>NC_139512.1:140006987-140366987 GCF_947247035.1 Vipera ursinii | reverse complement strand
TTCACTTATATTTAACAGGCAACATAAAATGATGCATAGAAGAGTACATTAAAGTAATAAAAATGGTAACCAAACTGGAATTACTGATCTATATCATGTTCAAATTACAAGTGTCGGAGGCATATAAATTTCTCAACTATTGAAATATATTCAAAAGTTTAGCCTTGTAGACAGCAATTCCAATTCACTTTGTTCATTTGTGTTCATTTCTTCTAAGTACTGTTGTGAAAGGCAGTTATTCTAGAAATCTCATCTCTAAATCACACAGTAGTTTTGAGTTCTGCGTGACAGATTCCTATGAGTATTTGTTTAAAACAAATATTTCCCTCTATTGTTATATAGCAAAAAATAGATATATAAGATATGTATATCTGTTTTAAATGGCTGTCTTTTCAGAACAGTGCAAACACACATTTTAGTAAACTTCAATTCCAAATCATACCATATTAATCTTTTAGTTGTTGTTTGGGGACTACATTATGTCCATCTCTTCATGACCCCCATGGACCATAGCACACTAGGCCCCTTGTCCTCCACTGTTTCTGAAAGCTTCCCCAAATTCATCTTCATTGAATCAATGACACTATCTAACCAACTCATCCTCTCCCATCCCCTTCTCCTTTTGCCTTCAATCTTTCCCAACATCAGGAACTTTCCCAATGAATATTAAACTTCACCAAGCAGCAAATAATTTCTAGGTTCTGTCTTAGGCCCAGTACTATTCAACATTTTAATAAATGGTCTCAAGGGGACAGATGGAGAACTCATCAAATTTGCAGACACCAAGCTGCAGGAAATAGCTAACACTTTAGATCAGTGATCTTTTTCAAACTTGGCCCTTTTATGACTTGTGGACTTCAACTCCCAGAATTCCTCAGCCAGGCATGTTGGGTGAGGAATTCTGGGAGTTGAAGTCCACAAGTCTTAAAAGGGCCAAATTTGAAGACCCCTGCTTTAGATGATAGACTCAAGATTCAGAAAGACCTTGACGGATGTAAACATTGTAAACCCTATCCAACAAAATGCAATTCAGTGATGAGAAAAGGAAGGTCTTACACTTAGGCAAAAAAATAAAAATCAAAAATCAAAAGCACAGTTATAGAAATTCAATTCAATTCAATTCAATTCAATTCAATTCAATTCAATTCAATTCTATTATTCTATTCTATTCTATTCTATTCTATTCTATTCTATTCTATTCTATTCTATTCCATTCCATTCCATAATTTCCTGACAATGAGAACAATTAATCAGTGGAACAGTTTGCCTCCAGAAATTGTGGGTGCTCCACGTTTTTATGAAAAAATTGAACATCTATTTGACCAGTGGTAGAAAGTCACCTGCTCGAGCAGGGGGTGGACTAAAGGCTTCCAAGGTCCCTTCCATGTTTTTAATAATTTTTAAATAATTTTTCAAAGGCTGGAAAGGACTCTACATCAAGCTATTTACTAAACAGACTGTACTTCAAGATTCCACTTTGACAATAATAGACAGAATCTTTATTACGGTCAGTGATCAAGACTTAGTAAAACTTGATACCATAAACATATTGCATAAGTGAAGGAATGTATTCATCATATTTTTAATTATGGTAAAAAAGAATGGAAAAAATTTGGAAATAAATATGTATTAGCTTAGGTGGAACATGTATTTTAAGTAGCATACTGTCTTTTTATTTTTCTTTACTCTTAAGTCTTCTTTTTTCTTTTTTTAGTCTTATTTATTCCTTAAGAAAGGTAAAAGTATTGGGATGGCTTACATGAGGAAAATAGACTTAAATATTTAAATGTAATTAGCTTTGAGAAAATCTTAACCAGTAAGAATGTCTTGAACATTGTGGGAAAAATAAATGTAAACAAGAACTGTAAACAGGATCTATGATGAGGCAACCAGGATGACTAGATAAAAAAGAAATATTATATTGATGTGATTATTATCTGTAGAAATATTAGAAATTTTTTATACCCAATTGTTATCTACCAAAACAATAAGAATTGTATTAACTTAAGGTTGGCAAAAGAGAACATTGTGGGAAAAAGAGGAAGTCAAGTAACGCTATTATGTGGATTATAGAACATAGAAACTATTAGTGAATGCTTTTTAAATGTAAACCCAGATGACACACTGTTTACCAAATATTAAGGTGACTATGTTAAAAAAAATCAATAAAATATATTATATAAAAAAGGAAAGTATTAATCATAAATCTAATTAGACTTATCAATTAGTGGGCTATGTGTTTTACATATAACACAGCAGACTATACTTAAAGTAACAAAATCAAATGTAGGTAAAAATAAAGTTGTAAATGATCTGCTTTGGATGACTGGAAATATTAAATGTAGGTTATAAGCTCTAAGTACATATCAGCATAAAATAGGCAATGTAATAAAGAGTGACTTAAGATTTTAGTGATCCCTTTGCCACACTGAAAGGACCAACAATGCAGCTGGTGGAGCAGAGGTGTAATATTTATTTTATTTTATTTATTTATTAATGGGATTTATATCCCGCCCTATCTCCCGAAGGACTCAGGGCGGCTAACAACAATAACATATAATAAGTACAGAAATTAAGATAAAAATAAAATTAAAATCATCTGTGCAATAAATTAAAATTAAAAATTAAAAATAAATTAAAAATTGTAAACATAATTAAAATGCCTGTCAGTCCAGGTCAGCCAGGTGGAAAAGGAGTGTTTTGAGGCCGCGGCGAAAGGACCGGAGATCTTGGGCCATCCGAAGCTCAGGGGGGAGCTGATTCCATAGGACTGGCGCTCCCACAAAGAAGGCCCACCCCCTGGGGGTCGCCAGCCGACATTGTCTAGCCGACGGTACCCTGAGGAGGCCCTCTCTGTGTGAGCGTACTGGGCGATGGGAATTCGTTCCCGGTAGCAGTAGTAATATGCTGTTCTAGGACCACACATAACTGCGTGCACTGCTGCATTCTGTATCAGTTGAAGCTTCCAGATACTTTTCAAGGGCAACTCATGTACAGCACAGTCCAGTAGTGTGAACTGAAAGTGACTAGGGCATGAATGACCATAAGCAAGGCCTGCTGATCCAGGAATAACTGGCACACAAGATGAAGTTCTGCAAAGATTCTTCTGGTCACAACTGCCACTTGCTCATTGAGCAGGAGTCATGAGTCTAGGAAGACCTCCCAGTTGCACACCGAGTCTGTCCAGGGCAGTGCTACCTCATTCAGCACCAAAAATGACATAGTCTTTGAATCAGGGGGCCCCCCAAACCAAAACCAAACTCTTGACAGAGTTCAACTGAAGCTTGTTGTCCCCATCCAGATCCTCACAGCCTCCAGGCAGCAGGATAAGATGATCATGACATTGCTTGAAATGGTATAGGCCAGGGTTTCCTACCTGAGCAGGGGGTTGGACTAGACCTCCAAGCTGCCTTCCAACTCCATCATCATCATCAATTTTCCTTTCCCTGCAAAAATACTGAGCTCTGAAATGGGGGCTTGCAAGAAAGGACATGGGATGTAGATTGTAACTGTGTAAACCCAAATACTTCCACAACTATCTGCATGACCCATACCTCTAGCTGCGAATGTTTCCCAGCCCTGTGATGAATGTAGCCTTGAATGAAAACAGAGCCTCAACTCAAAGAAAGCTTGGATAGAATGGATGAGGCCAAGCAATGCATCCTGGTCACCAGTCATTCTTTTCTTCTTTCTCCATTTCTGGAACAGGCTTCCTTTACATATCTTTCTATTGCTTTTCTCCTTTTTGCTCTTCATGTGTTGTGTTAGCCAAAAAAAGATCATTCCAAAACATTACAAAATTAAGTACAATATGGTTCTTTATTTAAAATGTTGATGTTACATTGTGTTTCGTATGTAAAGAGCTAAGCACTCGAGAAACATGGTGTGCTTTATTTTTATTTCAGAGATGTTAATTGACAGCTGTAGAAATGAAAGTCTGAAACTTCCATCATTATGCTGCAGCTTTCGGGTAGTTTGGTTCTCATGAAATAATATGTAAAATGCTGACACCTAATGTTAAGTTTGAGTATTATCGTAAGATTCATTCTGTAAAAAAGTTAAGAATAAAATCATAATTGCTACACTGATAGAAAACTACCCCAAATAGCCCATTACTAATATTACAGTATCAAGGGAATTAATTGAAATAGGATACTATTTTGTCAGAACACCTTCTCAAAGTTAGCAACAGCTAAACAAGTCAGTAAGCTATAACACTAGAAGAATGTTTCATGTTTGTGTTAATCATTGTTCAATGGTGCTTTGCATTCCCAAGAATTCAGTTACACTTCTTTATGCCCCACTACTGAAAAATGTTTTAGTTAAGAATCTGAGATCAACTACCTATATATATAAAACACTTTCACTAGCTAATTATTTAACAGCATGATGAGATGGGATGGTGTCATTGGGCAAAAACTAGCATAATCTGATATTCACCTCTTAATCTTTCTCAAACTGGGGAAAGTAGTTTCTAATATAGGTCCTAACAGATGATAAAGCACAGAACAGCTTCCAGGTGAAATGAGGAAGTGGAAACCATTAGCCCAGCACATGCTGAAGCATGCATCAAGTCTCTCAAATATCAGTGCCCACCAAGCCTAGAAAACTGCTCTAGACACTCTATCCATTAATAATGCCACATGCATGATCAGAAACATGCAGAACAATTCAATGAATAGTTTGTGTAGGCAAGGACCAGTGAGTTGAATTTAAAAGAAAGGATAACCAGTCTTAATATTAAGAAGAATGTTTTGATGAAGGAGCTTTTAAGCAGTGAAACAATGTCTCCAAAACAATGGTTGAGTCTCCTCTTTGGAGGTTTTCAACTGGGGACTAAATACCATTGGTGGATTCCTACACTGAAGGAACCCACAGATTTGTCAGACACAAGGAATCAGAACAATCTGTAGGCCAAAGCAGTTTCTTTATTGTTGATCACCCATTTACAAGAATCTCACCAGACTGACTGCATTCCCTTGGAAAATGTTAGATAAAGGCATCAATAGTCGGCCTCTTTCATTTCCTCCCACTGAGGCATTCCATGAATGAAATGTTTAAGATATTAATATACTTTGACAATATTTTCTTTAATCTAAATCACAAATCAAATGTAAAATACGCAATACCTAAAAAGGTATCAATATTTGGATAACACCTTTAAGAACAGATCTCGATACTTGAACAAGAGTTATGGCCCCTCATCTACTTAAGGTAACAATATGAAGTCAGTAAATTGCTAGCTGTTCATGGTGACAGCACAAAGTGTTGAGAAGTTTTTACTCTTTATGTGCAGGCAAAAGTCCCTCCCAGGCAACTCAGGGAGAAAGGTGGCTGCTTGCCACTTAACGTGGACTGTGTTTACACAGAAAGATATCACATAAACAGGAACGATCAAAAGTCTTATTCTGCATAATGATGTCACACAAAACTTCCAGTGGGTGAAAGCTTGAGTTTTAATAGAAAGCATATTACAATCCAATATTGAAAGTGAATTAATCTTAGAAAGTAAAGCAGTAGAATAAGGCCCAATTTGGAAGAAATTCCACCCACGCCCCCAAAACATGTTCAAAACCTCTGATGCACTTGGCCAGGAGAAGAGGACAAAGATACAGTAATGTTATCAATAAGATCAGGAAAGTGACTTTGAGTTTGCAGTCTGCTTTGCAGCTGCAACTGCAGATCCTAGGATTTCCACAAAGGTGTGCACATCCTGGAAAGTATTGTAGAGAGGAACTGGGGCAATGCGGAGAGCGTCAGGTTCCCGCATGTCGCACTGCAAAACACCCAGATAAATATTCCATAAATTTAACGCCTTTGTGTTGGTTTGTCAAAGTGAAAACACAAACAAATCGCATGTGTAACATTTGTGTGCTCCTTTTAGAATACTAATCAGTCACCATACTTTCCTACAAACCTTTTGCCCTATAATCTGGAAGAACACAATGACAAATAATTTCCATGTTGTTTTTCAAGACCACTACTAGGACCTCAACTTCAAAAAAAAAACACCCTTATTTTTAATGTGTCTTTCCAATCAATACTTTGTACTTGGGTGAAATTATAATCCCAGTGAATCTCTCAACTTTTCCATTAATCACAAAACTGAAAACATAAGCTAATAAATTTCATAATTCCAATGTATTAGATAGAACCAGAGTTGTCTTTCTGCTAGTGGAAGGAACCAGAATCCACCAGAGCACAATTTTCGTTTCACACAAGGTTCATAAGAGCTGCATTATTAAATTACACAGGATAATTTTCAGGGGACATTTTCTTTGGATAATATTTTGAAGGAATTGTCTGATATGATTAAAGTAATTACTTTTAAGAAGGAAGGAAATCAACCAACCAACCAACCAACCTTTAGACCAGGAGTGTCCAGTGTTGGCAACTTTGAAGACTTGTGGACTTCAACTCCCAGAATTGCTGGCTCCTGCTTTAGACTATTTAATGCTATTATAGAACCACCCACAACTTTATGCTACCTAGTTCCATTTTTCCCAAAATTGTTGTATATTTATTACAGGGATATGTACCTCAGCCTTGGTCATAATTTTATGACTTATTGAAAACTCTCAAGTGATTCTTCGACTGCAATGACCTAGCAAATACATCTCATATATTCTACTTTCTTCTCCCTGAAACCACGAGGTCAACATTCAATATTTATGAATTGTGAAATGCTACTTCAAACTTTATTTTGTTTTGATTATTCTACCCTGCATATTATAATGCCAATGCTATTCTAAAATTAACATGGCGACTTCCACAAAATAAAAGCATTTTTGAAGTTTCCAACATAAACCTAGGTTACTTACAGCGACACCTCGTTTTTCCAGCTCTTTAAAAACATCTCTGATTGGAACAGAGAAAAGTAAGGTGAGCTGGCATCCTCTTTTTTCATGGTGGGATGGTGTGATTATTTTTATAAGTGGCTTCTCAGGGTCAGTTCTATCTTTGCCGTAATAGTGCCTTATCAAATACTCCAAGTAACCAGTAAGAAGTATGGATTTCCTTCTAAGGCATTTCACTGTACTTTGAGCAAAGATCTATTTAAAACAAACAAAAATATCATTGCTGCATGGAAGAACATTGCTTTCTCTACAAAGACAGCCTAAAATAAACCATTTCAACTACACAGTACCCTATTTTGATTTATTGTCAACATTTATTTGATCACTAGCAATACCATATAACATGAAAACAAAACAACAGTTTCCGAAAGTTATAGCTAGCCCATTTCTTTTGTATGTATCCCCTTATTGTAATGCCACTTCAGACATATTCAAGCAATCAGTTCCCTAACATCCCTTCCATTCACTGCAACCACCACGTATTCTAACAAATACACTTGAAAATGATCTCTTGCTAGCTTAATTACATGCACATTGTCTACTAAGTACCATTCTTCTCTGCTTCTGTATGTTGTGTTTCAAGAATGATCAGACATTCCCAAGAAAGGAACAGCATAAAGCTGCAACTGCTTCCCAGAGATAGTAGGTCTTGTAGGAAACATGTGGATTGGGAGCATGAGGCACTTTGTTAACATGATGGCACTGGGAACAAATATTCACAACTTTAATGCACTGGGACTTGGGGAGAGAGAGGGATAAAAAATACTACTTGCCAGCATGGGGGAAGGCAACAGAAGTCATCTCATGTTGCAAAAAACTTTGGTAAATGAGTTGCTGTAGACCTTTCCCAGCTGGAGTTGCATTTATAAGGATTTTGTAGAGGAAATATACGGATAAAGAAAAATGTTTCCATCGCAAATGTTCTTGCTTTCGCTCTAAAAGGAAAACTGCCTTTGTTGTGTGTTTTAACACTTGCCTTGTTCAGCTGTTTCTTTAGAAACTGTACCTTCTGCTTAATGTATCCCTATGCAAGATGGCAGTCCATTTCCTAAGTGTCATCTTTTGCCAGAGACTGTCTATTTCACTGTACTACAGCAATTAGCACAAGGGAATCCTGACTGTGCCAAAAATGTAATGCAAACACAAAAAGGCAAGTCCATAGAAACTGATGTGCTCTTCCTGCTTTGACCCCCTGTAGTGGGCTAAATGACAGATTCTCTCTCTCCCCCCCCCCACTCATTTCTAAGCACCATCTGGGTCAGAGCACAGTATCATCTCTAAGGTCATATAAAGTTTACAAAATACAAAAGATGTTTTAAGGGTAAACCAAATTAATTGCTCAAGAGAACAAATGAACGAATAAATAAATGAATAAATAAATGCACATTCTCACACACACCCTCTCACATACGATATACCGCCATATCCCCTTGGCATTTCTTAATGCCGAATTTTAAATCTTAATGTTTTCAAATAAAACTCTCTAGGTTATTAGTAATTCTGTGATTGATTTTGTTTTGTTTTGTTTTACTGGCAATGCAATTTAGGGGGAAAAAATAGCTTGGTTTTCACTTCCAAACTGTCCCCAAGTGAGACTTCGGCAGCCTGAGATGAATAAAAATATGTGTGAATATCAAAGGATATGGATGGCTGTCAAATAGCATTTTTCAAAGATATACACACAACATTAGCTTCCGATAGAAATCAGTTTGTAAGTAGCAAATTATGAATCAACACCCATTATATTAGGTTTCCCTAAAGATTGCTAATTGTTTTCTACAAAGCAACTAAGTGAAGACATGTGAGGTATATTAAATCTTCTAGTCACACGATTCAGACTTGATATATTAAATTCTGCATTATTCTTTTCTTTGAAAAAAAATCACTGATTTGTAACTCAAAAGTGAATAATATTCCAGGATATATTACTTCCCAGTATTTCTATGAAATTTGGAGATTTTGCTTGTGGTTAAAACTCTGGTTCCTCTATGTGATGTTGCTTCGGCATTCTGTGCAACGATTCACTGGACTGACTGATAAAAACTTCATAACAATAAACCCCTCTGTTGACAGACATTTAGTTTTCCCTAGCATCAACTGATAAATTAAGAAATAAATTAAAATGTGAAAACCTATACTGGAATGTATTTACTTGTTTACTTCTTTAATTTAGAGTCCCTTGGCTCCTATTAACTCCAGGAGACTCTCACTTTAAAAACAGATAAGAATAAAAAGCAAGAGACAAATTGTGGACATGCAGCTGAGAAATAGCACACAAACCAACAAGAGTATGCTCTTTCTTCCAAAAGCCTATCCATATTTTGCAAAGAAAGGATACTGTCCCTATAATAATATTGCATCAGGATGTATGTAGCTTTGTTCTAAGAAACAGAATTACCAATAAGAGCATTTTTTTACATTTATAATGGTGGTAAAATCTGGTTTTTCTGTAGAGTAGCTTCAGAGCATACTATTTCTGTGGGTATGTATGCTTTTTCTCACCTGGACATCCATGATTTCTTTTTTATGTTTTATTATTACTTGCTTTCAAAGCGAAAGCCTCTTAAGAGTCAATAGGAGCCAGGGAGCTTTAGATTAAATAGAAGAACTAAATAAGTAAATACATTCCCATACAAGCTTGCAAATTTTAATTTCTTTCTTAATTTATCAGTTGATGCTAGGGAAAAATAAATGTGGATCAGCAGAAGGCTTCATTGTTATGAAGTTTTTCTTACTTAGTCTGATGGGTTGGCTCAGCTCGATGTTACAGAGTGCCTACTACCGTACCTCACGGATTTTTGCACCCAAAACATAAATTTAGAAGAACAATGCTTGTATTTTAGTTACATAATTTATTCATTTAATTAATTAACGTACTGCATGCTTCCAGCTTCAAAACCTCCCTGTGTTCTGTGGATCGGCTCATGTTCCCGCTGAAAGGGGAACATGGGACTGCAATGGAACCAATGAAGTGGGCAAAGTACAGATAATGTGAAAGTACAGTGGTACCTTGGTACTCAACTGCTCTGAAACTCATCAAATTTGGTACTCAGTGCATTTTGATGCAAAAATGTTGTCCTGGTACTCATTGCATAAGCTAGAACTTTTCAGTGTTGGTTGCCTTATAACTCACTACATTATTCCTTAGGGGAAAAATTGTTTGGCACTCATAGTTTTTGGTACTTCTCAAACCACTTAACAATGAGTACCCAGGTACCACTGTAAAAGGTTATTCAAAGCTTTTGTCTTTGTACAGATTTTTCAGTTTACTGTCATCAAAAAGGAATATTGCCTAATGAAACAACATTTTTTCCTTTGTCTGAATGTCTTCCCTTAGGAGAAAATAATTACTCACCTCTAAGCTAGCATGAAGAGCACAGACCAATAAGATGGAAGGATTTGATAAACGAAATCCGTTGATTCCAGGGCTGAGTTGCAATTCTGTAACAATAATAAGTTATGTGAGGAATCTGGTTCTATATGGTTGGAGAGGTATTAGGCTATATTGAATATTATATGAATGTCCTCTCTTGCAGAGAGCTTCGTCCAGGCCCTCCAAATCAGGTTTGATGCTACTCCATCAGCTAATCAAAACAATTGGATGTCAACAATTTTCAATATTTTTAATGCAAAAAGTAGAAATTTAGCTTTAAAATATTTTGATATTTTCAGTATGGTACAAATGATCCCCATAAATTTGATTAAAGACTATTAAGGTTGCACAAGCATTCATATTTTTATGAAAAAAATAAACAGGTCTTGTTTAACTTTGAGATTAATCCCTGAAGAAACTGTCACTTTCAATAATGGTAAGTGACTTTAAAAACTTTAAAAAAAATATTTTCCAAATTATTTTGAGGGCAGCACAATTAAACAGGAGTACTTATAAAAAGCAACAAGGCCTTAATAGTATTACTAGCTAGTTTAGTGCCTCAAACCCATTCTTATTATGTGATATACAAAATTCAAGACTCCCAGTAGATTTTAAATGCATAAAAAAGAGTGTAAATTAAATGTCAATGTTGCAACACTAATCAAAATGAAACAAGAACAGGCTGCTAAGTGACATGCACATAATAATGCCAAATAAATAACATCAAAATTTGGAATTTCCACAGAACAACTAACGTTGCCTTCCTGTTACGAATAGAACTATAGAAGCCGCTAATTTATGTTACCTTTATAATAAAAATGTTGATTTTCTTTTTCCTTGACATTTTGGTTTGTTTGCTTTTTAAATTCCCAAGCAATGTTCTCTTACATGCTTTCGATCCCCTGCGCCCTCTTTCTCTTCTCTTTTTCTTTTTCTATCTTTATAAAGGCCTTTATAAATCATCTATATAAATTTGGACTTTTTTAAGCTTTTGACTCTTTGATCTTTAATTTCAGGATGGAATGGAAACATTTCCCTGTACTGAAAAGAATCGTTGCTCTTGTTCTGCAGCAACTTTATTACTTTTGATGCCGTTTATATACATTCATAAAAACAAACAAGTAAACAGTAATTTAAAACAAGAAATTTAAAACACAAGGGCAAATATACATACTGTTTTCCATGAGAAACCTGGTTTTGTAGTTGTGACCCCACCATCCTATTAAACTGGGGAGGGGATGATGGTAAAGGACCAGGGAAAAAGAAATGACAAGGATTAGTGACCCAATTAAAATATATATTTTTTTCACAAGACATTTTCTAGCAAGATGTATAAAGAATATGAGAATGGTATGAAAGGCCCATAGTGGAGTCTTTTTGTTTTTCAGTATTCCTGTAGATGTCCCAGATAAAACAGTTCATAGGTATTTTTCACAATATAGAATTTAGATCATATCATAATCACACATCTATAAATCATAGATTGGGAGGAATTGATAGCGTGTTTTTTTTAGATTCTTAAGAGATTCATAGGGCTTAGTACTATGTCCATAGTAATCAGTGGATACAGGAAGTCCTTGATTTGAGACCAACATTGGAACTGGAATTCCAGTTGCTAAGTGATGTGGTCAACCGAGTCATCATGTGACTGGACCCTATTTTAGAAACATTTTTACTGTGATTATTAAACAAAGCACCATGGTCATTAAGCAAATCTGGCTTGTCAATTGACTTTCGTTTGTCATGCTGGCTGGCCACAAGATGCTGCAATATCATAAATGTGAGCTGGTCACCAAGTCCCTGAATTGTGATATGACTGTAAAGCAAGGGTCTTTTATGGTGCTTTTATGACTTGTGGACTTCAACTCCCAGAATTCCTCAGCCAGCGTGCCTAGCTGCGGAACTTTGGGAGTTGAAGTCCACAAGTCATAAAAGGGCCAAGTTTGAAGACCCCTGCTGTAGAGGCTGTGTGATCAAGTCATACTTTCAAGGATGGGTCATAAATCACTCTTTACCAAGACCACAGTAACTTCTAACTGTTGTTAACAGAACAGTTGTAAGTTGAGAACTACCTGTAATGCTGCCTGAACTCTTGGGAATGCAGGTCTTTTCTACAGAAAGATGGCCATCACACCAAATATTCAAATGACAGCTTTCTAAATCCAAGAGCAGCATTCCAGGCCAAGGAGCAAACCAAAGAACTATCTTTTGTCTGGAAACCCAATCAAGAACAGAAGAACCTCACAAGAACCTTCAGAGGCTGTATGTTATTGAACTATTGATTAACCCAGCCACCACATTGCTTTTTAAACACCTTAATGTAAAATTAGAAAACTAATAAAATATTCTTTTAAAAAAAGGGACTCCTTTCCTCTAAAAGTTCTGCCTGAATTTGCGTATCACTGGACTGGGGCAGGTATCCCAGCTTGCTATCCTTGTTGAAAGAAAGAGAAAAAAAAGGCAAGTAATAGATCATTGTTTTATATTTTCTTCCATAAAGAGTGTAGGACCTGAATACATTTCATAATCTTTGTGACAGTTTTCTCAAAAAACAACAGGTCTTCAAGTCTTCGGGAAACTTGAAAACTAAATTATGAACAGCAAGTTTCAAGAGTTATATTTTATGGCAATCCTTATTATCCTTCATGGAAAATTCTGCCCCTAACTTGGTCTAAATATGGAAAGTGCTGCATTTGAACTTCTTAGACATAATTTCCAACCTTATAGCCAGTTATCCTTAGTTGTTCACTTGGGCCCAGTTTACCTCTATCCTAATGGCCTGTATAAATATTGATGCGTTAGGAAGGGGCTGCAAAACTTGAACTCTAAACGAGTATTGGTTTTGCATGGGGGTAAGGGAAAGCATAAAATTAGTTTTGATACTGCTTCTGACAAACGACAGCCTATTAAGAATCAAAATAGCCTAGGTGTTAAAGACTTGTTATAGGGTTATATAAATATATAAAACAAGAAACATTAAAATCATACAGGACAAGGCCACAGTAAAGTTTACCAGAAAAGCTGTGAGCCACTGGTGTGCTGAGAATTCAACATCAGCTTGAATGGGAGATTGACCAAGGTTCATCTTGCCTTGGAGAAGAGATAGGCCACTGAAGCTTTCACATTCCTTTCTCCTTACTTCCGAATCTACTCTGATTACATTACAAGATTCAGCAATGGGATTTCCAACAGAAAATAAGCAAAAACTAGAGGAGTATAAGCTCTAAAGAAAATTAGATGTATAGTCTTATTCTTGAAGCCTGCCGACCACAATGTGGGAGGCACATTAAGTGTCCTACTCGACACCAGATAATTTTCTACTCCTCAAAGTTCTGCATATTAATAACTTCCTTTCATACCAGAGACAACAAGTGGGGCCTAACACTAAACTGCATTATGCATTCAGTACTTGCAAGTCTCAAATAAAATTAATTCACCAGGACATAGAAAAAAGGCTAAGGAGAAAACTACTTTCCATCTTTTCTCTCTATATCTTCTTTTGCTACTTTTCCATGCAAATATATAGATTTAGAAAGTTATGAAGGAATTTAAGGACTGCAGTGATGAGTTGGAGGAAAACCAGGTTTATTTTTGACTCAAGGTTGTAAAGTCGAGCTTTCTTTTGATTCAGATTTGTATTCCTAAACATAAGTTTACAAATTTTGCCGGATTTATAATAGCCATTGATGTTGACCAATGAACTAACTCTTCCTTTCCCCTATATTGCAAATGAAATATCTGTGCTATCTTGAAGTTCAGTAACACTATTCAACATTTTTTATTACTTCCAATTGTAAGGGCTCACAATTCTGCTTTTCTTCAGCTTCTCAAACCTCTGTACAATTACACTGGTGTGGCTTTATGTTTGTTTTTATTTTCGCAGACCAATTTTATATTGCTCTTTTATTCTAGGCAATTTAAGTATGTTTTTTTTTTAATTTGGATAATTGAAATTTCAACCTTTAGGGAGCTGCCCTGGTAAACTGCAAAGAATGAGGGTTAAGGGCCATTATTATATAAGAAAAAAAGACCTATATATTTGCCAGAAAGGCAGGATATAAATCATAAAAATGAATAGCAATGCAATGACTATAGGTAATCCCTGAGGATAGTTACACAGTTCCTTGTCCAATATCAAGGCAAAGAAAACGCATACAGAGAAATTGTAAAGCATATTTCAGAGGCCTAGTTTTTACCTTCCAAGTATGCTCCCTTTTTGCAAATGCAGAGATGAGAAAACAGATGATTTTGAAGAATGAAGCTCATGGCCACAAGGGCAATATCTGGCTCCCTTTGCTTTCAAGTAGAGTTACTCTAAGGAGCAATCCCATCCATAAGTATTTTTATTTTTACTTAGTTCAGTTTTCCCTTCACATCTGTGTGATTAGAATAAAACATTGGGTATTCAAAACTTGACTTGTTTCGTTTGTAGTTGCATTAATGATGCTGGAATGTGGGATGTAATGATTGCTGTAAGTGGTATAGACATCAAAGGAGATCCAGTTTAAAGAACTGAAAGGGAGAACCCCCCTGCACGCCCCCTACGTCCTTTGGCCCAGGCTGTGAATAACAGAGGATCACACTGCGCATTTATAATTTATAATCTGAAAAATCATGAGGTAAATTTGTGTTCTATAGAGAGAAGAAGGCACATCTCTTCCACACTCGTTTCTCTTTTTAAAAAAAAATTGAAAGAAGTAGGGAATTGCGTGGTGTTTCCAAGTCAGACAGATCTTTCTGTAAAGGGTACCACTATAAGATTTTAAGTGGCTGGCCATTCCTCACCATCTTTCCATTTCAATTGTAGTGTACATAGTTAGAAATATTTTTTTCTCTTCTCCCTTTTAACACAATTCCTAATTTTAATCCACATTGCACAACTATTCTAATACTATAAGGAGAATAATAACCTGTGCAAATATCTGTGTCGTACATACTCCTTTGAATGGAGTATCTAGCGTTAAAACATTAGACGCTGTTAGGCATCTCGTGGCTAATAATTAGTCATGTGCTTACAAGAACTATGTATCTGCAAGAATTTAAATGTCAAGTTTCATTTCATTTCTTATTGCTGAGCTACAAGTCTTTACATCCACACTATACTCCTCCCTTGCCCTTTTCAGCTAAGTGCAAATGTTGTCTAATTATCAATCCTACTCTATTAAGGGATGGAATTGCTAGCAGATTGTTATCATAGTACATATCCTTCAGTCTTTTTTTATACTCTTGAACATGGTTGATGAAATTAAGACTTCTTTTTGTGGGCTCTTTCATTTTGACCAATCTATCCTATAGGCCAGAGGTCCCCAACCTTTTGGACATGAGGGACCGGTTACATGGAGAGAGGTTTTTCTGCGGACCGAAGGGGGTGTGGTTTTGTGTGCTGCCTGCACCCTGCAGATGGGGCTTTGCTTGTTTGTGCAGACCGGTTGCTGGCGTGCTGCGGTCCGGTACCGGTCCGTGGACTGGGGGTTGGGGACTCCTGCTATAAGCCAAGGAGCAAAATTTAAGGAGGAATGGAGATACACAGAGTAACCTTAAAACTTTACATTGAATTATGACAAGCATAACTAGGCTACCTTGGCTGTGTTATATGGAAATGTCACAATTTTGAGTAGGATTTTTTTTTCTTATCCCACCTTTATTATTTTTATAAATAACTCAAGAAAGCGAACATATCTAATTACTCCTTCCTCCTCCCATTTTCCTCACTACAACAACCCTGTAAGGTGAGTTGGGCTGAGAGAGAGAGTGACTGACTCAAAGTCATCCAGCCGGCTTTCATGTCTAAGGTGGGACTCCCCTCTAGCCTAGTGCCTTAATCATTAGACCAACCTTATCTGTGTTATATGAAAATATCACAGTTTAAGAAGTTATTTTCCCCCACCAAATTCTCTTTTTTACCCCATTTCATCCTTTTTTATATTAATTATTGTTCCCATTAAAATGTTGTTAACTCACATTCATTGCATTTATGAAACAAAAAACAAGAAAACCAACAAAAGGTGATCCAAGGTTGATTTACCACTGATAGAGGTCTGCAGACAAGGACTCTGCATGTGTCTTTCTTAAAGATTGATTTTTTTTCCTTGTTAGTCTTTTATATTCCATTCAGTTGGGAATTCACCAATTTCTGAACATGTCCCTCTGTATTACCCCTCCAGGTCAAAACAAAAGGAGATTGAGTTCACTTTTATAACAAGATACAAGGGGGTTTTTTTGTGCTCGGAGTATGTGAAAGAAAAATGGCTATTATGCTGAGAATCCAATCAGGGCTTGTAGAATTCTTGGAAGCCTCTGGCATTTGTGAAGAGAGAGGTAATTTCATTCACGGAGAACAGGCAGAGGAAAAGCATGAGCTGTCCACAAAAAGAGTTGAAGTCTAAATTAAATCTGAAGAGGAGCTCTTACCAAAACTCCTCCCGCAAGGCTAATGAAGTTGAATTAAGGCTGCTAAATCAACTTGTGATTGCCTATCATTGCAGAGGACCCATACATTATTTCTATCAGCTGGATTTATGAGGTTCATTTTCATTAGAAGGGAGGAAAGAGGAAGACAGCCAAAAATACTTTGGAGTAAATAACAGTTACAACTTTCTGTTTTCCTTGGAAAATTTAACCTCCAACTGGGAACCAAAGTATGCATGTTTGGATGATATCCTTCACACTTATTATTTTAAATCTATTTGAACAGAGCCATCACAGCGGCTCTGTCCATAACACAATATCTTGCTGTGTGTGTGTGTGGGGGGGGGGTTTGAAAATATGATTACATTTTTGAAAAGCAATTAAGACAATTAAGAGCTTTTGAAGCTCTTTCTGGGATACAGTTTCTACTTTCAAGCAGATCTTAACACTTCCTCACTTTATCTTTCTTCATTTGTTGATGGAACCTTTAAGGAATATGTTTTTTGGCAGAGATCTGATAAAGGAATAATGCTACGTAACCTTTGGTTGTGGAATGTACAAAGCAATACTTCTTTCTACCAGGTAAGCAGCTAAAGTTTCAGAGGACAAGACTGATCAGTTTACTTTCCTACAAATAACTTTGGGTTTAAGAGCTTAGTAACTTAGTAACTCTTGGAGGGACGCGGTGGCTCAGTGGGTTAGGACGCTGAGCTTGTCGATCAGAAGGTCGGCAGTTTGGCGGGTCGGATCCTGAGTGCTGCGTAACAGAGTGAGCGCCTGTTACTCGTCCCAGCTTCTGCCAACCTAGCAGTTTGAAAGCACGTAAAAATGCAAGTAGAAAAATAGGGACCACTACGGTGGGAAGGTAACAGCGTTCCGTGCGCCTTTGGTGTCTAGTCATGCCAGCCACATGACCACGGAGACGTCCTCAGACAAGCTCTTCGGCTTTGAAACAGAGATGAGCACCTGCCCCTAGAGTTGGAAACGACTAGCACGCATGTGCGGGGGAACCTTTACCTTTTACCTTAACTCTTGGAAAAACATCTATACACATACAAGAAAAGAGTTGCCAGATCATATTCAGCATTCAAACTATTTCCCATTGCTGAAAATTATGTTAGGAAGAAATAGTCCAATCACTGGAGGTTTTCAAGAAGAGATTGAACAGCCTTTTGTCTGAAATGGTATAGGGCAATGATGGTGAACCTTTTAGAGACCGAGTACCCAAACTGCAACCTCAAACCCACTTATGTATCATTGGGTGCCAGGTGGGCATGACTCATTGGGTGGGTGTGGCCCATTGGGTGGGTGTGGCTGCATTGGTAACGACAGCCTCGGTGGGACTAAAAGGTTCAATCAATCAATTCCAACTTTGTGAGATTTTTTTTTCCTGCGAGAAGTTGAAATTGATTGATTGATTGAACCTTTTTTTTTTGCACATGGCGGCAGAGGCCTAAAGTGAAAAGGTTTTATAAAACTCAGCTGAAGGCCTAGGACTGGGGCAACAGCGCACATACCCACAGAGAGGGCTCTGTGTGCCGCCTGTGGCACGCGTGCCATAGGTTTGCCACCACGGTTATAGGGTCTCCTGTTTGAGCAGGGGCTTGGCCTAGAAGTCTTCCCAAGTCCCTTCCAACTCTCTTATTTGGTTACTTCCATTTGCAAAACCAAAGCTTTCTGGCTCTCCACCAATTTACATAGCAGCAGATGTCTGCACTTGTTTTTTCCTTCAGTTCCTTTTCCTATGACTATCTTATAGTAATAAATAATTGCCCTAAATGCTTTTGGTTGCTACATGTAAATTATTTATATAAATACATGTAAATGCAGAATAGCCAAGTATGTATGGTGAGCAACAAACAAACCACTCCAACTGAAATACAAAACCTCTAATGTAAAATCCTATTTCATAACAGAAACTAAGCAAACCTGAATTTTATGCAGACCCAACGACTCCTGAATTGTACAGTATTGTTATGGCACAACATGTGGTCAGTTCTGTGGAAACTTCAGGATGCTGTTTAAGTATTAAAGAAAGCACAGTTGCCTTTTGGGACTAATCCACGAGGTTTATGGTTTAGAAGAGATATTAGCGCTGACCTCCAAGAATGATATATGGGGCAATTTATTTCTTTAATACAAACTACTTTGAAAATTATGCTTTGCGCTATAGGCATCATTCAATCTCGGGCTTAACTGATTTCCCAAAGTTCACGAAGCTTACAAGTTCAAGAAATTATTCACAACACCCCATTTCCAAGTCAAATAGGAATAATTCTAAGAACCTTTCCACACAGCTGAGTTACAGTGTTTTCCATCCATCTTTAAAAAGGTAAAGGTTCCCCCGCACATGCGTGCTAGTCGTTTCCGACTCTAGGGGCCGGTGCTCATCTCCGTTTGAAAGCTGAAGAGCCAGCGCTTGTCCGAGGACGTCTCTGTGGTCATGTGGCCGGCATGACTAGACACCAAAGGCGCACGGAACGCTGTTACCTTCCCACCGTAGTGGTCCCTATTTTTCTACTTGCATTTTTACATGCTTTCGAACTGCTAGGTTGGCAGAAGCTGGGACGAGTATCTTTAAGTCAAGATAAAATGACCAAAGTTGAACAGCATGAACTCTCCTGCCTCTATTTCCAGTCATTACTAGTCAACTGATTTCCCTCCAAGATAATAGGTTACAGGTTTAATAGATTTTATATACTGTCCTTAGTTGGTGTTGGAATGGGGAGGGGAAATATGAGATAACAGCTGGGTTAGGTGCAACTGGAAAAGCCTCAAAGATTGTATAGGGAAGAAAGCCTAATAGTCAGCAAGCAGATCTCAGAAATTTGTCCATAGTGATGCTGCAATAAGTCACTAATTGCTTATTAACAATTTGCCTCTTACAGCCATTGTCTGCTAAATATGCAAATTTACCCTCATTTTCTCTTTGATTTGTAATCACATAGCTAGCCATACTTTTTAAACTATCCTGAAAAAGACCACACCAGTTTAAAAATAGATGTTTTAAAACGATCTTGCCTTCCTGCTTTAGTGTGCTTTAGAGCATTACACTAACCCATTCAATTCTCTTGATAATTTGTGGATTCCTTTTAAACACTTTCCCTGTTACACATTCTTACATATTCTGTAATAACTTCACAAAGGGGTTATATGCTCAGAGAGTTATTGCCTACGCATTTAATAAAAAGAGGAGCTGTTGCTCAGTAGTTATATTGAATAGAAGCTGATGGAAAGTTTACACGTTGAGGACATAAAGAGGTTTATTTGCTTCTATTAGTGGTTAATTGTCTCCAGCATAAAAAACGATTTGTTTGATGACTCATTGCATGATTAAACATCCTGTGTTAACCTTAGAGAAAAGTAGATAGGTACTTAAGAAAGGGCCCTTGTAGTGAATCCACTTTAACAAGTAAACAATCAACACTTTGGTTACTTTAAGGCATTTCTGTGTTTTTTTCTTTCTTTCTTATCTTTCCCCAAGGAAAGCAGGAACATAAAATGACAGTGAGGAAAAAAAACAACCTCAATGATGAATCAATGTCCAAAGATATTTCCTCTCCATATGGAGATAAGAATATACTAATTTTCAGAAGTGTTGTATGTTATACCTATTTTCTATAAGAGAACTGATCAAATCTCTCAGAAAATGATCCCAAAGTGGTATAGATTCCATGTGCCATTTTTTAAAATATTTAAATAGTGTGGTAACGATGAAATACATAATCCACTACAACTATTCTCCTAATTAGTGTAACAGACTTTTAGAAAACATCTCAGCCAAACATCTGAAAAAAAGGAAGAAGGTCAGCTTTCATAAAGAAAGTATATGTTATATGCAAAGGAATAAAATGATATAAAACTTGAAAACTAGTGTGTTCATGGTTTAATGTAACAAAAAGATATATGGTATTCCTTTCTCCCTATGTCTTCACTCAATATCTCAACCTCCTAAGTATGCTTTCCAGGTCCAAACTTTTACAGACCTGTGAATGTGTAACATGTAGTTTGTCCTTGATTCTCTTAATCATCCTTAATGATATATTCTAAAAACTACTTGGATATTTGCCATTCAGTTAGAGAATCCACAAACTGAACCCTGCAGGCCTATTGTGTGCCTGGACTGGCCTAATAAATCACATCTCCCAAGACAATGTCCCATTAAACCTAATTAGCCAAAGGGTTTATTCCTAAACTGCCTCTTCTCAGGGGAAGCTTTAACTTTTGGTTTTGAAATGAGTTAGAGGCACTTAATATGCTTTCCTTCTTTATTTGGCAGCTAAAATTGGCTTAATCTGGAATGTAGTCAAGGGTGCTTTAAGAAGCTGGAGTACAATGTGGAAAAAAAACCAACCCTGATAAACATTTTAACATTATTTTCCACAATGCGTAAGAAATGACTAGCCGATCAGCAGACAAATTTGCTTCCTTTATGCAAAATCTTACTATAGCTGTAGTCTGAAATAAGCTCTGCTTCTTGTTAGCCGAGTTTGCAAATGCGGTTAGAATTTGGTTGTCTCTGCTAGTTTTATATCTGCTTCCTTTTCTTTTTTTTAGAAATAATTGCTGTTTGCTAGTGATAAGAAGAAATCTGAAAAAAAATTATGTTGCTGTACACTCTGAAATAAAACTTTTTATCTCATTTTGTATACTTTATGGATGTTATATGCAAAATTCTTTGTTACTGTTTTGAAAAGAAACCAGGCATTTCAGCTCTGGCTTGTCTTTTAAGTGGAGGCAAAAAGAGAAATTGTATTTATCAAAAACAGTTTTAGGAATATGTTTCCTAATCCATATAAAAGTTGGCTATTCTATGTGGAATCAAATCCTCCGTCAATTTTCCTTTACTGCAATGGTGGACTTGAATGGTTTTGCCATGAGTATGCGGGAGGAAATACTGTACATAATTCATGATTGTGTTCAGGGGCTTAGTCCCATGAGATGAACAGAGAGGGCAATATATATATATTATGACCATTGCAACATCCCTGTGGTCACTGATTAAAATTCAGATACTAGGCAACTGGCATGTATTTATGATGGTTGCAGTGTCCCAGGATCTCGTGATCACCTTTTTCAACCATGTTACTAACTTATCAAAAGAGCAATTAATAGCAGAAGGATATAGTTGCCAATGGTTTTCCCATTTACAGTTATCAGAAAGATTAAAATGGACAAAAAGATTTATGGTATGGAGCAAACTTAGAAAGAATTTAATTACCTCCATATTATACTGTACTGATAGTGAACATGTGATTGTTAAAATGTATAAACATTTGTTGAAATTTGAAATGGAGGAAGAACAGGTTAAAGAATATACCATATAGTAGGCTAAGAATTTTGGTTATATTATACAGGTGAACCAATGGAAAAACAGATGGTTAAAAGAGTTTAAAGTTACATTGCAAGTTGATCTTAAAAAGATTTTTTATAAAATGACACCTTGTTGATATATGACATCAGAGAAATTCTACAGAATGTATAAAGGTACTTCAAATGTATGTTGGAAATGCAAACAACATGAAATAATATTTTATCATGCTTGGTGGACATTGAAAAAAAGCTAAAACATTTTGGATTCAAATACATATTTTGATACTAAGGATTTTAAAGGTTAATATTCAACTGAAGCCAGCACTCATCTTATTAGAGCTAATGGATAAAGAGATAAAATAACATTCATGGAAGATTATTTCAATAAATTATTACTGCAACAAGATTATTATATGCACAGAGATGGAAAGATTCAAACTACCCACTATGAGGGAATGGTTGGTGAAACTGATAGATCTTGTTGAGATGGATAATTCACTTCTTTGATTAGAGAAATTTTCTACACTTATTGGTGACTAGAAACCTCTAATGGTCTTTTTGCATAACATAAAAAAAAATGAACTTGTAATTTATGGGTTTGAGGATTAGACAGAATAGATTATGGGACAAAGAGTATTATGAGGTAACTATAGCGAAGGAAGTTAAAATATAATTGTAGTCATAAATTTGTGAAGAATATCACTTTCTTTTTTTCCTTTCTTTTCCATTTTTCTTGAGCGTTTTTTCTTTTCTGGCACTTTTTGCTTTTTTCTTCTTTTTCTTTACTTTATGCTAGTTTGCATCAGTCTTTATCTTTTTTTAAAAAAAATCAATAAGAATCCTATAAGAGCAATTTTTGTTAGAAATTTTAGGTGAAAATATGTTAAGAAAAATTAATAGAAAACAAAAAAGTAGTACAGGAGAACAAGAGGAGCAATATAAAGAAGTGACTTCTGATTTTCTTTATATCAGTTACAAATTTATTAACTCTCCTTCCTCTTTAAGATTACATTACATGGTTCCCTTCTTCCCATATTCAACCCTTTTCCATCAGCAACTCCATAAATCCCCAATTCATTTTTTACATTTTCAGCAAAGAGTCCACATGAGGTTCCCAGTCTTTTATAAAGACACTTATTGTTTTATCTGTAATCAGGTACTATCCAATTTTCAAATGTTCAAAGCAATGGAGGCATTTAAGCTCCCCCCCCCTTTACATTGTGTGCACTTAACTGATGAGAAGTGATCTAAAACTTAAGACAGCAAGCCCAACTAATAATGAAGACACCAGGGTCTCAAAGGTAATCAGCAACTTGTAAAACTACTGGAGTTTTTATCAGCTCATTAAATTCCCTGCTTAACAGAGCTCTTCTGGGATGTCAGGGCTAACACTGCTTTGGGCTTCATTCACTTTCCCACATTAACTCCTTCAGGGTGGTCAGCCACAGGCCAGTTGCTCCCTCTTTTATTCTAATGGAATGGGTGGATCCTGTCCACAGAACGTGTCAAGCTCCAAAACCCTAGAAAGACACGTTGAGATTCTTCTAAGCAGTTTCTTTTATTGTTCCTTGCCTACAGTTGGAAATCTTGCCAAATTAAAACAGACTACTTGCACTATAAGGGATGCGGTGGCTCAGTGGGTTAGGACGCTGAGCTTGTCGATCAGAAGGCCGGCAGTTTGGCGGGTCGAATCCCGAGTGCCGCGTAGCAGAGTGAGCGCCTGTTACTCGTCCCAGCTTCTGCCAACCTAGCAGTTCGAAAGCACGTAAAAATGCAAGTAGAAAAATAGGGACCACTATGGTGGGAAGGTAACAGCGTTCCGTGCGCCTTTGGCATCTAGTCATGCCGGCCACATGACCACGGAGACGTCCTCGGACAAGCGCTGGCTCTTGGGCTTCGAAACAGAGATGAGCACCGGCCCCTAGAGTTGGAAACAACTAGCATGCATGTGCGAGGGAACCTTTACCTTTACCTTTATTTGCACTATAAAACATATAGTCTCAGAACTACTGGGAAAGAGCCATGGTCATCCTTTTACTCCCACACCAGGCTGCACTGCCTTTTGCTAGCCTGGAATGTGCTCCCTCTATTCCCTCACAATACACAGGTAGTCCTTGACTTATGACAGTTCATTTAGTGACCGTTTGCAGCAGTTACAGCGGCAGTGAAAAATGTGACTTATGACTGCTCTTCACACTTAACAACTGTTGCAGCATCCCCGTGGTCATGGGATCAAAACTCAGGCACTTGGCAACTAACTCATATTTATGATGGTTGCAGTGCTCCAAGGTCACGTGATCCATCTTTTGTGACCTTCTGACAAGAAAAGTCAATGGGGAAGGCAGAGTCACTTAACCACATTATTAGCGTAACAACTGCAATGATTCACTTAACAACTGTGGCAAGAAAGGTCATAAAATGGGGGCAAAACACACTTAACAACAGTCTTGCTTAGCAACAGAAATTTTGGGATCAATTGTGGTCATAAGCCGAGGACTTCCTTTATGGGAGTTCAGCTATCAGCACCCGAAATAGGGACACAAGGCTGATCAATACAATATGCAGTCTTTTTCTTTTTTACTTTGGATCTCTGCAAATGGAGGCCTCTTGACACATGGGCAAATGTGTGCGAGGCCAAATAATAGTTGGATGGCAAAGTTACAAATTCCACTTTCTCTAAGCTGCCCTCTTTCTCCATCAGCTTATCTTTGTGACCCTGTATCCCCCTGTATCAGGCTGTTTTTCCTAACACAGTCAACGACTAGCAAGCCACCACCCTCCAGGTCCATGTCCATAAGAGCTTGACTAATATGCTTGACTAATAGATTGATATTTGATGTATGCCAATTGGTGTACATTCAAAGTGACAATAAAGTTATCATCATCATCACATATTCTATCAAAGTTGGTTACAAATAGCTCCTTTCCAGAGAAAGCTCGAGCTTGCGAATACTCCTAGTCACCTAGTGTGATACAAGTGCCTCTCAGCTGAGCAGAGCCACACTATTCCTCAAGGGAAAGGTCAACGGTACTTCTCCAAGTCCGGTCAGAGGAAGCCATGGTTTATCAATGTGCTCAACTAGGGAGACAAAGGACTACCTTTGTCAAATAGCTTTGACAGTGCTCTCAGCACCCACCTATATCAAGTGATCAAGGCAACAAAGCTCTGTGTCCCCAAGGACACAAATGAATGATTACGTTTCAATGTCATGCCAAACCTGTTTCCCAGAAGGGCAAGTAGATAACTTAGGACAGTGATGGCGAACCTTTTAGAGACTGAGTGCCCAAACTGCAACCCAAAACCCACTTATGTATCGTAGGGTGCCGGGTGGGCATGGCCCATTGGGTGGGTGTGGTCAATTGGGTGGGTGTGGCCAATTGGGTGGGCATGGCCCATTGGGTGGGTGTGGCTGTAGTGGTAACGGCAGACTGGGTGTGACTAAAAAGTTCAATCAATCAATTCCAACTTTGTGAGAACTTTTTTTTTTACTCGCGAGAAGTTGAAATTGATTGATTGAACCTTTTTTTTGGCACACAGTGGTGGAGGCCTAAAGAGAAAAGGTTTTATAAAACCCAGCTGAAGCCCTAGGACTGGGGTGATGGCACGCGTGCCCAAAGAGAGGGCTCAGGTACCCGTGCCATAGGTTCGCCACCCCTGACTTAGGACTTACTTTTAAACCTCTGAGAAATGTTTTTCTTGAGGTTGGAATACAACTGGTTTAGCACATCTATGCAGTTTTTCCTCCCCTCATATCTGCTTGAAAAAAATTACTGCAGTGGGAATTAACCAGATGACACTTAGCAGGGTTAAAGTCCTCTAAAACAACTATCTCTGCTGTTTTCATCCCATTCTGCCAAAAATGAAGCAGCTGCAGGCCTTTGGATGCTTTCACATTATTAGCCTACGGGCATTTAAAAAAAAACCAGAATAAAGCAGCTTGAATTAAATCAGGTTAGTGTTGAAACTCAACTCAACTCAAATCAGGACTGATTTGCACAGTATAAATGTTTTCTCATCTATGTCCCTTCTTGATAAGTTAGAGCTAAGTTTCTATAATAAAATATTTCATGTTAAATTCTAGGATGAGTGCTATTTTGTTTTAATCTTCTATCAAAATGTTCCCAAGGGTACTCTTCCAAAAGGCAATTGGACTTGCTTGAGGTTTTTTTCTTTGAAAACATTTTGCATCTCCTCCGAGAAGCTTCTTCAGTTCTAATTGCTAAAACCTTTGGCTCAGCCATAGAGACGTTCTACCAAAAACATTTGGCTAATCTTTTGGTGACTTTACATATATTGATAACGCTTTCATCATTTAAAATTAATCTTGGGATTCTGGGAAGCATACCTTCCTATAGCAAAAATCTGCCTTCTGGAATGAGGTTTCCTCCAAAATTTGAACAGTTCCCACATTACTGGGATTTCAAAGGGTCTTAAAAACTTGTCTCTTTATCCAGACCTTTGGAGAGGATGATTGATACCGTATACTTCCTTTCCTCTCTGCCACCATTTTCCTTTGTTTCGCTTTTAAAATATTTTAACAATTGTAAATCGTCAGGAGTCAGACAGCATAATTTTAATAAAATATTATCATGGTTATTCATATCGTCAAGCAGACGTTTAGACTGGATTTGGCATTTTTATCCAACTATTCAGTCTTTCTCAAGGACCCATTGTTAGCTTTGATACATCCTGATAAGTAGCCACTATACACAACAACACGTTCTAGATACTACATGTAATGCCACCATGCATAAGCAGTTCTTATCATTTTACCATGCGCAAGCAATCCTTATAATTTGTTCCAGGTACTTTTGACTCCTGAGAGATAGGGTTTTGTAGCAAGATGCCCATAAAGGTTTTCTCTGAGCGAGTATTAAAAAAAAATCCAACCTCAGTTGGAACCGGTAAATGATTAGCTACTTCTCCTGATCATTAAATGGTGGATACCAAGAGAATATAAATATAAAAAATATTCATGAGATAAACAAACAAAGTTGACAAAAAGATAGAGGAGGGAACTAGAGGGACAGCCATACTGGACTTAATTCTCACAGAGAAGAAGTGATAGAGGGAGTGGAAACAGCAGGAACCTCGTGTGAGAGTGGCCATGTCATACTGGAATTCAATATAATTGAAACACAAGCAATTGAACATAATGATATCAGAGTCTTAGATTTTAAAAGAACTGATTTTAACAAACTCCTAGAGAACTTGGGAAAGATTCATTGGATGAAAATCCTAAGGGGGAAAACAACTCAAGCAGTTTGAGAAACTCTGAAAAATATGATCATAAAAGCCCAATCCAGCACAATACCACTGAAAAAGAAAATCAAGAAATCTAACAAGAAACCAGCATGGCTGCACAAAGATCTCTCTGATAAACTCAAAGACAAGGATTGGAAAAGAGCTGATTGATTCCCATCTTCAAAAAAAAAAAGGGGGGGGAAACAGACCCAGGAAACTGCAGACCAATCAGCCTAACATCAATACCTGGAAAGATACTGGAAAAGAATAAAAAAACAGATCTGTGAACATCTAAAAACAAAGTAGTAACTAGAAGCCAGAGCGAATTTGTTAAAACAGATCATGCCAAACCAATTTTATTTCATTCTCTGATCAGGTGACTAAGTTGGTGGACCTGCGGAATGCTGTGGACATGGTATACTTGGACTTCAGCAAAGCATTCAACAAAGTAGGCTACAACCTACTTCTTGGAAAGCTTAAAAAAGTGGGATAGACAGCATCACCATCAGATGGATTTTTAACTGGCTGACAAAAAGTAGCTTAATGGTACTACATCTATATGGAGAGAAGTAAGCAGTAGGGTGTCACAATATTCTGTCCTAGGCCCAGTACTCTTCAACATCTTCATAAACGATCTAGATGAGGGAATAGAAGGGGAACATCAAATCTGCAGATGACACTAAGCTGGCAGGAATAGCCAACACCCTAGATCAGGGGTAGGGAACTGTGGCTCTTTTATGACTTGTGGACTTCAACTCCCAGAATTCCTGAGTCAGCACAAAAGAGCCGAAGTTCCCTACCCCTGCCCTAGACGATAGGCTCAAGATCCAGAGGAATCTTGACAGCCTTGAACACTATCTAACAAAATTAAATTCAACATAGACAAAAGTAAAGTCTTACATTTAGGCAAGAAAAATCAAAAGTACACATATAGATTGGTGAAATCAGGCTTAATAGCAGCAACTGTGAGAGGGATCTTGGAGTCTTAGTGGACAATCAATTAAATATGAGCCAACAGTGTGCAGCGGCAGCCAAATCCTACGTTGCATTAACAGAGGGATTCAATCAAGATCACGAGATAGTAATGCAACTCTATAAAGCCTTAGTAAGACCACACCTAGAATACTGAAATCAATTTTGGTCTCCACACTATAAAAAAACATGTTGATACTCTAGAAGAAGTACAGAGAAGAGCAACAAAGATGATTAAAGGAAAGGTGACTAAATCATATGAAGAACGGTTACAGGAACAGGCATGGCTAGCCTAGTGAAGAGAAGGACCAGGGTAGACAGGATAGCAGTGTTCCAATATTTGAGGGGCTGTCACAGAGAGGAGGGGGTCAACCTATTTTCCAAAGTACCTGAAGGCCAGATAAGGTATAATGGATGGAAACTGATCAAGGAGAGATTCAACCTGGAAATAAGGAGAAATTTCCTGACAGTGAGCCTTAAAATTTGTTTTACAACTTTATGGATCACTTCTGAGATAATGGGGGATACTGTGTTAGTGTCTTCCTAGGAATGTGAATTTCAGTTACTAGGTGTAAATACAAGGGCAATTCAGAAATAAATCTCCATTTGGTTATCAATGTCAGATACTCGCATATACCGAATGTTTATTATACACATTAGAAAACTACATTACATTACTTTTTGACATAAGCACCATTCCAATTGGGGCACTTGTTGTAAGGTCTTACAAGGTTTGAAATTCCTTAGTAGTAGTAGCTTGGCACCAAATCTGGGCTATTGGTGTGTGTGTGTGTGTGCGTGAGAGACAGAGAGAGAGAGAGAGAGAGAGAGAGAGAGAGAGAGAGAGAGAGAGAGAGAGAGAGAGAGAGAGAGAGAGAACAAAACACCCCAACGGAATTGCTTCAAAGGTTCTTGGGTGCATCTAGCAGTGTGCAGGTGAGCATTACTGTGAATCAATGCCACACCAGAGGTGGTGCCATAGAAAATCCCACCAAATGTGAAGATGCCAAAGGAGTACTGCTTGTGAAGTTCATGGAGTGTGGTTCGACCATCAATTCAGAAGTCTACTATGAAAGGTTACGAAAACTCAGATGAGCCATCCATAACAAGTGTCAGAGCATGCTGACTTCCGGTGTGGTATTGGTTCACGATAATGCTCACCCACATACTGTTAGATGCACCCAAGAACTTTTGAAGCAGTTCCATTGGGATGTTTTTGATCACCCCTCGCATAGCCCAGATTTGGTGCCAAGTGACTACTACTAAGGAATTTCAAACCTTGTAAGATGTTATGACAAGTGCCTCAATTTGAATGGCAATTATGTCGAAAAGTAATGTAATGTTGTAGTTTTCTAATGTGTATAATAAAAGTTTGGTATATGTTACTGTCTGTCATTGATATCCAAACGGAGGTTTATTTCTGAATTGCCCTTGTATTTACACCTACCAACTGAAATTCCTATGAAGACTCTAACACAGTATCCCCCATTATCTCAGAAGTGATCCATAGAGTTGTAAAACAAATTCAAGGTTTTAAATATATTAATATTCAGAATATTTACAGTCTTCTATACTTCCAAGGTCAGTAAAATGAGGACCTAGAATGATTGGGGCAATACAGGGAGTGCAGAATTATTAGGCAAATGAGTATTTTGACCACATCATCCTCTTTATGCATGTTGTCTTACTCCAAGCTGTATAGGCTCGAAAGCCTACTACCAATTAAGCATATTAGGTGATGTGCATCTCTGTAATGAGAAGGGGTGTGGTCTAATGACATCAACACCCTGTATCAGGTGTGCATAATTATTAGGCAACTTCCTTTCCTTTGGCAAAATGGGTCAAAAGAAGGACTTGACAGGCTCAGAAAAGTCAAAAATAGTGAGATATCTTGCAGAGGGATGCAGCACTCTTAAAATTGCAAAGCTTCTGAAGCGTGATCATCGAACAATCAAGCGTTTCATTCAAAATAGTCAACAGGGTCGCAAGAAGCGTGTGGAGAAACCAAGGCGCAAAATAACTGCCCATGAACTGAGAAAAGTCAAGCGTGCAGCTGCCAAGATGCCACTTGCCACCAGTTTGGCCATATTTCAGAGCTGCAACATCACTGGAGTGCCCAAAAGCACAAGGTGTGCAATACTCAGAGACATGGCCAAGGTAAGAAAGGCTGAAAGACGACCACCACTGAACAAGACACACAAGCTGAAACGTCAAGACTGGGCCAAGAAATATCTCAAGACTGATTTTTCTAAGGTTTTATGGACTGATGAAATGAGAGTGAGTCTTGATGGGCCAGATGGATGGGCCCGTGGCTGGATTGGTAAAGGGCAGAGAGCTCCAGTCCGACTCAGACGCCAGCAAGGTGGAGGTGGAGTACTGGTTTGGGCTGGTATCATCAAAGATGAGCTTGTGGGGCCTTTTCGGGTTGAGGATGGAGTCAAGCTCAACTCCCAGTCCTACTGCCAGTTTCTGGAAGACACCTTCTTCAAGCAGTGGTACAGGAAGAAGTCTGCATCCTTCAAGAAAAACATGATTTTCATGCAGGACAATGCTCCATCACACGCGTCCAAGTACTCCACAGCGTGGCTGGCAAGAAAGGGTATAAAAGAAGGAAATCTAATGACATGGCCTCCTTGTTCACCTGATCTGAACCCCATTGAGCACCTGTGGTCCATCATCAAATGTGAGATTTACAAGGAGGGAAAACAGTACACCTCTCTGAACAGTGTCTGGGAGGCTGTGGTTGCTGCTGCACGCAATGTTGATGGTGAACAGATCAAAACACTGACAGAATCCATGGATGGCAGGCTTTTGAGTGTCCTTGCAAAGAAAGGTGGCTATATTGGTCACTGATTTGTTTTTGTTATGTTTTTGAATGTCAGAAATGTATATTTGTGAATGTTGAGATGTTATATTGGTTTCACTGGTAAAAATAACTAATTGAAATGGGTATATATTTGTTTTTTGTTAAGTTGCCTAATAATTATGCACAGTAATAGTCACCTGCACACACAGATATCCCCCTAAAATAGCTATAACTAAAAACAAACTAAAAACTACTTCCAAAAATATTCAGCTTTGATATTAATGAGTTTTTTGGGTTCATTGAGAACATGGTTGTTGTTCAATAATAAAATTAATCCTCAAAAATACAACTTGCCTAATAATTCTGCACTCCCTGTATGCTGACATTGTAAACTGCTTAGAGAGGGCTGTAAAGCACTATGAAGCAGTATATAAGTCTAAGTACTATAGCTATTTATGGTTTTACCTTTGGAATAATGTGAAACTAGTGTTAACAATTTTCAAAAGCAGGACAGATGATATCTTAGGGACTGAGAATGCATCCTAATTTATCTTTATAAAACTTCGTACATTTTAGGGCCCTTTGTTAGTGAGAAGAATAGGGAATCATATGGCTACACTGATTGCACATGTTGTAATTTAATAAATTTGAGATGAATTACTTTTCTGAAATATCAATAACATGAATGAGGGATATTCAAAAAATATATATCTATGGGCAATGGGAAATGTTACCTCACGTAGGCCACAATGTGAAGAAAGTGATTAAACAATTTAAATGGCAATAGAGAGTTCATGAGGAGAGGTATTTAATTATTTCTTGAAGAAATCACTAAAAGAAAAAGAAATGAAATCATATTCTTCATTTATACATTGGAATGAAGCTGTCTGGCCACTGGGTGTCATCCTTGATTCAAATGAGGATTAAAGACTTTCCAGAGCAGCATATCACAGGCAGCTTCTACAGCAGTTAAATTCTACTCTATTTGATTATACAACATAGAGCAAAATGTTCTGCATTTAAATCAGCTACAAAATGGAATACTATGACATAGACAAATTCAATTTTGTCTCAATTCCTTAGCGGTGACCCAGTGATATGGGTGGAAAAAAAACACAAATAAGAATCTTGGACATTAGGAACTAATATGCCAAATCCGAAGACCAATCTTTTATCCATAAATAAACACTAAATGGGCTAATTTGGAAGACTGCAAGTATAAACCATTTTAACTTTGTTTCCCCCCCCCCCCTATAGTTGACTTTTGTGCTGTAATTCTCTCTGATATATTGAGAATGCAGGTTATATAACATTGATGGCACTGTTAATGTTGTACTGTATGTGAACAATTGTACTTTATTGGTTGAATTCTGATATATGAATGAAAGGTTATTCCCCTTTGTAAACCTAGAATCAAAACCGAAAAGTCCTTACGCTGAAAGAGCAGAGCACTGATTATTTTTGCTAATGCAGTAGAGGATTATCTCCCTCACGATTCTAAAGCATTCCTTCAATTTGCTATTAAACAGCATAAGGAAGTGGGAATCTGCAAAAAGACCCGCACACTTTCTTTCTCTACCATCCTCAGCCCTCTACTGAGCATTAAATCTGGATTCAGCCCTTTGTATTTCATTATATTTTGTTTTTGTATCTATGACCTGGTTTTGTTTCTTAAAGATTGCACATGCTTTATCTACAATCCCGTGAATGACATTACTGTACTTTTAGAAAACTTGAGGAAAATAAAATCCTTGTTTCTCTAGCTGAAAGCTAGTTTCCTATATATAGCGACAAACTTTTACTGCTTCTGCCCAATCCTTTTGGGATTATACAATCAGAAGGGCTACCCCTTGCAGCCTATTCTCCATGGAGTTTTGTAAGTATCATAACCGTAGGACTGAATAGCTGCTCTCACATTAAGGCTGTAAGAAGAATTTATCATGCAAAATAATAAATTTCGCAGGGAGAGGGTATGTGCAAATTTCAGAGGTTATCCTAGAAATTATGTTTCATTGTGATACATGTCATGAATGTTTAGAATGTGAATACTACAATCCTACATCACAAGTTGCGGTGCAAAAGGAATTCTCTCCTGTTTTTTCTTGATATCAGGGGATTATATTTCAGGTACGAGCATATCTTGGTTAATAATACTGGAACAGTCTAACCCTTTTTGTCATTCTAATGTTTATCTCTGCCTCACTCCCAGTGACTTTGTTACCATTTTTACCTTCTTTAAGTTTCACATTCACACAGACGCTAGGAGTGAAGGAAAATAATGGGATATGTTATCTCGGAACAAGGCTTTGGTAGAAGCAAGAGATGCTAGCACATATTTTACTATAGCTATAATTTCCTGGTTGTGTGCAGATTTACCATGTCAGGTGTGTGACTATTTAAATGCCATCATACTATATCACAGCAACCTCAAGGCAGCAGACCGTCTTTCTCTCTTGTGTTCTACGAAACAAAGAATTTCCGTGGCTTTGCCCAAAGACTTTTCTTCACATACCCATTTCACCCCTACAATTTGAAACATGAACAATATACCACAGTTCTATCATACACGTTTGGGAAAGTGGGGCTTCTGAGATTCACTTCCAGGAACACCAGTGTGATGGGAAAAAAGCTAAAATTATTGTTACATTGCGGTTTTGTTATCACAGCTGTAATCTTAACAAATAAGGTCCCATTAAAACAAAGAGTACTGAAGGAAAAATGGAAGGCTATATTAACTCCTGTTTGGTGAACCTCCCTCCCCCCACCCTCCACAAAGTCTATATAGAATAGAGAAAGTGGTCTCCTTGATCAAGTATTTCTGCAACCATTGGCATCTACTGCACTTTGGTTCAAGCCAGATGGAAAACGCGCTGATTCTTCATGGTAAGCAAGAAAACAACACACTGATTAGCAATGTACTGTACACAGGCAGTCCTCGCTTAATGACCACTTGTTCAGGGCCTGTTCAAAGTTGATGCTGCTAGGAACGAGTGTACCCATGTGAACACAATTCAGGCACTTGGCAACCAGATCGAACTTAACAATGGTTGCAGTGTCCTGCAGTTACATGGTCTTCATTTGCAACTTTCCCTGCTCACTTCCCAGAAAAAAAGTCAGCTGTGAAGCGGGCAGGGAAGGAATCATTCTGGTAAGTCTCTCCCCCCCAAGGTCTTCCTGAGCACTGCCCCACAACCTCCTTTCCAGGCTTCCCTACACTCACATGGATCCATGCCTTCCTTTCTTCAGCCTCCCTGATGCCACAAGCATCCATACCATCTTTTCCTCAGCCTCCCCATGCTTGCACTGACTCCTCCTTCCCTTGGCCTTCCTGTGCTTGTGCACACCTACGTATGCTCTTGCCTCCTTGGTTTTCCTATGCTTGCACTGCACGGCAGTAGCCTCTCTCCCAATTCACATGGTGCTTTCATTAGGCTTCCCCAATACTCCTAGGGCAACACCACACTCCTTACCTGAGATTCACACTGCTTTCCACTTAATAGCCCACATATCTTGCGGTTACAAAGGCAAACCGACTGCCGGGATTGCTGTTGTTAAGCAATGTGGTCACATGATACTGTGCTTTAAAATACTATCAGCAACAGCAATCACTGTGATCCCAATTGCCATCCTAACCTGAAGATGTACAGCAGAGAAGAGCTGAACTTACATTAAGACTGTGAAATTAAGCTGTCTCTGACTCTCTATATTAAAATGGTTCCCACGTACCAGTGAAGGAGAATATTTGTAGCTCAGGTCTGAAATGAAGGGTCCTTGTTGCTCTCTGAGCTTGTTTTCTTGCAGACGTTTCATTACCCTAACCAGGTAACATCATCAGTGCCAACACTGATGATGTTACCTAATTAGGGTAATGAAACATCTGCAAGAAAACAAGCTCAGAGAGCAACAAGGACCCCTCATGGTTCACCTATGTTCAAAACGATATGATCTTCCTGCAACTGAATAGTGATCTGAATTTATCCAAATGCTTGAGCATCACATAATATTGTACGGTCACAGAATCATTCCAGAAAGTTTTACACTGCCTTAGAATGATCTCGCAGAGTAGGAAGCCTAGATCTTCGCTCGCATCTTTCTTCTCTGTGCAATTTCTTAGAACAATACTGTGATTGTGTAATGTTTCATGATTGCATGACTATTTCATAAAATGTTTCTATTTTCAAAAGACTGTTGTACAGTCTTTTATGACTGTGAACATGTGGAAGATATGCTTTGTGTGAAAGAGTAAGAGAAAGAAAGAGAGAGAGAGAGAGAGACAGACAGACAGACAGACACACCTTGGCACTTCATGAAACAAATTCTTTTACCACTTTAAAAATGCAGTTTTTAAAGAAATTCTTCCATTCTTCACCCAAAAGGCAGGAAAAATATGCCTCCTTCATAGGACCAATCATAACCCATGCAACTGTGTGGCTTACATTTATCAACATTTCTGTAAGTAGATACCACATGAATTCAGCAAAGATGAATATTACAGCATATTGACAAGGAGTATACTTACGCCGGTTTCATAGACTTGGAATGTTTCTCATGAATGTAAGCACCAGCTAGACCCCCAGCTCCAGAATTCAGGTACTGTGAGATGGAATTCCTCATTTAAATATTTCTTGATTTTATCACACAGAGAAAGCAAAACAAGCTTCCCCCCCCCCTTTTTGGAGAGTATTGTTATACTGTGATGTAAATGTGATCCAAATAACTTAGAACAGCGAATAGTTTGTTGTTGTTGTTCAGTCACTGTGTCTCACTCCTCACCACTCCATGGACCACAACACACTGTCTCCTGGAATCTACCCAAACTGATGCTCACTGCAACAAGTCCTTCGGGAGAAGGGCGGTATAGAAATTCAATCAATCAATCAATCAATCAATCAATCAATCAATCAATCAATCACCCTATCTAACCATCTCATCCTCTTAAGCTACTTGTAATTGCTCTCCACTCTTCCCCAGCAGCATACTGGACATCTTTCAACCTCAGGGGCTCATCTTCCAGTGTCATATCTTTTAGCCTAACCCTACTGTTCATGGGTTTTTCTTGGCAAGGATACTAGAGAGGGTTGCCATTTCCTTCTCCAGTAGACCAGGTTTTATCAGAGCTCTCCAATATGAACTGCCCATCTTGGGTGGTCCTGCATGGCATAGCTCATAGCATCTTTGAGCTGTACAAGCCCCTTCACCATGACAAAGCAATCATCCATAAAGGGACCGTCTCTTAAATTTCTGACCGTTTCTCACATTGAGTAAGAACATTTAAAATGGATCCTTCAAGTGCTGCTGTGCATCAGTAGAATTTTTGTTTCATACTAATTTATAGAAAGTTCTCTCACTCTCATTTTTGGAGCCGTATTTCTATCTTTGTATTCATTTTTACTAATAATCACTTTATCTGACTGCACTATTCATTATCAATCCTACTTAACGTGTAAAATATACCGAAAGTTGTGTGACATAAATAATGGGGTTTATCCTCTCTGACATTTAAACAACTGTTCCATGTTGGCTCTGAGTTTGTGCAAGAGCAGCTGAAATTAATTACTACTAATTCTCTGGAACAATAAATATATGCTCACCTTGTAGGAACACCAGCAAGCGAAGTCAACTCCCCACTCGTGTAAATGTAATTCTACATTTCCAACAGCATGGGCCAGGTCAAATCCAACAAAGCAGCCCTTTTTGACAAATAAATATCATCATGTTTCATTTTTTAAATGAACTTATAAAAATATACTTAAACAACTTTTACACAATTGTTAAGAACTTAAAATATTTAAAAACAGACATATAAGCTTTGATGACTTGAACTTAGAAACAGATGAGGTAATGTCCCAAAACTGCTTTCTTTTCTTCAAATGACAAAAACATTTAGCTTCTCTGAACCTAATTTTATGGACTTGGGAGTCCATGTTGGAAGAAAAAGGCTACCTATCTTTTTGTCTGCCTAATTTTCATGGATCCAACAACCTGTGTTGTTGGATCCATTTCATTTATTTTGAAATATTTCTAGCATTTCCATATTGTGAAAACATGTTCACCCCAAATTGGAAATAAATTAAGAAATGTGTCATAAAAAGTGTTAAAAATTCAGTTTAGTATATTTTTTTCCATGAGTTCTATATACATTTCACTTCTGTAACTGGAAGTCCATGTTAAGACACAAGCTATGGTTTATTTATACAAATTGCCACTTGATGGCAGTATGTTTAAATAAAAAAAAACACTAGAAGAAAAATAAAGTGCTGAAAAATATAGTACATTTTTTGTATGGACTGCACACTGAAGAATATTTTACATATTTTTAAAAGCCTTTATAAGTATGGTGGGAGGATGAACAGCAAGGGCATAAATTCTCAAATCTTTTCTCAAATAAGAACACAAAGACTTGGAAACTTTGGCTTCTGTCTTTTTCTCCATCTAAATTATTAAAGCCGTATTTCAATATATTAACTCTACTTGGCTGTATCTCACTCTCTGAAAATAATTGCATTTATAAGTGCAACACACTAATTCTAATGAAGCCACTAATGAGGCTGCCAGCATAGAAAGTCCTTTCAGGGTGAAAGGACAAACTTGCAGACTGTGTAAGTTTCAAAATAAAGCTGAGAGTGATAGATTAAAAAAAAAATACAAGTAGGAAAATTAAACACTGCTGTGTGCTAATGGATTTTTTAAGCCAGGATTCTTTGCCATCAATGGAAAAGCAATTTTTTTCCAGGTTATAAGTTTCTCAGAGAGAGGAATTCCAGTGGTTTTCAAACCCTTTTTAATGTGTGTGCGTGGGGGGGAGCTTTGTGGATATTAAAGGTAAGGAACATTGAGTTCTGAACGTCCCAAATGCTTCATATTGCCCTTCTCATCCTTGTTTTTGCATTTTGGGTTCTTTAGTGGTGGTAGTTGAATTTCTGTTGGTTCTGTCCTTAAATCTGCCTTGGTATTAATTGCGACTTTAACTAGTAAGAGACACTCTGAAATAATTAATTAATTAAATTGACCTTGCATTAAAATGGAAGTATTTAGAATGTGTCACAAGGATTTTTAACAATGGAGGAAACCTTGGGATCAATAATAATATTTACCAATAGTTCATATGGAATAGATTGGCTAGTCACCAGGGAAAGAAATTCATAAGAAATTTAATATAGTTCATGTCAGGATTAAATTGAGCAGGGCTATTTGTTAAATATTGTCAGGAAAGAGGAATAACCCAAAAATTCTACCCAATGAATGATAATTTTTTATTTTTATTATTTTAATCCCATTTATATCCCACCCTTCTCCAAAGACTCAGGGCGGCTTACAATCTAAGCACAAATCAAATGTGCTTAGCAATAATAATAAATCTATTTGGAATAATAAAGTAGTTTTGACAGAACAGAATATTTGTAGCTGAGGGTTGAACTATAAATAAAGCAATTGTTCATCTCTACATCTATAAATTGTTTACAATTTACAATGAAATTGAGAAATAAGAGGAAGGCAGGCAGGCAGGCAGGCAGGCAGGCAGGAAAGAAAGAAGGAAGGAAGGAAGGAAGGAAGGAAGGAAGGAAGGAAGGAAGGAAGGAAGGAAGGAAGGAAGGAAGATAAATGATTATAAAAAATAAGATGAGATAAATCAGAAAGACAAGATCTGAAGCTATACTAGCATGCCTTCCTGTTAAGCAATCCTACACAATTTACAGCAGGGGTGTCAAACTCGCAATGTCATGTGACGTGTTGTGACGTATTGCAATTTTTTTCCATTGCCAGCAATGGGGTGGGCGTGGTTTCTGCATGACACATCTGGCCCGCGGGCCAGCAGTTTGGCACCCCTGATTTACAGGGAAACAGAACCTGTAACAAAAGCAAGACAATTGGATGGTGATGGGATGTGCTTGAAATTAAACCAGCTGCATAGTAATGCCTAGAGAATGAGATCTGACCAGGAAGTGTTGACTGAGTTATATAATAAAGAAATAATTTGAGATGATTTTTCAAGCTTATTTACTTCATTTAACATTTTACAGTAAAGATGTCTACATATAGTTACCACTACACTGGAAAGAAACTGAAGAAACTGATTTGAAAAAAGAAAAGGAAAATAACTTAATTAGCAAGTATCTGTCAATGAGTGACAATGATATTCCTTAAATCCCTCAGTGTAAGAGGAGCCTCTGTACCACATGTCTTTGTTGACCGCCACTTCCTCCTCCTCCTCCTCCCCCCCCACTCCAAGGTTCAGCACAAGGGCTAATGCAAAACAAAATTGCAGCATATTCCCCTGGAAATATATATGAGATATTTATTTCTTCAAGGCTGGCCAGTTGATTTTCATAATACTAGATGCCTTTAGAATATATAATGCACAGGGACGTGCATAGGGCAAATGGAAAATAAACAAAACACTGTGTTCCAAGCTTGGCTAGGCCAGCCTTAGCTAGAACATTTACAAGTTGGTTGTGTTCTGACAGAAAATACAAGCATGCCTATCATTCTATCCCTTGGTACTATGCAAAGCACAGAAAACAAATAAGAAATAATAAATCAAAGAGATTTCAATCATGAAATATATCAACAGAAAATGAAACAGGCTGAATCTAGTCTGCATCATCAATATTCATTCCTCTCCGGGAGTTACTATCCTTGCAAACCATCTTTTCTGCCACCAGGTCCATACAAGTTCTCACTTCTCTTTTTTTAGTGATATCATTAACCCAAGACTTTCTTGGTTTTTTTCCCTACTCTTCACTCATTTATTCTTCCTTCATGTATTTGTTTTGGGATTTAATCTTCGTTTATCACAAATTTTCTCTAAATCAACACACTGGAATTCTCCTTAACAAAGAAAACAACTAATTCCTCTGTAGTCTTGCCATTCACTCTTGCTATGTTTCCCTTTGCACAGAAGAACAATAATTATATTCTTCTGTCAAGGTGTTTGATCTTCTTTCAAACACCTTAAAACAAGTCACACAACCATTCAAATAGCAGACCACTTCCATATTTTAATAATAATTAATTTAGCTTTTAATATTTTTACATTTATGATATCCTTTTTATTATTTTTCTTCTTTTGTTGTTGTTTAGTTGCTAAGTCATGTCAGACTCTTCGTGACCCCATGGAGCACAGCACGCCAGCCCCTCCCCATCCTCCACTGTTTCCTGGAGTTTGCCTTGTTCATTGCATCAATGACACTATCTAACCATCTCATCCTCTGCCATCCCCTTCTCCTTTTCCCTTCAAACTTTCCCAACATCAGGGTCTTTTCCAATGATTCCTCCCTTCTCATTAGGTGGCCAAAGTATTTGAGCTTCATCTTCAGAATCTGTCCTTCTAAAAAACAGTCAGAGTTGATTTCCTTTGGGATTGACTGATTTGATCTCCTTGCAGTCCAAGGGACTCTTGAGTCTTCTCCGGAACCACAATTCAAAAGCATCAATTCTTCAGCACTCAGCCTTCCTTAGCTCTTTGATCAGACCCCTTAGTGTGTGTGTGTGTGTGTGTGTGTGTGTATCGGGGCAAATCTTATTTCCTGTTTCAGCCTAACCCAAGGCCATCCACAGGCTGTAGTCACACAGTGACAGCTCATATTTGTGTAAATTTTTTGGATTGCTAACAAAGAATTAAAGGGAGACTGATATGCATTTCAAACTTATTTGTTCTCATCAGTCAGCCATACCCTTCTGATATTCGAGCCTGGGCCGATTGCACCTTAGGCAATTGTTCTAACCTTTAGGCCACTGGCTCTTTCTCGCTTTGTTAGCTGAGAAGCAAGGGAGATATGTGTTAAATGTTTGTTAAGTATTTAGGTTGCCTTGCTAGGCCCCAAACATGGGACAAATCTTATTTCCTGTTTCAGCCTAACCCAAGGCCATCAACAACTAACAAAGCGAGAAAGAGCCAGTGGCCTTTTTGGGGCCTAGCAAGGTAATCTAAATACTTAGCAAACATTTCACTCACACACACACACACACACACACACACACACACAAACACACACAAACACACACATATGTGTGTGTGTGTGTGTGTGTGTGTGTGTGTGTGTGTGTGTGAAATGTTTGTTAAGCATTCAGAATACACTTGCTTAGTCCCAGACACGGGACAAATCTTATTTCCTGTTTCAGCCTAGCCCAAGGCCATCTACAGGCAGTAGCCACAGCAGTGGCAGCTAATATTTGTGTAAATGATTTGCCTTGCTAACATATATATAAGTTATCCACCAAATAACTTTCAGTTTTTTATCCCTCTTTTAGTCTTAACCATTTTCCTGGCTCTCTTTGACTTATTCTTTGCCACTTTTTCTGCTATACGCATTATGCAACATCTCTCTCACCCTATATTTTGCATTTTATAGGCATTTTGTCCAAGAATCTTTTATTTGTTTCTTATTTCCTATTATCATTAACTCCACATGTTTCTACTGCACAGTGGAACATGAGATTTTCATCTGTTCCAAGCAGCTTCCACATCCTCTTGCTTTGCATCTATTTTCCATTCATTCCCCTGAAAGAGCAAGTAACCTTCTAATATATTTTCCTACAGAAGAAATACTTTTTTTTACTGTTGTTATTCAAATTTCAACCTAATTTCTTTCATGTCTTTTGTTGGAAAGGTATTCAAACTAAAAAAAAGGAAATAATAATGAAATAGACTTTTTGAGTGAAAGCTTTTAAAAGTGTCCATGGAACTGAGCCTAACAAAAAGGACCTATTTCAATGCAGTTTATACAAATTTAAATAGTAAAAAACATATTTTTCTGGCTTCTACTTAAAGCTTTTTTAAAAAAGAGACTGGACAACCATTTATCTGAAATGGTATAGAGTCTCCTGCTTGGACTAGAAGACCTCCAAGGTCCCTTTCAACTCTATTATTCTATTCTAAAAAAAAATCACATTGAGAATGCACCCTTCTTTCATCTGGCAATCTGTCTGCAAAACACAGTAAGTAAAACAAAGCAACATAGTTTTTGCATTTGGCAGCAGCCACACCTATAATGCATATGCAGTACATATTTTTGTATTGTACTGTATTGAATGCCAACAAAGAAACAAAATGGCCAATTTCCAATGCCATTTGTGGCAAAATTAGAAGTGGGTATGGGAAGTAGAAGTTCTGTCAGAAATAAACTGCTTCCATTCCCATCTTATCTCAATCACCAGAAAGCTATCAGAATTATTCTTTTGAAATCCAGCATTTGAGCACTGCATATACGGTATGATTTGTGCAGAGGTATCAGAAGGATCCTGAGATTGCAACAAAATGCATCATAACCTCCATTCTTTTCATACATACATGCATTGTCACAGCACACGAACAAAAAGGATAGAGCTTATGTCACAACAGCTGGCCTTGACCTCCCTTGACACTTCTGGATTTCACACTGTTTTTCTTTGTTTTTTTATTTTAGATAGGGATTTTAAAGATATAGAAGTGCTATGTCTTTCAGAGGCCTCGTACAGCCTTTTCCACTATTTAATCACCTAAAAGTATGAAAAAATATCCTTCCCAACACTTCAACTTAACTCTTCCTATGATATCACTTATTATTTACTTATTGGATTTATTGTATAATAACCTAAGACTCATGAACAGCTCCTCAAACATAAAAGAAGATAATACTAAGATCTAATTATGCAATTTAATACGGATGAAGTCATTCTGATATCAATGGTTCCACAATAATAAATCTCCAAAGAACTTGGGAAAAATCATTCAGAAAACCATGAGACTGTCACCACTGCCTCAGGGGCCAAGGAAGCAATTTTCGGAAAATCAGAAGGCTAAGGTGTGGCTCTCAGCCCTTCTAATACGTTAAAACCCATTGTCAGGACCCACCCCAATCCACGTCTTAGGAAAACAAAAACTCTTGGAGTCAGTTCTAGTCCAAAAGGAATTTTTACTAGGACATGCTTGGTTGTGGAAATACAAGACAGGACTTGGTATTGTTTTACAAATTGAAACTTTATAAAGAGTTCCCGGTTCAACCCCCCTTCCCTCAACCCCATTTGGTCAGCCCCCCATCATTTTACTTTGCGTCATCCCTTTCGTGGGAAAAGGGGAACTTCGAATCTTTATGGTTATTGCCTTCTTCCTCTGGAGATTCAAATGGAGACACAGGCCAGATGCCTTCTTCCCTAACCCTCCCTTTTGTTCCCCCAGTTTAAAAGGTTTCCCTTGGTCTTTGAAATAACCTAAGGCAGGCTGAATCCACATGCGCTCCTCCTTCCTCGGGAGATGGCAGAATCCATGGGGGGGATGTTTTAAACATACATTTATCAATGTGATATAAATGGATTCTGACACCCATATATTAGCTAATATTGTGTTGCAAAGTATGAAATTGTTAAAGCTTTTTTAAACTCTTGGTGCATATTGTACACATAGCTCAGAATTATGCTGTGAGAATTTTTATATTTCCTCTGCTTGTTTTTCTTGCAAATGTTTCATTTCCAAATTAAGTAATATTATCAGTGCACTGAGAGGTAGGAGTGGGATTTTCTGGCTTTTTAATCTAGCTTTATCCAAAGTGTCTTGATCAAGATTGTTGTAGATTGTGTTTTTGATTGGCCTATCTGGCTTGGTTGGTTGCATTGTTTTACATTTACTTCATGTTCCTCCCTTTTATTTTTAATGAGCTTACTCTTCAGTTCATTCAAATAATGTCCTAGAACTTGATTTCTTTTCATATTTTTGCTTTGTACCTTCTCACAAAATTCTTCAAAGCTTTAAAATGTCTGTTTTGTAAAGCCAATCTAGGAAAGTTACCCAGGTCACCCTTTTTGCTTTGTTATATGCAAATTCTTTTTTTCATTTTAATCAGCCAGTTTCTTTTGCATACATAGTAATACAGCATCTTTTTTCCCCATCTTATTCTTATAGAAATTCACTTTCAACTCTGTCTCCTTATCAAGTAAAAGTTGTTCCTCTTCCTTAGATACAGCCTACATATAGAGGCAGAGACTCTTAAAATTAACTTCTACGTCTATTGTTCAAAAATATCCTTCAATATGTTGAATATTAAAATACTTTGCTCCATTCTGTTTCAGTAAGTCAAATTTAAGTGTCCTTCTCTTTTAATTGCAAACTTTAGCTCCTTCTGGTTCTCTCTAATGTCCAACCTTCAAAGTCTCATCTTACTTTTTTTTTTTAAAAAAAAAGAGAATTCAAAACAAAAGTATTTTCTCACGGGACGTATTCTTATAATTAAAATCTTATTTCAAATCTACCTGAACCCTTTGTTCATTTACAACTTACCAGAATCAAAGCTCTAATCAACCTTTTGCTGTTTATTCCAAAATTATTTTAAGTCCTTAAACTTGTAGTTAAAACTTCTGTCACTAAGGATTGAAAAAAACTCACCCAGTGCTGTAAAACATGTTGATCCAAGTTTTAAAAGCTGAAAAGCAGTTAACAAGCAATTTCTGAAAGCAATTAGAAAAAGAAGTAGGCGAACACAATATCTTTTTGAAAGGCTCCACTCATGGTGTGAGCAGAGATAGCTTTCTTTCATCTCTCAGAGATGTAAACCTGCCACTATCTTGTGGGTAAACCCTCAATAATATAGCCAAGATAGAACAAATTATGGGAGAAGAGCAATGCTATGTGAAGAGCTATGGACCCCTCCTCCCACATTTTTATGGAGAACAAAAAATACTAGAAACCAGACATACTACTCTGTCCGATTGGTCTGCTATCAATGACTCAACCACACAACACAACCAAAGAAGCTACCAAAACTTCTTGATATCTCATAGATGAAAGGGAACATGTTATTAATCCACCATTACAGTGCCTTGAGAAAAATCAAAGGTTTAATGACCAAGGAAGATACGCTTTATGAATAAATTTCATATAATTTTTAAAGTGCTTTTTTTAATGAGAAGGACCAACCGCCTATGTGCAAATTTTCCTACTCAATGCAACGATAATTTTGTCATTGTATTTAGAATGCACCCTTCCCTTTCTGCACATAGTTCTTTTTTTTATGGTATATGCACAGAGATAAAACAAATATTTCCAATACCTTCTGAAATTCTGCTGACCTCTTGATAAGAAAACTTAATTGACTATTGTTCTTTCTGATCCCTGAGGTTAAAACAAATCCCAGAAACGTGTCCAGAGAGCCTGTATTTTTAGTAAATTCCCCAAGGCTGGGTCACTGAAAATGAGTTACCTCATGGAGGTGATATAGTCAGTAATCTGCTTGTTTCCTGATCAACTGCTGAGCTGAATACGAATGGTGTCAGCATCACTAGAAATTCATATAGCAGTCTTGGTGAAGAAAAATGCAGCAAAATGTGACCAAGCTGAGGAAAAAGCAACTTACTGAGGAAACATACCCTGGGTCTTTTCTTACAGGGACAGTTAAAATGCAAGCCTAGACCATTTCTAAAACATTAAAACGAATCCATGTCAGGGGTTTAAATTATGCTGAAGAGGTTTTGCATCAGTATGTATACAGGTAGTCTCGACTTATGACCACAACTGAGTCCAAAATTTAGTGAGACAGTTGTTAAGTGTATTTTATCCCATTTTATGACCTTTCCTGCCACAGTTGTTAAGTGAATCACTGCAGTTGTTAAGGTAGTAACCTGGCTGTTAAGTGAATCTGGCTTCCCCATTGACTTTGCTTGTCAGAAGTTCGCAAAAGGGGGTCACGTGACCCTGGGACACGGCAACCGAAATAAATATGAGTCAGTTGCCTAGCATCTGAATTTTGATCGCGTGACCATGGGGATACTGCAACCATTGTAAGTGTGAAAAATAGTATTAAGTCACTTTTTTCACTGCCATTGGAACTTTGAACGGTCGCTAAATGAACTGTTGTAAGTCGAGGACTAACTGTACTGGCTGCTCTGGTATGTATAATATCACTATTTTTAAAAAGCAACAGACCTGTTTTCATGTGAAATATTGTACTCAACAGCACCAAAGGATTTGTTGTGATATGGTCCCCCAAATTAAGAGTTACCTCTAGCATCTTTATGCCCTGCTGAAAAAATTTACAAAATTCAATCAGCCTGAAAGATGAGTCTAAAAGGAATATGTGTTTTCAAAAATTTCACAGAAAGCTTAAAAATCAAAGAGCTTACAGAAAGGAATTTGTGTATAGAAGAACAATAACCATACAGATTAATTTTAAAAAAAAACCCTTCTTTAGAGGGAATGAAGTTTAAATTGTATAAGCCAGAGGACTAAAGAGTCTATTCTGTTGAAGGAAACTGAAGTGGGGTGGCAGAAGTTATTTGTTATTGGATACCATTCTGTGATCCTAGATATATTTTTGAATCAAGGGCAAGAAGCCAATATATTTTACATCCCTACTGTATTCTCTTAGGAGCTACAGAATTGTACCTTTGGTGCACTTTGTAAATACCTAAGTTTCTAAGTTCATCCCCTAGTAACTCCGGGAAGTGATGCAAAAGACTGTTCCCTGGAATCTTGTAGAATGGGTATTTCACAATGCAGAAATCCTTAAGACTATCCAGTGACATGAAATCACAGAAGGAAAACACACAGAAATATATATTTTGAGTATGTGATCACTTAATGTATTTCTTGAGAGGATCAGGACAAACCACTAGTTAGACCTGAAGAGCAATGTGGTCTATTTCTAAAATACATTCCAAAATTTTATGTTGGGGTTAGGAAAATAACCTTTGCACAGTGCAAAAATCGGTCCTCTGTCAATTGTGTAAATTTTAGCAATTAATTACACAACTGAATTTTGGGAAAAAAAATATAGGTAGTCCTTAACTTACAAGCACCATTGAGCCCAGAATTTTGATCATAAGTCGTTGCAATCATTAAGCAGGTCACCACATGACCTGAGACAATTTTATGACTGTTTTTATGATTGATGTAATATGAGTCATCATGATCGTTAAGCGAATCATGTGGTCATTAAATGAATCCAGCCTATCCAATGGGCATTTTTCCCCATTTTCTACTGGGAATCAGCAAAAAAGTCACTAATTACAATTGTAAATGGAAGCTGTTTTGCTAAACACCTGAAATGCAATCATATGACCATGGTGTGTCTGTTTGTGTGTCTGTGTCTCTGTATGTGTGCCAACTGTAACTTCAGTGACAAGTCATAAGTAGCTTTTCTGAAGACTTTCATAACTTTAAATGGTTGTTATATGACCAGTCATTCAGTGAGGACTACCTTATTAGGAAACTATGCTCTGCCATTACCTAAGCTCCATGACACTTCCATTTTTTCACCTTGATTTTTCCCCATTCCTATTGTAATGTTTTAAGCTTGCCAAAAGAACTAGACACAAGGACAGTTTCCCCCCACCCCCATGCTATCACTCTACTAAACAACTAATTCCCACAATACTGTTTTATGCCCTGGAATGTGAAACCACCTAGTAGGACTGTATTACTATTATCCTTCTCATCTTTCCTGTTACTTATTTCTTTAGCTTCTTATGACTATAACTTTGTTTTTAGTATCTTATATGATTTATGTTGATTGCTTTTATTAGTATCCTATTATGATTTATGTTGACTGCTTATGTAACATCCTATGACTATCACTGAGTGTTGTATCTTATGATTTACGATAATTGTATTTTATAATTATGATAATGATTTATCACTTGTTGCTTGTATGTACACTGAGAGCTTATGTACTGGAGAAAATTTCTTGTGTGTACAATCACACTTGGCCAATAAAGAATTGTATTCTATTCTATTTGTAGCTTGCTCTTTTCAGAGGATAGGACAAAGGTTTGTCCAGAATTTTTAAACTAAAAATATAGATAGTAGATCAAAATAATGGAATATATAAAAAAATTAAATGTAGTTGCACAGTGATATATATTCTCATTTTACCTGCTTATAACTAAACACTTCTAGGTGTAGTAGCTGAAAGACCACAGATAAGAAATGGAACAGAATTAAAGAGACCAGATACTTTTCAATTCTACCTTACCTCCTGCACTTGCACAGTATAAGAATATTGATTCTCTTATTATCTGCAAAATTTCCATTATTCACATGAAAATATTGTAGCTATATTAATCTTACAGTTTATAATATGGTCTCTATTCTAGATAGAATAAATGTATTTTAATTTCATCACAAATGTAAACAGGCATTCCAGTATTATGTAATATATAATGCACAAATTGTCTAGGCATTAAATAAGCCAATCAGTAGAAAGCATATCTAATCCACAATTAAGTAAGTAGTTTTAACCAAACAAAAATGTACAGTTTAGATCTGTATAACTCTGGGACTTTGTTGCATAACCTATTCATGGTAATTGGTCTGACTCTCTAGCTTAGCGTCATATAATTTTTTGTTTAATTAAATTTACCTTCAGTGCTATGCCTTGGATTGTAATGCCTGAGAACTGGCATTTTAAAATGCTTTCCAGAAATATCAGCATTATTTATCAATTTCAATATATGTCAAAATTTGAGAAGGACTGACCAATCAATATTAGCAATACATGAATTTGGTTTCTACTATCACCATTATCGACTGACATTTTTCTTCAATTCCTACTCATAAAAATAAGTCTAGTATAGCATAGGGAAAATTCGAATCTAGAAGTACTAGTAACTTCAACTCCCAGGCCCGGCCGACTCAAATTATGAGACTGGCAATTTCAACTCATCTACACACTGTCAGGTCTGGGAAGACTGATCTAAGGAACATGGCAGTAACTATACCTTGGCTTGACCGGCTTTTGTTATCCTTGGTATGTCAAACAGCTGTCCGGTGTAGTACTGCACCCCACTGAAAAGAATTACAGCAATTGAGTCTCCTTCCTTCTCAATTATATCAAGGATATCTTCAGTTCTCAAGGTTTCTTCTCCCTGAAATAAAGTTAGAACATATTTTATATCAGCCCTCGAACTAATGGAACTGTCATTTTTATTTCAAAATGTATTTTTTTATGATACGACTTGCTGACTGCAGGAAGCCATCAAAAACAAATTCTTAAAATTGCAGTGAGATACAAAACTAGGAGTCCTAGAGAAGCTTTTAAATAAGTGAGTAATCATTACCTTAAGCTTTTGATTTTTAAAAAAATACTGTTCACTTTGCTTCCTTATATACTTTTCTTACCTGAATACTTCAGGGTGGAATTAATCGGTTGGATTAAAAAAAATACAAAGACAAATCCACAGCTCATAGAACTTTTCATGGAGGAGTTGTATCCATGAGAATTTATTCATGACAAGTACAAGAAATTTCTGCATTCAGTCAGGGATACCAATGGAGGAATAGTAGCAAAAGACAACTATATCTTTAAGTTTCTAATGGGCACTCACTGGAGTCCACTAAGAGATGCAGGACTGGATGGGCATTTATTCTGTTACAACAGAACTCTTATTTTTTGACCCGAAGGTGCTTTTCACAAGGCAACAGGACTTTCTTGTTTTTCTTTGAAGAAGTTTCACTTCTCATCCAAGAAGCTTCTCCAGCTCTTATTTGATGAGGTTATACAGGTAGTCCTTACTTACAATAGTCCGTTTAGTTACCATTCAAAGTTACTGAAAAAAGTGACTTATGACCATTTCTCACACTTATGGCCGTTGCAGCATCCCTATGGTAATGGGGTTTACATTTGGATGCTTGACAACTGGGTCATATTTATGACAGCTGCATTGTCCTGGGGTCATGTGATCACCTTCTGAGACCTTCCAACAAGCAAAGTCAATGGGGAAGCCAGATTCACTTAACAACCATATAACTAACTTAACTGCACTGATTCACTTAAGAAATGTGGCAAGACCTACTTATTTTCATATGTGGTGGACTTGTAGAAATATAAAAGCTTTTTGGATTAAAATTTGGTGGAACATTCAAAAGATTTTTAAGAGAAAGATAAAGTTTACTCCACAACTATTTTTATTGGGTGTTATTACAGATTGTGATACTAAAGAAATTAACTTGATGTTGAACTTGATAACAGCTGCAAGGTTATTGGTAGGGCAATATGGGAAGAAGGATAGTTTGCCTACTATAGAAGAATGGACGTTTAAAGTGTCAAATTTAGCAGAAATGGCTAAGATTTCTGCTTATCTGAAGGATCATTCACAAGAAAGATGCATTTCAGTCTGGAGAAGATGGATAGATTATATTCAGAATAAATATGGGACTAAAAAGTGCCATCTAGCCTAGGAATAAATTTTAGATTGTTATTATTACTAGTAGTTTATTATAGTGGAATTTTTATTAATTTTAATTATATGGTATTATTATTATTATTAGTAGTATTAGTATTGTTTAATAACTTGGATATTAATTTGTTTATGTTTTTATTATTATTATGTCTACTTTTATTTTGTGTGTATTTATGTTAAAAAGGAGTTAAAGCGCATTATGAACTTGGTTATCTATATAGTTGGTTAATGTTAGTTAGATTATGATTATTATATTTGTAACCCTGTACTCAGCTCTGGGAAGTGGGGGAGGGAGAAGGGGGTGATTTTGGGTGGGTTGGTTTTGGGGATTATATTGTAACTTTTATAAAACTTTTTAATAAAAAAAAGAAATGTGGCAAGAAAAGTTACAAAATGGGGCAAAACTCACTGAACAAATTTCTTACTTATCAGCATAAATTTTGGGCTCAATTGTGATTGTAAGTTGAGGACTACCTGTATATATGGCCTTGTGGCTTTGTGTGGTTCTGAGTCTGTCTAATGAAACAACTGAGAACTGATGCAGCATACTATCTGAAAAAGTAAGTTCCAAGGAAGGTCTGTCTGTCTGTCTGTCTGTCATCCATCCACCCTCCCACACTTCACAGTATACTATCATTTTATCTAAATTTGCATCATAAATCTGCAATCATGGGGAGAGTATTCATAAAGGCTTCAGCTGGTTCAGAATGCGGCCGCGCGAGTCGTGATGGGGGGTCTCCCGATACTCCCATGTAACACCTCTACTCCGTGAGCTGCATTGGCTTCCGGTTGCCCCTTCGGGTAAGATTCAAGGTGCTGGTGATGACCTATAAAGCCGTAAATTTAGGAACCATTTACCGGTTGAGCTCCGGATGGCTCCCGACCTTCGCTCCTTCCGACGCGACCTAAAAACCTATTTGTTTGAACAAGCTGGCCTGGTCTGACGGGTTTTGTTTTAATTATTGTTTTAATGTAATTTATTTTCTGCATTTGGGTACTAGGGTTTAATTTGTTTTTAATTTCTGTATTTTGGGTATTTTAGTATTTATGTCCCTGTTCACCGCCCTGAGTTCTTCGGGAGAAGGGCGGTATACAAATCAAATAAATAAATAAATAAATAAATGGCTAGGGTCCGGGATATCTGAGGGAACACCTGCTGCCAGCATCAAGCTCCCTTTGTCCAGTGCGCTCCCACAGGGAGGGTCTTCTCAGGGTGCCGCCGGTTAAAGATTGCCAGCGGGTAACACCCAGGGGTAGGGCCTTCTCAGTGGGCGCGCCTACCCTTTGGAACCAGCTGCCCGCAGAGGTTAGGACTGCCCCCGATCTCCATTCATTCCGCCGGGACCTGAAGACCTGGCTCTTCGAGCTCTCTGGCGCAGGCTGAGAATTTTTAATTTTTAATTTTAACTGGGGTTTTTATTTTCTCTCAGGGTTTCATTTAATCTTTTTAAATTTGTTTTAACTTTTGTATTGATTTTCTTTTAAATATCCTGTAAACCGCCCTGAGTCCTTCGGGAAAGGGCGGTATATAAATCTAAATAATAAATAAATAAATAAATAAATAAATAAATAAATAAATAAATAAATAAATAAAATCATATACCCTTAGACCTGAAACAGGCCATTTATGCCATTAGTGTGGGACAATGTTCTTCCGGGGTCAACTTAATAACATATTTGTTATTGCAGAGAGAAAGAGAAAGAGAGAGAGAAACAGAGAGATGGATGAATAAAAACTATGTTCCCTGCCCCACAAGGATGGACTGGCCCACTTCAATAACATAAAGCAAACAAATATATATTACACACATTCCTAACTTTCAACCTTATATTAACATTTTGCTTCTGATACACTGCAGTTGTTGGGAGTCATTTTTGTAGGCTTCTCTTTTCTCTAAGAAGTGACAGGAGTTCCTGGATTTCTCTGTGCTGTTTAATTAGTTTTCAAGTTACTTTGCTGGGAAGTCAAGTTCAACCCTCTTGATTCTTATAAAATTCATTTGGAGACTTCCTTCCCATACTTGAAATCCATTCCTCAATGCCCTGCCCTTTGGAGAACAGCTTTTGACTTTCTTCTGTGTGAAATTCTTTCAGCGATTGAAATTTGCTTTCCTACCCCTCTTGAGTTTTCTGTCCTCAAGGTCCAGCTCCTTTGACTTCCTTCATAAAGATTATTCTCTGCACCTCTGAAACTTCTCTTAATTTTTTCCAGTTTCCCTGAATTGTTAAAATGCAATGCTCAGAAGTTGACCTAACAGTAAAGTTATGTCAGCCCAAAACTTAACCTTTAAGGACTTCCAAGAATCTGTGTAAAACATTCAGAGCACTTTAAAAAGTGCTGTAAAAATACCAAATATCATTTTACCAATATATGAAGATAAATCATTGTGCTTATTGGTGAATAGGATTTTGCAGAAAAACAACTACTGTTAGGGGAATGAAAAGAAGAAATGGTGAAATAGCTAATAAAAGAACAGGAGTAAATGGAATGAGTGAATGAATGAATATATCTTATGTTCTTCAGACACACAAAGGTCTTATTTGGCAATCTTAGGGTTTAAAATATTTTGCCAAATTCAGCATGCCAGGGACAAGATTAAAAGATTATAATGGCTGAAGCTAAGTCATATATTCCTCTTGACACTTCCAGAAACAGCCCCTATCCCACAAAAATGTTATTAAATGTTTTACTCAATGGCATTTGTATTTCAGAACAATAAGATTCAAATAATCCAAAGATAAAAAAACCTCCAAAGTTATTAACTAAGGAAAAACATTCAATAAAGGAAAAAAAAACCTAGGATCTTTTGATGCTTTGAAGCCAAAATCATTTCATCTCTCCTCCACTTCCTCACTGCAAGGGATGATGTAAAACATATCCCCACCAAGGGACCAATTAAGCAGTGAAAACTCCAAATTAAGTTAAATACATCACTGCAAAAAAAAAATTGGCATAAGATTTACTGATTTGAAAGTAATTTCTATTATCTTAATTATATTTTAACATTTATCAAGAACTTGAGAGTAGTTTCTTCTCTGAAAACCTTTTTTGTCTGGAATCAAAAGGTCAACAGCAGTTCTACTGAAAAGTAACAAAAGTTCTTCAAGTCAAAGAACTAGAATGCAATCTTTTATAAATCTGGAAAATACTGCTTTCCTAACCAGAAACTTTACAGTCACTACTGCAGTAATATGTTGACAATATTTCAGTCATAACAGTTTATGATGTATTATTTTATATACCCCTAGGTTTTTGTTAAAAAAAACTATAGCATGTGGATACCTAGAGGTAGGGACTTAGGTTTATTCATTATTTTATTATTTAGAGTTGTGGTATGTTCCAACCTATAGAATATGCAACCTTTACTAAAACTTGTTTAGATATAAATATAAACCTCTTCTATATATTTGATAAATACAATAACTATCAGTCCCCAAGCCAGGCTTCATTTTCTGGTGATTGTGTGTACTAATGTTCATCTTCTTGATATACCTAATAATTCAAATTTATTTCCAAAACATTCCAGTAACTCTTTCATCCATTCCATCAATCTTATCCATTGTCTTCCCTTGCTTCTGTTTCCTTAACCTTGTCAAGTATTGGCTTGTCAAGCATTGGCTAGTGCACTTTTTTTCAGCCTTGAAATTCTGGCTGCAGAATTCTGGGTGTTGAAGTCCGCACATCTTTAAGTAGCCAAGGTTGAGAAAGAGTGTCTATTGCAGGGGTGTCAAACTCAATTTCATTGAGGGCCCCATCAGCATGGCAGTTGCCTTCAGGGGGCCGAGTGGGTGTGGCCTGGGTGGGCGTGGCCTACTGGGTGGGCGTGGCTAAAGTGCGTATGGCCTTCTGGGTGGACGTGGCCAGCTCTACATCGTTGGCATCAAGGGTGTCAATGGGGGCCTGGGCAGGAGTGGGACAGAGCTGAGGGTCTCTGGCAGAAGGAGGGTCTCTGGGCCGGGGCCAAGGCAGTGGGGGCCGTTACCTCACTGTTTCCAAGATGGCTTCACGGGCCACATGAAACCACTTCGCGGGCCGGATCCGGCCCCCGGGCCTTGTGTTTGACATGTCTGGTCTATTGAATTAATGTCTCACACCCAAGCACATGAGTTTCTACCTTCTGGTTATTGCCTCTAATGAAAAACTATCCTGAGGCCATCCCTTCAGAAAGGCAATTTAGGCAGAGAAAATTAGAAAAATAGTATTCTAGCATTAACTTTTCTTTCAAAAAGCAATTAACAGTAGATTTAGTTACCATTGCTACAAAAGTATGTAGGTATTGGCTAACAAGTTGCTGGGAATCACACTTGTACTAATCTCCACATTAAGGAAGGAATTCATGTGAAGTTTCATTAGTATAAAGTACATTTATGTAAAACCCTGAAAAAAAGGAAATTTGGGGTTGTCTTCCTAGGGTTTTCACTGGATTTAAGGATGAGGATGAGAACAGTTATTTCAGTTTCAGTTTTATTTAATTTGTATACCGCCCTTCTCCCTAGGGACTCAGGGCGGTTCACAGGGCATATATAAATTACGATACAAAAGTTAAAATAAGATTAAACCAATGCCCAAATAAAAAACAATAATACAATAATAAAAACAACGATTTTAAAAGCCCATATTCCCCCATCAGGCCAGACCAGCTAGTTCGAATAAGTGGGTCTTCAGGCCGCGACGGAAGGTTCGGAGGTCTGATGTCATCCGGAGCTCCACCGGCAGTTGATTCCATAGTGCCGGAGCGCCCACAGAGAAGGCCCTCCCCCTGGGGGCCACCAGTCGGCATTCCCTTACCGGAGGCACCCTGAGGAGGCCCTCTCTGTGGGAACGCACAGGGCGGAGGGGAGTTGACGCCGGCAGCAGGTGGTCCCTGAGGTAACCCGGACCCATGCCATGTAAGGACTTAAAGATCATAACCAAGACCTTGAACCTCACCCGGAAGACAACTGGTAACCAATGCAGCTCGCGGAGCAAAGGTGTAACATGGGAGTACCGGGAAACTCCCAAGACAACTCTCGCGGCCGCATTCTGTACCAGTTGGAGCCTCCGAGTGGTCTTCAAGGGAAGCCCCATGTAGCATTACAGTAGTCAAGCATTACAGTAGTCAAGGCGAGAGGTCACGAGCGCATGAGTGACCGTGCACAGGGCATCCCGGTCCAGATAGGGCCGCAACTGGCGCACCAGGCGAACCTGGGCGAAAGCCCCCCTAGTCACGGCCACTATATGGTCTTCCAGGGTAAGCCGTGAATCTAGGAGGACTCCCAAGTTGCAAGCCCTATCCACGGGGGGTAAGAGCTCACCCCCCATAGAAAGAGATGGAACATTTTGAATGTCCCGGGATGCCGGAATGCACAGCCACTCAGTCTTGTCAGGGTTGAGTTGAAGTCTGTTCCTCCCCATCCAGACCCGAACCGCCTCCAGGCAACGGGACATCACAGCGAGGGCTTCACTGGGGTGGTTTGGGGTCGAAAAGAAAAGTTGGGTATCATCAGCAAAGTCACAAGACTTTCTACTCCAATTTCTAACCAAAACCTGAAAAAACCCCAAAAGGACCACAATTGGCCTGAAAAACTGCAACCGTGTAACATTTTTGAGTAAGAGTTTCAGGAGTATCAACAATGGCTTTTTGCTGAAGAAAAATCATCTCAATGAGATTTGGCCACTTTGCTGCCAAAATTCAGTGAGAGCATTTTTGATGCTTTAAAGTTGTTTGCTGACAGCTTCATGTATGTTGAAGGCCGTGAATTGTCTAGCATGATACAAATCATGTTCAACAAACCTTTCGTGGTTGAATCATAAGCATACTCTTCTCCCTATCAAGCCCATGAAACTGGAGCTGAGACTCAACAGCATACTGTAAAAAAAAATGAGATTTTTTTTTAAAAAGTGGACAGATGTAAAAGCAAAACAAATCATTCTGTTATAATTAATTAATGCCAATTAATTAATACACTAGGCTTAGGATATGCAAAGTCTACATGAAAGAGTTTTACAATAGATTGAATGACTGGCATTCACGGTTTAAAGGATGAGATAGTAGTCAGGGTGAAACACCTGTCATTGTGAATCAGAGTAGATAATACCGAGTGAGACACATAATTTATTCTGGTATCATCCAGTTCCTTAGATTCTAAAAATAGGAATAGTGCTAAGTTATTGTGATGATAAATTAGTTCACTATCACCTAGTATTGTTTACATCGACATATTTCAGGGATACTAGACCTGGGCTAAAATATCCAATTGATCATTAGATAGTAATAATGAGTGTGCTCACCTTGGGGTTATCTATATTTTTATAGCACAGATCAGGTAGCCATACCATATGTGAATCCAGAAAACTTGATACATAATCCCAGCAGATGACAGCAGTTGTCCAACCTTGCTCACAGAGATTCTCAGTCATGCAGTCATGGTTGTCCCAAAGGTGCTTTTTCAAAAGGCAACTGGACTTTGTTTTTCTTTGAAGATGTTTCACTTCTCATCCAAAAGAAGCTTCTTCAGTGACTGAAGAAGTTTCTTCGATGAGAAGCAAAATGTCTTTAAGGGAAAACAAAGTCCAGCTGGCCTTTTGAAAAAGCACCTTTGGGATGTCCAACCTTGCCTGCATTCTGCTGTTGAGCAGTTAGGACTTGTTTGGGAGACTACCGGGAAATATCAGACCATAAATATCAGACTGGACAAAAATCACTGACCATCCCCTTGGACAATGTAGAAAGTTTAGGAGATGTCAAAAATGGCAGATACTTTTGATGAGGAACAGCATGTCAACGACAGCATTGCACAACCATTTCGGTTGCTCATTTCTCTCTCATGATTGGGCTATGGAAGACCAATTACTTCAGATCTACCTGCCTGTCTGTCTGCTTCATTCCCAAGGAGCCACTAGCAATGCTGGATCATAACACAGAAAAGGCTCAATGGGAAGGTCTTCTTTTTTCCTTCTAATTCTTTCGTACTTTGGGAAGGACAAAGCACTATTATGATTTCTGTTTGCAGACAGAGATACAAGAAAGGATTAGGATTGGAGGTCTGTAGTTGGTATCCCTGATTATCATCAATAACTTTTTTTGCAGTTTTACAACTGCATTCCACACAGCATTGCAAATTTAATAGCCCTGTCACTGTTTGAATGCTGAATATATGTAATAATATTTTCCCCAAACATATTACTTTGGAAAGTGGAAGTTACATTACTTATGAATGGCAATTAAGTATTTGTTGTAAAAAATTATTCCAATTGATCCATATTACCCCATATAACAAGTCTATTAGAGGGAATGTTATAATGTTTAATTGAACAAATTTCTCATTCATTTCCAAGCATTTTGTTAAGTTTGAGATATCAGTGGTGACTCACAAACCTGAAGATTAATATGTTTAAATCTCTGATTCACTGCCCATTGTCCTACTTTGTAGCACACAAATGATGTTTGACTTAGTAATCTAAAGCACCCTTGACAAGAAATTCTCTATCTATCTGGGGATATACAGTAAAACTGTTAATTGTGTGAGTTTTGTATTGATTTGGTTTCATAAAGTAAAACAGCAACAAGAATTAATAAAACATTTACAACCTGTTGCTGATTTAGGTCAATAGCTTGCTTAGTATCTTTAAAAGATTAATCAATCAGTGTGGCAATTCAATCTTTTACTCCCATACAATTTTTATTTGAACAGCAACAACAAAAAAGGCCAATCATTAAAAAAAATGTCAATCTCAAAAGTATTGTGTCTAACTTGGATTTTTAAGTTTTTTTTTAAAAAAGAGCATCTAATAAATAATCAGGTAACATACAAAATTGTATAGCATAGATATGTTGAAATATTAATTGCTTACATGATCAGAAGGAAATGCTTTGGCTTCTAAAAGGATTTTATGGCGATAGAATGTAGGCTTAAAAAATGTTAACTGTAAAAATAAAACAGATTTATGTTATCTAAAATGAAACATTTATTAATCCATTGAAAAGATAGCAATAGCACTTAGACGTATATACCACTTCATAGTGCATTATAGCCCTGTCTAAGTGGTTGACAGTCTGGGTCCTTGTTTTACCGACCTTGGAAGGATGGAAGGCTGAGTCAACCTTGAGCTGGTCAGGATCAAATTAGCCTGCAATACTGCATTCTAACTAGTAGACCATCACGGCTCTTATAAAACAATTCATAGAAGTTTCTCTTTATGTCACACAATCAGATATCCAGATGTTCTACATATTTTCTTATAGTTAGTGAAGATAATTAGCATATTTTTCCAGAGATATTTTTTTTACTGCAGTAGGAAAGCAAAGACTTGAAGATGTCAAAGGAATTCAAATGCAAAACAGCTTTTTTCTCAATTTGCTTGCTCTATTGTCAATTTGTAAATTCTGTTCTAAAATAGGAATAGGCACTTGGTGGCATCCTAAATGTTACCAAATTCTATCTACTTTAACTAAAGGTAAAGGTAAAGGTTCCCCCGCACATGCGTGCTAGTCGTTTCCGACTCTAGGGGCCGGTGCTCATCTCCGTTTCAAAGCCGAAAAGCCAGCATTTGTCTGAGGACGTCTCCGTGGTCATGTGGCCGGCATGACTAGACGCCAAAGGCGCACGGAACGCTGTTACCTTCCCAGCGGAGTGGTCCCTATTTTTCTACTTGCATTTTTACGTGCTTTCGAACTGCTAGGTTGGCAGAAGCTGGGACGAGTAACAGGCGCTCACTCTGTTACGCGGCACTCGGGATTCGACCCGCCAAACTGCCGACCTTCTGATCGACAAGCTCAGCGTCTTAACCCACTGAGCCACCACGTCCCTCTACTTTAACTAGCATTGTATAAAAAGAGGGTTTATGAACATTACAGTATAGCCACATCTGTTTATATATTGCCTGACCTGTCTAATAAAAGAATTGTAAAAAAAACAACCACAAATCCTCTTACAACATATAGGATGGAGTAAAATCTAGTATATTTTAGAATGTTACTTAAGAATAGATTAGAACAAGTTATTTTAAGATATCATGTGTTTTATATATAAACACATCATATATAAAAATTTTCAGAAAGCTTTTATGAAAAGATGAGGTGCTAGATAGAAATGTCACTATATTATTCTGTTATGATCTATTTCTATTCAACGTCTATACAAGATCAATGTCTATACAGGTAGTGGTATACTGTTTGTCAGAAGGTGCAGAAAGGTAATTCTACTCTATATATCCCTAAAGTTTTGTGTCCCTTTTACTTCTGGAAACTTGAAAGAAATAACTCCATCACTTCTTGGCCAATAAGTCACTCTGCATTGTAACAGCTTCTGAGGAATGTCAGGGTAACAATCAAAATGTCACTTTGGAGAGACACATGGAAGCAAAAGTTATACATACTTTTAAATTCTGCTTTAAAGTGCCTGATAAAAATCTGTTGATGTTATTTAGAAACCAACATTTTCTACTGTATATGCTTAAAAAATAAACACATGCACTAATCACATATACCCATCTAGGCCTGATTTGGTGCCGTAGTACACAGCCAAATTTAACTTCAATCGTATCAAAGGCTGGGCATTGCACTTTGGACCAGAATCAAAAGATGGTTCTAGAAAAAAGTAGTTTCCCATTTTTCTCTAAATAATATGAGAAACTGAGCTGCCAAATATAAAAAATAGGGGGGAAATGCTGAGGGCCATAAATAAATGACAGAGAAATAAGATTCAGTGAGTTTGGGCTAAATTTTCAAAAACTAAAAATACATATAACCTATTTTTGAACAGATGATTGTTAACCTGATATTTAAGGCATGCTTGGGTTTTTTTTTTTGCAAAGATCAAGGCTATCCTATTATAGACTTATATGAACAGGAGGTTTACTACTTTCTTCTATTATCTGATAGTTAATATCTACCAAACCCACAGTCCTGAGATACAAAATAGGTGGAGGATGAACGTAGGAGCTGGGAGCTATCTTCTATCTATTTCTTCTTTGTAAGTACATCCTTGCATATATTGTTTTAGGACAGTTTCCATGACATTTGAAAGCTAAGTGTTGATTAGCTCCATGTCAAAGCACTTTAATTAGACAGCCCAATATATTATTCCTGGTATTTGAAGGCAAGCAATGAGTCACTTCAGTCCATGCCATCACTACTATCACTTATGTCAATCTTCACATTAGATTTGCATAGCCCCTTTTTTGTTTTTTTGGCTTGTTTGTAAAGCCACGATAGTTATTTTAGTACACTTCAGAATTCCTAAACCAAATACCAAGGGACAAATTTTAATTCAGCTAGAGGCACCAGGTTGTATTGATGTCTCAACAGATGCACGAACAAATTCTGGACTATCTATTGCATGGTTTCATCTAGCTAGACACTATGTAGGTTATTGTGACTTACCATTAGGAGATGTAGATTAACTGTCAAACCATTCATTAATGCTACCTCTTCATTACGAGCCCCTGAAAAGCAATTACACAGATGTTTCTTTTTTTTTCCCTTTTTATCCTACGCAAGGTGTGTTCCAATGAAGTTCAAACCCCCATGATATGAGCTCGCTGTCAAAGTCTCTCGAATGACTGAAAGGTAAATATGTCTTTGATGTGTCACAATGGACCAATGAAACAAAAATGTTTCCCTGACCAGCTCAATACGCTACTTTAGCAGGAAAATATTTATTTTTTATCAGTCTAGTGTGGCAAATGAAGTAGATAATGAGGCAGCAAGATTTCCTTCCTTAAAATCCATCTGTTGATTAGCTTTCATCATGAACACGTTGTTCAAATTCAGCAGGAATGTGCTTTTGTCTAAAAATACATTTTCCATATGAAGAATTAAAAGGTAGTCTTCCACTTACAACTATTCAAAGTTACAGCTAAGTCAGACATGTCAAACTCACGACATCACATGACATCGCACAATGTATCGGACCTTTTTCACCATTGCTGGCAATGGGGTGGGCGCGGTTTCCTGATGACACATCCAGCCCACAGGCCGGCAGTTTGACACCCCTGTGCTAAGTGAATGCCAGTTATGATCAGTCTTCAGAGTTCTGGCCATCCAAACTTCCCTGCAGCTACGAAATCACAATCTGGGTCCTTGCAACCAGATCACACTTATGACCAGTTGCAACACACTGTGATCATGTGATCACCATTTACAACTTTTCCTGCCAGCTTCCCCAGAAATTCTATTTGGAAGCTGGCAGGGCAAGTTGCAACTCACTGGGATCAATCTCCCCCACCCATGCATCTTCCCACAACTGTATTTGTGCTTCTAATGCAACCTCCCCAACCTATGGCCTTTGCACATCCCCTTGCATACTACCCAACCTGTGCCGTGCTTCTTGTATACTCCCTCACATCCTCCCTGACCTACATCTCTTGTACACCCTCCCCAACCCCATTTCTCACACACCCTCCCCACCCAACCCTCACACACACTTGTTGACCCTCTCCTGTATTTTTCTGGCAGTAGCCACTTGCCTGCCAGCCTGGGATTAAAACATTCTGCTGGCTTCCTCACTGACTTTGGTTGTGGGAAGCTGGCAGGAAGTTGCCTCGACTATCGATATGGGATTTGATTAACAACAACAACTGGAACTGCAGGGATTGTTGTTAGCGATGCAGTCACCATTTATGGTCACAACACTTAGTGATGGAAATTAAGGCCCCAATTGCTGTTATAAGTTGAGGACTTCCAACTGTGCTAAAGGCAACAATCTTTTATTAGAATGATCACTGCAAAATACATTCCAATAAAAATGAAGACTTTGCTTCAAGCTTGCTCAAAACTTTATTACAGCAAATATAACACTGATTTATAACTGGTTCTGACCCCGGAATCCAGAATTCTGATCTTATTAAAAACACAGCTAAATGGACACCACAGCCACTACTAATGGATTTTCCCAACACACTATGAATAGCAACATCCATTCCAATTTCTATTAGTTGATCTGGTAAGAGATCAAAAGGACAAGTGAGTTCATATTAAAAAGGAAATAACTATTATCCCTCGCAATCTAGATGAAGATATACCTGCTAATCAGAAAAGCCTATATTGTCTTCTATTGAAAATACAGCCTTGTTAAGAAATAAGAATGGCATCAAACAACACTGGGCACTATCTAACAAAATGAAAGTCAGTGGTGAAAACAATAAGGTTCTACATTTAGGCAAGAAAAACCAAATGCACAGGTATAGTAAAGGTGGTACCTTGCTCAACAGTAGTAACTGTGAGAGGGATCTCGGAGTCCTAGTGGACAACCACTTAAATAAGAGCCAGCAGTGTGCTGCAGCTGCCCAAAAAGCCAACACAGTGCTAGGCTGCATTAACAGAGGGATAGAATCAAGATCACGTGAAGTATTAATACCACTTTACAATGCCTTGGTAAGGCCACACTTGGAATACTGCATCCAGTTCTGGTCACCACGATGTAAAAATATGTTGAGACTCTAGAAAGGGTACAGAGAAGAGCAACAAAGATGATTAGGAGACTGGAGGGTAGAATATGTAAGGAACGGTTGCTGGAATTGGGTATGTCTTGGGGTAGCGGGTGATAACTCTTTTGATTTCCCTTCTGTTCCTTTCTAAATACTTTTCATTGGCGCTCTATTAACTAGCAATTGAACTTCTGTTGGTAAATAATGCTAGAAAGGCTAGCTAAGGCTAGAAAGCAACATGCTCTGGCAATGTGTTTATTGTTCTCCTAACACACTGTCCCTCAACATTTGTATTCTAGAAGGGCGTATTCCAATTCAATGCATGTACAGAACTAGGTTCAAGATATCTGCTTTATCCTCATCACAATTTCTCTCCAGGTGGCTTACAAAATTAAAAAAAATGATGTACAGAAAAGTGTAGCAAAACATTTTAAAAACCTAAGTTAAAATGATTACACAATCTTCCTCAAGCACCTTCAAATTAATAGAATTAAACTGGGTTCTAAATGTGAAGAAACTTGGTCCAAGGAAATCATAAGTAAATAAATAGATCTTCAGGGCTTTTCATAAAATTAGTAGTGATGTACGCTGAGTGGTACAACACTCCATAAGATCCACAAAAAAGACCTAGCAGCAATAATACCCTCTGTCAGTTTGATAAGAACTGTCATCTTCCTTTTGTTAGCATATTCTAAAAATGAAAGTTGAAAATCTTAAAATATTTTGCTACAACTTTATTAACCCAGTATAAATAAATTAGTAAAAAAAAGACCTGGTCCATTTATAGCCTGAATGATTTTCTTTCAAAGTGTGTTGGAAAAATAAATACAAACACTTTCTGTCATTTACAGAATAAAGCACAGAGCTGAGAAATAAATGGTTAATCTGAAGTTCACCTTTAGAAGTCTGCCAATATCCTACATTGAATATGGCATCACATTTTTCATCTGGGCTTCTTTACAATGATATATTTATTAAAACCTTTTTTATCAGATTTCCGTGACAACAAAACAGTTTATGTATGCCCTAGGAAAATGGTGATGTTTCACAGCATGCACCACATTTTGGAAGTAATGTTTCTATGATCCAATTAAGCTATTACAATATTCAATAACAAGTGTCCAGTAGACAAAATAAAGTTTGTTCCCTTGGTCTCATTATTCATCCACCACAAAAAATTCACGGACAGCCTAAATACCCAGAGGAAAACGCAGACACACAGATATACACCAGACTTTGGTCATTACATTTACTGTAACTTTGGAAAGTATTCATTATATTCACCCAACACAAGTATAGGAAATAAGAAATAGGATAATTTCATCCCATCAAAAAATAATACTGGCAAGGTTATAGTACATTAATAAAATGCAGAAGGAAAAGGGAGGGGGGGAGATCTACAAAATGTTTTTTTTCCTACTTACACTGCTCAGCATATTAACTAGAGGTGGAAAATGGACTGAGGAGAGTCCAGGCCTTCAATGACCTTGATTTTGTATTTCACAATGCATTTACAATTGCAGCCTTCATTTAAAAGAAAATGTGTGCTCATTTAAAACGCCAGGTATTATAAAGGCATAAACCTTTAAATTGCAAAAAGAAATGCTATTTCCAGTCTTTATTCTATCCCTGAATAAATCCTATGAGAGACAATATTCACTTTCTGTTTTGCAGAACCAGGCCCAGCCGTTCCTTCTTCTCCTCCTCCTTCTCCTCTGTAAAATGTTAAACATCAACCACAAAACTATTTAAATTAGTTTATTTTTATACGACAAGTGCATTAAATAAACCAAATACCTTCCTTTCAGGTAATATATTGCATCTTTTTTAAAAGGAAAATGAACATTTACTGAAAAAACCACAGTGAGCAGAGAATATTTTCATCAGGTTTTGTCCTGTACTTGCTTTCTTTTTTTTATTTTTGTCTAAAGGCAAAATATCTGGTAATTATCCAGTTGAGATGGTTGGTATAATGACATAACAATTTGGAATTCTTGGAAAGGTAATTTGTTCTGATTGTGAAAGTGGGGGAAACTGTGAGAGTGTTTATTAATCTGCCGAAAAATCAGTAAAGTGAAATTTGCCACAATAAGCTTGGAAGTTGAATGCCAAATTACCCTTTGGAATTTAAATTAAGGCAGACATGTCAAACACAAGGCCCGGGGGCCAGATCCGGCCCGCGAAGTGGTTTCATGCGGCCCGCGAAGCCATCCTGGAAACAGTGAGGGAACGGCCCCCACTGCCTTGGCCCTGGCCCAGAGACCCCCCTCCTGCCAGAGACCCTCAGATCTGTCCCACTCCTGCCCAGGCCCCCATAGGCACCCTTGATGCGAACGATGTAGAGCTGGCCTCGCCCACCCAGTAGGCCATACGCACTCTGGCCACGCCCACCCGGCCCCCTGAGGGCAACCGCAATACTGATGCGGCCCTCAATGAAATTGAGTTTGACACCTTTGGATTAAGGCAAGGCAAGGCAAGGCAAGGCAAGGCAAGACAAGACAAAATGAAATTCTATTGCCTGTTCTCAAAACAAACATACAGACATTCTCTAACATACATATATATATAACCACAACCTTACATATAAATATTAATTGTACAATCTGTCAATTGTAAAAAGCAACTTTACTTGGAATAGCTTACATCCTGCTTAAATTTAACACCATCAAACACCATCTACCTATCTTAGGTCCCTCGGAAGGACTTGATAGGTAGGCAGACAGAAATGCCAAATTCAGTCTGAACATTTGGCTGATTGTGTCACAAACAATGAAATAATAAACTATTACAACAATAATAAGCATGCCACTCCAAATTATAAAAGTCCACTTATATTCAAAGAAGTGTGCACTGGAAAAATATATGAAAGCTGTACCTAGTACTGCATGAGGAAGCTTTTTTTTTTAACTCCTTTTGCTTGAGAGGTGACATTACATTTCATTGCAAAACTCAGATAAAGAAAAAAAAACAGATTTCTTTTTCTTTCTGACCAAAGGAACAAGCAATGTGTAAAAAAAAACAGATTTATTGGTTGTCTGGCAGATTTTACATTACATTTTCTCCTGTTACATTCACAGCCAGTAATTGCTTTGTTTGTTGCTATGCTCTCCTTGCTTTGATTTCCTCTCAGGCAGCACTGCTGTTTTGTGGACCCCCATTTGTCCTTATTTGCAAAATGGACAGTGGCAACAAAACCTTTCTGAAGAGCTTAATGAGACCAGGATGGGTTGCTCTGCAGGAGTGAACTGTGTAAGGAACATAACTCCAGAGAGATGGAGCAGATCTGATTCTCTAAGGTGAAACCAGCAGCTCAAGAAAGGTTGGGACACTCAACTTTGCATAATACAGCAGCCATAAACGTAGGACAACCTAAGTTAAATAAGATGTGAGATAAGAGACAGTACTACAATGACTGGAGATTCTCATGGGTATCAATTATTGTGTAAGAGGGGTGGGATGATGAGTTGAGTGAGGAAGAGGAGGAAGAGGAGGTAGGACTGGATGTAAGGACTGCCTTCCTGTGACCACATCATTTATTTAAGCTTCACTCATTTATTCGATTTCTAGCCCATCACAATCTAAGTGACTGTCAGTGGCTTTCATGATATGCTATAGGAATATTAAAACATCCACAGGAACAAAATGACATAAAACATAAAGCCCAGCCAAACCAAGACAAAATAACGATAAGGTAAAAATAAAGATAGAAACCTGCCTGATCTCTTCTGGGATTAAGTTATATAATTTGGCCAAACTAAACCTTCCAAAATAAAAACTAACATGTCTGCAAAGTGCACAGAACCTTTCCTCCTGTCTTAAATGCCCAATCCTAAGGCATGATTCATAGGTCAGAAACCAACAAGCATGCAAAGGAAACCTCTCTTTGCTGACCAGGTAGATCCTTGGTTAACATAGGATCTCTCCAGGTGACAAAATAGTAGTAGCACGGCCAGGAGTGCGAGTATAGAAAGACAAAAAGTAAATCTGACTAAGCACAGAGTACAAACTCATGGTCAGACCTTATCATATCATATATAGGTAGTCCTCAACGTACGACCACAATTGAGCCCAAAATTTATGTTGCCAAGGGAGACATTTTTAAGTGGGTTTTGGCCCATTTTATTTATTTTTTTATTTTATTTTAATCCCATTTATATCCCGCCCTTCTCCGAAGACTCAGGGCGGCTTACAATTTAAGCACAAACCAATGTGCTTAGCAATAGCCTTCATTCTATGTATATGCCTTATTAGGGCTTTCGCCCCCCCCCCCAAGCTGCATTATTACAAAGTCAGCTTAATTGCCCCCAACAATCTGGGTCCTCATTTTACCTACCTCGGAAGGATGGAAGGCTGAGTCAACCTTGAGCCTGGTGGGATGCGAACCTGCACTAATTGCAGGCACTAATTCTATGACCTTTCTTGCCACAGTTCTTAAGTGAATCATTGCAGTCGTTAAATTAGTAACATTGTTGTTAAGTGAATCTGGTTTCTCCATTGACTTTGCTTGTTAGAAGGTCGCAAAAGGTGTTCACATGACCCCCTCCCCCCTGGGACACTACAACGGTCATAAATATGAAGCATCTGCTAAGCATTTGAATTTTGATCAAGTGGGCCATAAGGAGGCTGCAATGATCATAAGTGTGAAAAATGTGTAAGTGACTTCTTTAGAGCCATTGTTAACTTTGACTGGACACTAAACCAACTGTTGTAAGTCGAGGAATACCTATATATGAAAATATATCTCATGTATATTAAGATGCTTGTACTTATCTGATCTTAGCGCACAGGCAGACTGTCATCCAAACACTTTGTTTAAAGTTTCCCGTCCCCCATTATGGAAGGATGGGCAGAAAGACCTTCTGCTGGACCAATATAATTGCTTTCATCATGTTACAATGACAGAATCTGATAAAATCCTTGAAATAATGTCTTCTTTTTTAGGCTACGGACTCCAATGGAGTGGAAAGGGTACACTATAGAATAAAACTATGTTATCTTGATCCATAACTCTTCTGGTTTCTTGGAGATCCTAGGAGAAATGTGATGGGCATCCCAGTTTCAAGGAGACAGTGGTACTGCCTGTCCTCAAGAAGCCTTGGCTGGCTCAGCCATTGTTATTTTAGGAAATGTTGAGAAGATGGTGGAGCCCATTTAGATTGCCATCAAGGTGAATTATGTGTAGACCACTTTCAGTGAGGACTTAGAATGAGTATGGGATGTATATGTTACTGGCTGCTCAGGATGATTATTTTCATTGGGGCTTGAATGGAGGAATACATCCCTCCTAATCCCAACAGTCACCTCATTAATATTTGATTCCATTGATCATGGAATCCTCTTGCACTTCCTGCAACCAATGGGGATTGGGACACCGGACTTCAGTGGCTTCACTTTTTCCTAAATGGGCAGTTCCATCTAGGGGAAGAGAAATCAGGTTGGCTGTGCACTCATGTCTGTCTCCTTGACTTTTTCACATCGGTATGAAATTACCGAGAGGTTACTCATTGGTTCAGAGTGAGATATCATCTTTCAAATCTCTACATAGGCTGAGTGAGAGATGCTGTGAAGGTCCTGACTCAGTGCTTGAAGACGGTTGATGTCTCTGAGACAAAATAGGCTGAAGCTGAATTACAATAAGGCCAAGTTATTGTTTGTGCAGGATTATCTGCCAGCTCTAGTGATAACTATGTATGGAGTAGAATTCTATATGAAGGCAGAGTCCAGTTATTCCTAGATAGGCAGGTAAAGGGCCAAGGGCATATTTGCCCAAATCTGTCTGGTGGACTTGAAGAGGGTCCAGCAACATTGCTTGTCTGGTGATCATTATATATTTGGATCACTTCAGTGCACTCTACCTGGGACCTTCCTTCAAGAAAAATCAGAAGCTGCCAAATTTAATAGTTCGTGTGATAGAGAATGAGGGCTGCCAAAAATATGTAATACCTGTTCTGTGTTATTTGAGTCGATGCTAATAAATTTTTGGGTGGAATTAAAAATGCTAGTTTTAATATGGCTTGGTACCTAGGTAGTTATAAGACTGCCTTCTATATCTGAAAATGACAAATCTGACTCACCTGGTAGGTAATATTTACCGTATTTTTACGTGTATAAGACGCTATTTTTTCCTGCAAACACCCTGTTCAAAAATCAGGGGTGTCTTATACAGGTGCAACGTCTTATACACGAAAAAATAATGGTAACCTCCGCAGCCCAGGGCATGCCTGTGTGGGTTCTTTACATGCCGCTGCCATGCCACCTGGTGCAGGTGTAAAGCCCCTGTGGGCTTGCCACTAACGGGAGGGGGCAAGGTCATAGGATGGCGGTGTCTGGAGCCAGTGGATGGATGACAGCAACAGACCTTTCCCTCCCTCGTACCTGTATGCTAGCCAGTGACCACATGGAACGCAGCTGCGAGACTGTCCTGCTCGATAATAGCGGCTGACCAAATTTCCAGATTTGCCAGCTCAGCTGTTCAGGGCTCCGCCAAACAGTTGATTGGCACGGAGAAACAGCGGGGAGTTTAAAACCTGCCTTCGCTTCCCTTGCCTTGCTGTCATGCAGGTGCTCACTCCGGTTTGTTTACAGGGTCGGAAGGCAGGCTGCTGCTGTGAACTGACTATGCATGCTCATCGTGTCAGATGCTGGTTAGATGGGTGGGGGGTGGGGCTGGCCAGGAGGCATCTAACCGCCAGTAAGCTTGGAACTTGCATGCCAGAGCGTCTTATGCAAGGGTGCGTCTTAATACACGGAAAAATACGTACCAACATTTTCTGGCAGTTCCCTAATTACCCGAGTTCAGTGGAGCAGGGACTTACAAGCAAAGTTTTTCAGTTGCAGCCCATATACTTTGGAAGAGCCTCTTTTTTTTGGGGGGGGGGGTCTAATTGGCATGCTGATAAATGGTTTTGCAGAAATTACTAAACAACTTTGTTCCAGAGGACATTCAAGGATTGAAAAGTGCCTGATATCTGTACCTTTTTCATTATTCATTTACTTTTGTTTTAATATTTTATTTTTGTTGCTATATTTTTTGTGTTGTTCTGTGTAACAAGCCAAAAGTCCAATGTAAATTACAGTAATATGTGAATATGCAAAATAAATGTATCCATCCATCACCTATATTTTTTGCTCTTTAGGAATGAATTCTACAGCAATTGTAATATATATGAAACTATTGATAAATAATAAGTAGACAATAGAAGGCTTATTAGGAAGACTATTATGCAAAAATATTAAATATTAAAAAATAAAATATTAAAATACAGACTGAAAAAATATGGTAGGCAACCAAAATTAATCAAGGATGTTTCCATGATGCATTTGGAATTACATATTTTCTTTTCTTCTGTTGTTTTTAAGCCTTTAAATTATTGCTATATCTGACAGCCAGTCACTTCAAATGACTACCAAGAGGGGGGAAAAAACCTCCTAAAATAAGGAAAAGAATGTGGTGCTCTTTTTTTTGTTATAGGCATTTTTTCCCAACACTCTTGAACAATTCTCTGTGTCACTATTTTACAGCAAACATGTAAATTATACCCAAACCAACAATGATGGTACTGCTTACAGTTTAACTCGGCAGTCTTGAAACCAAATGGAACCACATTCTTTTTCTATTTGTTCAGGTATGTTCATCTTATAATGTGTATAAAAGCATATTTATGGAAAGGAATAGAAAAAAAAAACCATTCAGCTCTTATTTTGGAAAAAATGTGCCCTTCAGTTTATACATCGTTTAATCAGGTCTTTCCAAGATAAACTAAATAAGGAAAATGAGTTTTGGAATTTCAATGCTTAGCTCAATTTAAAAAAAAAAGACATATTTGGCTAATATAGAGCAAGGCTGATTTTAGAAATAGTCCAGCATCTCTTGAAAGTAGACTATTTCCTTAAACTTAGATATGAAAGACATGCTGATACAAAATACAAAACATGCTGATACAAAATTTAATTGACAAAACAATAGACTTTATAATTGGCATAATTATTATTTGCATTCATAACAATGTACATTTCTAGGGACAATACATTTTCATGTCACTCACAGTACAATAATTTATGCCAGAACTGTTCAGTGCCAATCCTTCACCTGGAAAGGATATCCATTGTTTTTGTGACTAGTTTTAGGAACTGATTGTGCATCTCCTAGAGAAATACTGACTTCTGCAGGTAACAGTTTACACCGCCCAGGTCCTTTCTTTGCCTGCAAACCATCTCCAAATCATTTTATAGACCATATTCTGCCACATTAATTCCGTGTGAGCATTTGGTTCTCTTGAAGCAATTAAAGACATTATCATGTAACAGACAACCGTTGCTTTGTAAACAAAAGGAATGATAATTGATTCACTGTGACATGCATATACATTTGTAGGGATGCCAAGTTTCCTTTAGAACAAGTTGTTCATGGCGAACCCCGAACCCAGACTCCAATTAGTGTATGGACATACATTTGCTCATATAGTGTTGTCTGCATTAAATCTTTGCACTTCACCATTTTAAAATACAGTGTTAACTTCACATGCTTAGTGAGAAGCAATCAGAGCAGAAAAAAAGGCCAGAAACATCTACAAAGAAAAGTATAAAGTTGGAGAAAAAGCATTTAAAGTAATCTTTTCTTACCCACAATCTCAGCCATAAGCTCAACAATGCACTCATCTCCCAAGGCCCAAGGACGCTTACCATTGAAATGACCATGGACACCTCTGAAAGAAAAAAAAAGATGGGAATATACACACAGTATTTAAGTATGGTGTTAGCAAGGAGAATATAATACACATTGTACACATGGAAAGGTAACCCTCCAGATTACCTGAGGAACTGTCTCACCCCAATAGAATTGCCTCGTCCCACCTGTGCCACCAGAAGGGCCATGCAGTGGACCCCGTTGGTCAAGAAATTCCAGATGGTGGGGTCCAGAAGAAGATCCTTCTCTGCTACAGCATGCCCTATGGCAGAGGTCCCCAACCTTTTGGGCACCAGGGACCGGTTCCGTGAAGAAAGGTTTTTCCGCTGATCGGAGAATATGTGGTTTTGTGGGCTACCTGCATCCCAGGGATGGGGCTTTGCTTGTTTGTGCAGACCGGTTGCTGGCCTGGTACCGGTCCACAGACCGGGGGGTGGGGACACCTGCCCTATGGGACATCATGCCCTTGAGGTGCAATCCATACCCACCCTCTTGACTTTCCATAAGTGTGTGAAGACCTGGCTCTGTCAATTGGCCTCAGGCCCTGATGGAGGCATTTTATACTGGAGGTGGATAATGAAATGAGATAAGACCCTATGTCTGTCCATATGTATTTTGCTCTGCATCTTGCCATCTTTGTTCACCTTGGTTATGAAACATCTAGAGTTGTTTCTGGTGAGATGGGTGACATATAAATTAAATAAATAAATAAAACTATTACTACTACTCTTACTGCTGGTGTTTGAAATGCAACAGTGATGGATAATGTATCAATAGTGTTTTGTGCTGCATTGTAGGTAGATTGTTTAATGTCAATTTTCAGTATTACGAGCCGAGTCCAAGTAACCACGGTAATGAAGATGCAAGAGAAAATACAGCCATTAAGTCGCAGAAAAAGCAAAGGGACAGAAGGGAAGGTGCCTTTTTATTTCCAGGTATTTTTATCTCTCTCTCTCTCTCTCTCTCTCTCTTGTCTCAGTCTCACATAAGGCCATGAATGAAAGTGAGTAACCCAAAGTTTTGTCTGCAAAATTATCAGCCGTCCATGTTACCTGGTCACACGGTGTTCCTGCAAGGTATAATAAAATTAGCATCATTTGTTCTCTCCAGCCCATGGGCAAACATCTAAAGGGGTTTGGGCCTCTGTCTATCAGCAGGATAGCTCTCCCCCCAAAAAGATCAAATTTGCTAGGAGAAGCAAGCAAAACAAACACCGAATTTAAAAATGAGCCAATGGGAAAGCTCTTGGACCACCACTCAGAATGCTGCCAACTGCTCCATTCTAAATCTCCCCTCCCTCTTCATCATGTGACAAAGAAGCACATGTGCTGGTTGTCCCATACACACACAAACATAATATGAGAGCAGAAACACACATGTACGATAACATATTCACCCATCTGATTACACTTTCTCACACATGCAGAAGCAACATGTAAGTGCTTACACAACACACACCAATATACATATAAACACACACAGATAAGATTAATGTATATGAGTACAGATGCAACACAACCTCACGAAATAGAGGAAAATACAGATGTCTCTTAGGACCACTGCTAATAAGGCAACTGGAAAGAATTCCAGAAATCATACTTTGACCATTTTGATTCAGGATAGTCAAAAGCTTCTTAGTGAGGAAACAAAATCTTTGAATAGCTCTTGTCTCCTGTACAAATACTCAGAATCAGAGATAGTAAATGTTTCAGTAAATGTGGAATTCATAATACTTAGCATGTCGGACATTGGAACCTGGGTATATACATTTAAATGTATACAATGAAGACTTACAGCACAAACAGGACCAGTTTTATTGGTAAAAAATGCAGAAGTCAATTTACTGAACATTTTATTGTTGCTGCTGCAAATGTAATCTAGATTCATGAACTCCTTTTTTTGGTCTGAGAATAGTATTTGATCTTCAAAAAGTGAGCTGAGTTAAAAAAAATAGTGTGGTGCATCATGACAAAACTGAGCATGATCTTATTTCCATTATACTTAATTTAATTAAAAATAATCATTGCCTTCCACTATTATATATATAGTATTTGAAATGTTTGTTCTTTTGAAGATCTGTGGAGGCCAGGCATCAGGCCTTGAATTCAGGATACTAATTTTGTACAAAGCATTGCAATGCCTCAATCTCTATCGGCAAAATCCAGCCATTATTTATAAATGCAAAGGAATTGGGATTTTTTCCCCTCCCTTAGGGCAGCAAGAATGATGGAAGAACAAGCACACAAAAAGATGAATAAAATAATCTTTTATTAAGGTCCGTTTGAGCCCTAAAGAATTCAGGCTTTAAAATAGAAAGTACTAAAAGTTAGAAATCTCGGACAGCCCCATTCCCGCAACTTTTACATTGATTTTTTTTCCTTGATAAAACTAATGGTCTCAGTGCCAGAAACATGCATAGATGACATACTTTCTGTGAAGTATCAGTGGAGGAGATTGACAGCCAAATCACAAAGTACAATATGCGATGTTGAGCTATGTTCTGCAATAGAATTAGCTGCAGCTATTTCAGATGAAGAACATCGTAATTAAATCAACCTATACTTCAGAAAACAAGCCAAATCCCTCTGTTAAGATGTCTAAATCCACGGAGATCAATAAGTTCACCCATGTGTAACTCTGCATAGAATTAAACAGCTATTAGTATTATCAATAGTCAGAAGAGTTTCTTTCAGAACACTATGAAATACCCTTGGTGTCAAAAATGTATCTGGTCAAATGGATAAGTATAAAAGCACCATCAAGAAAAACTAGCATGAAAATTGTTGGGGCAGTTGGGAGAAAACAAAAGGGTAGAAATTGTGCGTGTTTGGGGGGAGATGAAAATAACTGAATTCTAAATAAATGGCCACAATGGGAAAATGCTGTTCTCTTACAGCAAATAAGCAGGAAAAACTTTAAAATAAAATGCTAATGTACCAGGAGACTGAAAGCTGAATAAGCATTTGCCTGGATATGCAAAAGAGTAAACAGATTTGGGAAACATGGGGATACGTACATGCTGCCCAATCGCTCTACCTGCATAGTTTGCTACAAATATTTTTTCAAACTTTACTATAAAGAGCTCAAAAGATAAGTCAATGAGTCCTGGTTTCTGCTAGCACAGAAACCCTTACAACTGCCTTTCAAATCTCTGCAATAAACAAAAAAAAATTGCAAAGAGCCATTAACTCAAAGACGCTAGGTATAGGATGTGAATGCATACATTTAGCTCTATGTATTCGTAACTGAATGTCTAAATGCAAAAATGATGTTAGAAATTATCTTTTCCCTAACATATTGTCATATTAAGCTTTTCCGTAAATCTACACATGGCCAAATGATTGTTTCAGGAAGAAAATAGTCTATTGGGGGAAAGAAAAGTCCTGGAGTTTTCCTTTCTGGGTTGTTTTGTTTTCTTGAACATGCAAAATATTTTCCAGAAAAAGAAATATGCAAGTACCCAGTTCTCTCACACATTTAACAAAAATAAGCACAGCTCTAAATAATTTCACAAATTTGTGTCTGGGGAAATATTGCATCAGAATTATTCCCCAAATGTGGACAAGTAGTTGAAACAAATATATCCTAACCATCTGTTAGTAGCCCCTATTTCTCCTTTACAAAGTTCTGGGCATAGATTCATTCCAAAACATTGTTAACAAGGTTGATCAATGTTTAAGGTAGCATTTTCTCTAGAAAATGACCAGAATTAAGCTTTCAGTGCCATCCCCAAAGTTGGTATAGAAGGAAGGAAGGAAGGAAGGAAGGAAGGAAGGAAGGAAGGAAGGAAGGAAGGAAGGAAGGAAGGAAGGAAGGAAGGAAGATAGATAGCAGTTACTGCCTGATTTTAATATTTTTATTAAGATAGTCGTAACACAACTGCAATTTTCACGGCTCTTGATGGCTTATCATGGATGAGCATGTAGTCCTCAATGAAGAGACTCAAACTAAAACTTGATGCTAGTTTGTGTTAGCTTTTGCTGGTAGGAAAAATGAACACAAAATAGATTTGGTAAGATAAACAACTTAGAGAAAGGAGGGGCAGTAGATGGGGTTTTGAAGATAGAGCCAAGGGACAAAAATCATTAGAAAAGATTCTTGGAAATAGACGGAAGGAAATTTGGAATAGAAGCAATAATTAACAACTAAACCAGGGGTGTGAAACTGCCAGCCCACAGGTTGGATGCATCATAGCAAAACCATGCCCACCCCATGCCGGCAATGGCCAAAAAGTCATGATATGTCGCGACATGTCACGTGACTTTGCGAGTTTGACACCCCTGAACTAAACTGTAGCAGATAAGTAAAGATCTATGGTTTTAATAAGAACAGTACTGGTTGGTAAAGGTGAATTAGATTAGAAAATGTTTGTACTGCTGAAGGTTGGAGGTGCTGAGACTGAAGGGGAGAAGATACCTTAAGGATGTGTTTACCCAACATGTAAAGTTCTTGGTGATGCTGAAGGTAGACGATCAGGTGTTTTATTTGTCAGAGAGGAAAATCATCTGCTAACCTGGCTGAGGAAAAAAAAGAATGCCACCAAAATCCTTCAGTTCTTTAATTTCAAATTTACAAAGTAGAGTTAGATATGGATCCATGCACACACAAATGAAGCCCAAATTATTACCTGAAAATTTATATATCTACAGTTGATATATTGAGTATAGAAGAAAAATGTTCTCACTTTGCAATCTGAATGGCCCAGTTTTTGCACAGGAAAATGTGGCAGTCTTGAGGACAAACAAAACATCCCCTTTCCTTATTACCTTCCCAGGGTCTTGAAAGTTAGAGAAGTTACCAGAAGGCAAGCCCAGACTTGCAAGGCCAATGTAAGATAAATCCATAAATTTAATTTTTCTAGAAAGAAAACTTACCCACAGAATACTGTCCTTTTTCTCTTAATAAACCATTGTTTTTGTAGTTCTGCCTGATTGCCTCATACAATTTACCCCACCTCTGACCTTACTAATCATACGTGCTGCTATATCCAATGAATTATTTGGCTGCATCTAAGCATATCCATGGGGAGGAATTCACAGTGGAGCGGAATGTAATTCACGCACTTGTTATTCGTGAAGTACTCCAGCTTTTCACTTTAATGCTTTTTAATATAAGGGAAAAATATGAAGCAGTGTCTTACAATGAATTTCTGTCAGATCTTTTAAGAACCCACAGGCCAATCCAGTCAGGGTAGTCAAGAAAAGAAAAAAGAGAAAAGAAAACCACGGAAAAATGCTCCTCTGAAAGAAGACAGGGAATTTTTTTTTATATAGTTAAAAGAGCATTTGGGCTGATTTTCTCAATTTGCTTGCCGAGAAGAGTTGGTGACGTGAGCAGGGAGTTAAATTGAGCCAGACTTTAAGTGCAGAAATAAAATGTTATAGAAAAGGCAACATTCTCCAACAGCAGTTAACACTTAATATTGATGTGATTGCTCTTTAAACTAATTTTAGTTCTCCCTTTTGCTGCAGAAAATTTTCCCCTGCATCCACCATTAAACTTTCCTGATATTATGTTGCCTTCCCAACAAAATCTCTCTTCCGTAATTTCAGTGCTCTCTCCAAACACTAGTCCCCAAATTTCAAACTCTTAAAAAAAAAGAAAGATAACTCTCTGAAAATTGAACCTATTCTTAGCAGTGCCAGATTCATTTTCTAGATGATCAGCCTACATAGAAGCGGGGGTGGAGGGTGCGGTGGAGAGGATGGAGGTCATTTTAAAGCACTTTTACAAACTGTGTGTAAAATTATAACATCACTGAAATAGAAACCAATCTAAAAAAAATCAAAGGAAAGAAAGTCTGAGTTATCAACTTATTTTTATACAGAATATGTAAAAGCACTGGCTTTGTTGCACTTTTTCCAGAGGCCACATTCAAATACAAAGTGGTCCTGCAAAAATCAATATGACTGAGTTCAGTGGAATTTTAGTCAGTGCTCTAGAGCAGGGCTTTTCAACCTTTTCTCCCATTGTACCACTTTTAGGATATGGCAACATCCGAGTACCACCAGTCGCCTAGCAAGGTGTCAAAAACTTGATGACCCCCCAAAAAAGGAAAAAAAGTGATGAAGTACAGGTAGTCCTCGATTTACAACAGTTCGAAGTTACAATGGCAATGAAAAATGTGCCCCCAAGCCACAGCCAAGCAAGACACCTGCCTGCCCACCCGGCGGCGCTCTTCCTCATCTCCGAGGTTTTCATTGTTGTGAGCATTTCTGTTGAGGATTGGCAGCGGGGGTGGGGTGGAGGGGTATTTGGTTTTTATTTCCCCCCTCTGCTGGGTGGTTGCAGCAGGTTTTGGTCACTTCACATGACCTGGAGGACTGTGACCGTCATAAACATGAATCAGTTGCCAAGCATTTGAATGTAAATAACAAGACCCTGGAGATGCTGCAACATCCCAGCTGATCGGCACTTCTTCTGGGCTCAGCAGAAGCTGGAGCCTGGCACTGATCCTGGCACTTCCGCTGAGTCCTGACAGCCCTGCAACTCCAGCCGTCTCTCACTCAGGCTTGTGTGGTGCTGTCATTCCCCTCCCCCACTACCACTTTTCTAGGATGGTCGTGTACCACCTGCCAGGTGTCAATGTACCACAGGTGGTACCCGTACCACTGGTTGAAAAGCCCTGCTCTAGAGCAGTATTACCTAACCTTGGCAACTTTTAAGGCTTCAACTCCCAGAATTGAAGTCCTAGCATGGTTGGCTGGAAAATTCTGGGAATTGAAGTCTACAGTTGCCAAGGTTGAGAAACACTACTGAGGAGACTTTAAAAAGAATAAAATAAGCTGGCTGTAAGGACAGACCTTTTAGTCCAGTGCAGGAGACCTTTCTCCATATTGCTTTGTTATATTTTTCTTCCAGATTTAAAATCCCTGCTAATAACGTCTACAAATTCACAGGGTTCATAAAAATTGTATGGTGGGAAAACATAGATCTGGATTTTCAGATATTTTGGCTAGGGCACAAAAAGATCAAGGAAAGCATCTCTCTCAGGAATTCTGCAAATTTGGGGTAAATAAAAGCCTTGTAAACGTTTTGTGGATGTATGAAATCATGGTTTCCCTGTGTTTTCAACATCCAAATGGCAGGAAACTATAAGCTGGAAATGTTCCCCAGCCCTTTTCAACATCCAGCATAACAATACACTGAGATTAATTGAAAAAACTAGGGGAATTAAATCTTCAGAAAAACTTTTTATGTTAAATACTCTGTTTTCTTCTTAGCTTGTATAATTATATTTCAAGTAGATGCAGATAGCTGAAAAGAAATTTAAGGGTTTCTGAATATCAAATGCTTCAAACTTTCTAAGAGGATATGAGTTAAAAACAACAGAACGAAGTGGCAGTTAAAGGCGATTCTTCATATTTTCTCCTCTTTTCTGTAAATGCTTTGAATTTAGCAGGTGAAATCCATTTCTACCCAGTTGAAATTGTACTTCACCATTTTGAAACTATTTATTCAAGTTATCATGACAACATGGTATGAACCAAGGTCAGCAGAATTTTGTATTTTTGAAAGAACAAAATATGAATATTCAAAGTGTGTAACACAACACGACAAGAAAGTATTAATTACCTTTATATATTTTAAATGATGCAACATTGTTTTCATTTGTGTGCGTTTGTGAGGGAGAGGGAGAGAATACTAATACAAGTAGTCCTTAACTTACAACTGTTTACTTAATGACCGTTCAAAGTTACAATGTCACTGAAAAAGTGACTTATGACCGATTTTCACGCTTATGACCATTGCAGCATCCCCATGGTCAAGTGATTAAAATTTGGACGCTGGGCAACTGGTTTGTATTTATGACAGATGCAGTGTCCCAAGGTCATGTGTTCACCTTTTGTAGTCTTTTCACAAGCAGTCAATGGGAAAGCCAAATTCCCTTAACAGCCATTACTAACTTAACAACTGCAGTGATTCACTTAAGAACTGTTGCAAGAAAGGTTGTAAAATGGGGCAAAATTCACTTAATAACTATCTCACTTAGCAACAGAAATTGTGGGCTCCATTGTGGTGATAAACTGAGAACTACCTGTATGGTATTTAAGGCATAATTTTGGAAACTTTTATTGAAATCACAAGATAGCCCAAGGTTTTTGCTGACAGCGCAATATATTTTACGTTTCGATGGTAAAAGCATGGTTTTCCGCAAAAGAGAATTTATATCTCCACACAGAATGTCAACTTGCTCCTAAGTCTAATAAGAACTGGCAGTAATTTTGTTTTTGACATTCCACTCTTTGAATTTCAGAAAATAATGTAAAATTTTCTGATGTAATTACTACAATTATTACTATAATTATTTTGATTTAATTGTAAGAGTGAACCATTAAATTAGTATCAGATGCACCAAGGTACATTAAATAGAATTAATACAGTTGTTTGAAAAAAGAATAAAGAAGTTCAGGTCCTCCAGCTGCTACTGAACTACAATTCCCAGATATTTAGCATCATCTAGAGAGGGTGTGTCAAACTCACAACGTCACATGATGTATCACGACTTTTTTGCCATTGCCAGCTATGGGGTGGATGTGGTTTCACTATGATGCATCCGGCCCATGGGCTGGCAGTTTGACACCCCTGATCTAGAGGACCAAAGATTCCTGATCCCCAAATGTGGATTATTGGTCATTTGTGATTACTATTTCTGAAGCATACCCATAGCTCAATACTGGCTCTCATAAGTCTCAGATGTATTTCATATCATTCATATTTATTCAGAGGTATCTTTACAACCGAAACTGAAATAGAGCTCCTTGGAAACAAAGATAGTCCTGAATAAATATAAAGTCATTCATATTACTACAATGCATATATGCTTGATCGTTTGTAACCTTCAGTTGGGCAAATGTAGCATAGGGCAACCATTTTTGAATCAATTTATCTCAAATGAGCTAACTGGAAGAATTTACCCCAAATCCCACAATCCATGTCTCCTGTGGGATTTAAATTTGGCAAAGTTGTGGCTGCTTCAGTGCTGCTGCTCTGCTGCAATCAGCCACAGTCATGTGATCGTCATTTCCAATGCACCCTACCAGTTTCGTACAAGAAAAGTCAATGGGGAAGCTGGAAGTCAGACGTTTTTCCCATTCTCAAAGTTTTTATTTTGCCCACCAGTGGTCAGTCTCTTTCTCTGTTAAAATAAGGAAATATCTCTGAAACAATGACCCAGCGGATTATGGGTTTCCTAAACTTCTCTTTCCTGTAAGCTTTAGCTGGTCAAAACATGCACCGTAAGGCAAAACATTTTGAACCAAGGTACATCAAATGGGCTAACTTGCAGAATGCATCCAAAAGCTGGGACCTGTGATTCCTGTAGAATTAAAATTTGGCAAATCTTATAACGCATAACAATAAATTATCATAAACCACTTTATGACATAATAGAAATATCATAAAACATTTCCTGTGCTGATGTTTGACAGTGCAACATGGGCTGCTTTCAAGGAAGGTCCATCTCTGGAGGCATCCAAACTTTTCCAGTGAAGGCAGTAGACTAGAAGGTGTTAAGGAATCTGGTAGGGAAATCTCTCTAAAAAGATGACCCAAGGCTTCAAGGATTGTCTAGTTTCCCATAAGAGACATCTAGCAAAAAAAAAAAAAAAGCTGGATTTTCTGAGCCAGCATGATGGCTGGTAAATTGTGATGAATTGTAGTGCTGGAGAAAACTCTTGAGAGTCTCTTAGACTGCCAGGAGATGGAATCAGTCAATCCTAAGGGAATTAAACCTGACTATTTTTTGGGAAAGGCAGATGTTGAAGCTGAAGTTCAAATACCTTGGCCACCTAATGTGAAGAGAGGACTCATAGGAAAAAGACCCTGATGCTGAGAAAGACTGAAGGCAAAAGGGGATCGCAGAGGATGGGATGGTTAAGATAGATAGTTTAAACTGAGAACAAACCCCACTCCTCATCAGCACTGATGATGTCACCTACCGTAGTTTGGGTAATAAAATGTCTACAAGAAAACAACCAAGCTCAGAGAGCAGCAAGGATCCCTCAATATACTTTTTGGAAGATATGTTCCAATTATAGTTTAATCTGCTAAGAAAACCTAAATCGATCCTAATATTCAGCATCCTAGGGACACAATCCACCAAAAAGCATTTTTGATGCTTGGCTGGTCACAATCTATTAAAATGTGAGGCAGGGAGTTAGTTGTAAGACTTCCTTCGCTACTACAGTTCTCAGACAAGCATAACATGAATCAGTATTATTTCTGCCTACCTGCCTCTGGCTTGCTAATTCAGTTGTTTCTTTTCCTGGCTGGGCAAAGCTAACAATATGTCATGCAGTTAGAGGCTTGTGATAGAAATAAGCTGTGCCACTTCTGCCTCAAATAAATGGTTTCATGGCTGTTAAGTTTTCTTCTAAGTTAGCACAGAATGCTGTGATAGCAAGCCAAGAAACAGGGAAAGGGCATCAAGGTCACCTCAATAATAACACCTGGCAACTATTTCAATGGGGTGGGGGGAAAACACACACAATGTTTTCTGAGGATTTTTTTTCTCTTGTCTTTGGTTATAGTTAAATTGATGGATTCAGACAAAAATTCATAAAGATACTCTCGAAATTACAATGATGCCAAACGAAGAGACTTATACTCTGTGTCCAAAGATAAGGCCATTGCAGCTTCCCACAGTTACATGATGAAAATTATTAGCAGCCCACCTATTCTTACGACAATAGAGATGTTGAAACTGCCCCCACCTGCCCATGTCTCCGAGGCTTTCTGGGCCAAGGGGCCAGGTAGCAGATGCAGGCCTCCTGGGTTACAACAGGTTTGCACACACTGATGGGCAGTAGGCTGAGGTCTCCCAGGTCAATACTGAAGTAGCCGAAGGACCACTCGGGACGACAGGCTAGTTAACAACAGGTTTATTAAAAACAAAGGCAAACATAGAATAACTTGTCCGGCTTTTATAGCCGGCAGCTAGTAGCGAGGACCAATCAGAGGTGTTTCTTTTGGCGCCGTGTCAGGCAGGGACCAATCCGCGTTGTCTTCTGTTGACAGCTCCAGCTTCCGCGTGGCGAGCTGTCAGAGGTTGCGCCTGCGCTGTGCGGTGGACGCTTGACAGCTCAGGCTTCCTCATGGTCCGGAGTTTGACAGCCGCGAGCTGTCAGTGGTGGCGCCTGCGCTGTGCGGGGAACTTTGACAGCTGTCAAAGTTCCCGCGTGTTTTCCTGTCAGCTGGCTTTATGTTTATACACTTTGATGATGCAGTATTATTTGTATTGTTAACATATATACACATTAATTAAAGGATTGTTTACATATATAACACACCCCTTACCCCTCCCCTGGTGCATTTCTTCCCTCTTGGATGTTTGAACCTGCCCACTGATAGTCTTTTAGGTAGGTGGGTGGTTTTCGATTTCTGGTTGAGCGGCGAAGGGGTGGAGGGTGGTCTGGTTCTGGTTCTTCATTTTGGTGTTCCTCTTCCTGGTTTGGGATAGGTATCATTTCCGGTGGGGGTTGTATGTCGGCACTGGTTGGTCGCTCAGAATTGTATGGTGGTTGTCTGGGTCTGAGCTGGTCAATATGGCGGCGGATGTTGCCCTGTGCCTGCGTAGCTATAAGGTATGAGATGGGCCCTGTTTGTTTTATTACTGTCCCTTGGACCCACTTGGTTTTATCTGTGTATGATCGTGCCCAAATCAATTGACCTGGGTTAAGTGTGCGGGCGGGGTGGGGGTGCTGTTTTTCTTCTGGGTATGTGTCAGGGTGCAGTCTGTCGAGACGTGTTATTAGCCTCCTCCCCCATCTTAATTCCGCTGGGGATTTGCCGGTTGTAGCGCATGGAGTTGTGTGTTGTGATAAGAGGAACTGGCTGAGTCGCCTCTGCCAATTTCCTTTAACGAATTTTTTCAACGCTTCTTTTGTGGATTGTACCATAATTTCAGCCATTCCGTTCGACGATGGGTGGAACGGCGCCGACGTGACCAGCCTAATACAATTCTTCATAGCGAAGATCTGAAATTCACGAGAGGTGAATTGAGGTCCGTTGTCGGAAACTATGGTGTCAGGTAGGCCATGTGTCGCGAATATTTTTCGTAAGGCTTGAATAGTGGCTTCGGATGTTGTTTTTCTAAGGGGTGTGACTTCCAGCCATTTTGAATAGCTGTCCACTACAATTAAGAAACTTTGGCCCTGGGTAGGTCCTGCAAAATCTATATGTATACGTGACCAAGGGTTCCTTGTAGTCTCCCATTTATGGACTGGTGCTTGGGGTGGTTCATTTCTGGTCTCTTGACAGGTATAACACCCACCCACATACTTTTCTATTTGTTTATCTATGCCTGGCCACCACACATAACTTCTAGCCATCGCCTTCATTTTTACAATTCCAGGGTGTCCTTCATGTAAAATGTGTAATGTTTGGTCTATGTTTTTCTCTGGTATGATGACCCTATTTCCCCACAGCAGGCATCCTCTATGTGTTGAGATCTCATTTTTTCTGTTATAATAAGGTTGGAATTGGGGTTGTGGGTTTTGAGCTGGCCACCCTGTTGTGGCCCACTTGAGGACTCTGGCGAGTATCTTATCTTTGGCTGAATTATTAGCTATAATGTTTGCAGTCAGGGGGCATTCTGGTAGTTGGGAGATTGCTAAAATCTGGCTGGCTGGGGCTGGGTCTGAGTCCCTGGTTTGTATGGGCAGTCTGCTGAGGCAGTCAGCATGTCCCAATTCCTTACCTGGTTTATGTATTAGCTGATAGGAATAGGCTGCTAAGAATGTTGACCATCTTAAAATTCTCAGTGAGAGAATTTGTGGAGTAGTTTTATTCCAAGTGAATATGCCTAGCAGGGGTTTGTGATCCGTAAATATAGTAAATGGTCTTCCATACAGGTAATCGTGAAATTTTTTGACCCCTGCTACTATCGCTAGGGCTTCCCTGTCAATTTGTGCATAGTTTCTTTCAGCTTTGGTCAGAGTGTGTGAATAGAAGGCTATGGGTCTTTGTGTACCGTCCTTGAATAGGTGACTTAAGACAGCCCCGATTCCATAGGGCGAGGCATCGCAAGCAATGCATATTGGGGTGTCCTCTCTGAAAAGGGTGATAGTTGAACTGTGGCAGATAATCTTTTTTAACGATTGGAAGCTATTCTCATGTTCTTTGGTCCAGGACCAAGTTGTACCCTTGTCTAGGAGCCTGTGCAGGGGCTCCGCAATAGTGGCTTTATGGGGGATGAAGGCGTGGTAAAAGTTTAACAGTCCTAGAAAGGATTGAAGCTCTTGCTTATTTCTAGGGCTGGGTGCGGTCTGGATAGCCGGAGGTTTTTCAGAGGTGGGGTGGATGCCCTGGCTGTCTATTTTGTACCCTAGGAATTCAGTGGATGTGACTCCAATAGAGCACTTTTCCCGCTTAAGTTTGAGGCCGGCTTCTCTGAGCCGGCTCAGCACAGCTGACAGCCTGTCAGCTAAGTTCGCTTCGTTTTCTCCGGCGATGAGAACATCGTCGAAATAGGGGCAGACCCCGGGTATTCCTTTCAGGGTCTTCTCCATGATACCCTGAAATATACCCGGGGCCGCCGATATGCCAAATTGGAGCCTCTTTACCTTAAAGGCACCGCGGTGGGTGACAATTGTCTGGGCCTCCGCGGTGTCATCAGTGACAGGCAGTTGCAAATACGCCTGCGTGAGATCAAGCTTGGCGAAAAGGGCGCCAGAGCGGATGGAAGCAAATACGTCCCTTACCGCTGGCACTGGGTAAGCATGGGGGCTGAGGGCTAGGTTGACTGTCGCCTTATAATCAGCGCACACTCTCACTTCACCATTAGGTTTGATTGGGGTGACAATAGGGGTCTCCCAGGTTCCCCCTTCTGTTGGCTCCAGCACCCCTAGTCCTACGAGGCGATCAAGTTCGTTTTCAATTTTTTCTTTGAGGGCAAAGGGTACCCTCCTGGCTCTTATTTTAATTGGTTGGATTGCTGGGTTTAACTGCAAGGAAATGGGGGGACCCGTATATTTTCCTAAAGTTCCATCGAAAACGTCGGCGTACTTATCGCAAACGGCTTCTAGGCTGGGTGCTTGAATGGTGTTAACCCCCGTTAGGGCGATGCCTAGTGAACTGAACCAGTTTAGCCCTATCAAGTTGGTACGGTTCCCTGGCGTGACTAAAACCTCCAGGGGACCCTTGAACCCCTTGTACTGCACCACGACCTTGGCTTTCCCTTCCAATGGAATGGGGGTTTTCTGGAAGTCCGCTAGGTGTACCTGAGTTTGTTTCAGAGGAATTTGACCTCGGCCTTTCTGACAGATCTCCTGATAGGTTGTCAACGAAATTAAGGAGACTGCTGACCCTGAATCTACTTCCATGTGGCACGGCACCCCCTGAATTTTGACCCAAACCTTAACCTTGGAGCTTATGCTGTTTACCCTGTCTATTGTCTCTACCAGGGGCCCTGGTGGGGTTTCCCTGCTGGCCTGGGCAGCCGGCCTACCTGGGGAATTTGCCTCCACCTCATTGATGTTGTCCCGGCCCTTGCTGCGGCACACCGGCTTGATGTGACCCGTCTTCCCGCAGTTGTGGCATTTCGCGTTCCTAAAACGGCAGCTTCCTCGGGCATGGTTGCCCCCACAGCTGGCACAGGCGGCTCGTTGCTCGTAACGCGGTGGTGGCGGTGGGGGGTTCCTGGACCCACGGCGGTCCGACGTGTTGCCTCTCCTTGGCTGCCGGTGCTCCATTCTGCGCTGTAGGGCTTCTCCATCGGTGAAGTCCACCGACTCTCCGCTGTCGCTGAAGGTCGCGCTTTCTTGGTAGACGGTCGCAGGGGTCTCTGGGGTCGTGTTCGTCGGCTTCTTCTTGTGGCTGTGTTCGTATGCCATGATCTCTCTGGTCAGCTCTGCCAGGTTCATGTCGGGTTTGGACGTTAGTTTCTTCTGTAGCCTCTCGTCCCTCAGACCGATCACCACCTGGTCTCTGATGCGGTCTTCCAGGTCAGGAAAACAGCAGTTCCGTGCGGTGTGTCTGACCCCAGCGATGAACTCGTTGGCGGGCTCGTCCTGCCGTTGTTTCTTTTGTGCGAATTGCACCCGCCAGTACAGTTCTGAACGAGCCGGCATGTAGTACTTGTTCAGCTGGTCCACTAGGTCCGCGTAGGAGACTTCAGTGATGGGCACCGGGCTGAACAAACCGACGGCTGCATCATACACCGGGGGTCCGCTGATGTACAGCAGAGCTGCGGCCTTTGCTCGGTCGTCAGTGATTTTACTGACGAGGAGGAATCCCTCGACTTGGCCGAGGTGTGATTGCCATCTCTCGGGATGGCGGGTATCAAACTCCCTCACACGGCCGAAGTTAGCCATGTCGTCCGGTCCTGGGTTGCTCCGCTGGAAGTGAAAACTTCCGTGACAGCTCTTGCCGGGAACTCTCTTCCACGGCCGTGACTTCAGCTCCGGAGCGATCCCACCTTCGTCGCCAGTGAAGTAGCCGAAGGACCACTCGGGACGACAGGCTAGTTAACAACAGGTTTATTAAAAACAAAGGCAAACATAGAATAACTTGTCCGGCTTTTATAGCCGGCAGCTGGTAGCGAGGACCAATCAGAGGTGTTTCTTTTGGCGCCGTGTCAGGCAGGGACCAATCCGCGTTGTCTTCTGTTGACAGCTCCAGCTTCCGCGTGGCGAGCTGTCAGAGGTTGCGCCTGCGCTGTGCGGTGGACGCTTGACAGCTCAGGCTTCCTCATGGTCCGGAGTTTGACAGCCGCGAGCTGTCAGTGGTGGCGCCTGCGCTGTGCGGGGAACTTTGACAGCTGTCAAAGTTCCCGCGTGTTTTCCTGTCAGCTGGCTTTATGTTTATACACTTTGATGATGCAGTATTATTTGTATTGTTAACATATATACACATTAATTAAAGGATTGTTTACATATATAACACAAATACCTCCTAGATCAGGCATGTCAAAGTGCCAGCCCGCAGGCCAAATGCGTCACGCTAAAACTGCGCCCACCCCATTGTCGGCAATGGGGAAAAAAGTTGTGATACGTCACTGCGAGTTTGACCTGCCTGTCCTAGATCATAGCAGCTTTGTAGCACACTGCAGCACACACCTCAACTCACATAAGACCTGCATCAGGCCTCTCAAAGCCTCTCTCACTCCTCTGAGACACCTTTGCACTTCTGGTGCTATCACAGAGACAAGACAAAAAAAAAAGAAAGGAAAAAGAAAGGATAGTAAGGACAAACTATGTGAAACTCTCTACTGAAAACAAGTTCAGTTACAAAAGTGAAAGTATTTCCACTTTTATGCACAAGTCATCCAAACCGCTAAGATTCAAAATCTAAATAATCATTTGTTCCTGAATCTCAAGCATAGATTTTTAATGTTTTTTAATGAATTCTGTTGTTTCTTAAAAATTATTTTGTTGCACCGTTTTTGTATTTTAATCTTGTACACTGCCCAGAGTCATCTATTTGAGATGAGCAGTTATATTGATTCATCAAATTAATAAATTTTATCTAAATTCAGCCTACACCACTATCACATATATAGGCTAGGGTTAGTTTCTCCCCTCCCCCCCCCTCACTCAATGTTCCACAAATGCAACTGAAAGCTATGCTACATTCAGAATAAGCTGAGTTGCAAGGTATGCCAAGAATAGCAATAAAGATTTGGGGAAAATATTTTAAATGAAAGGAAAGCCAACAGAAAGTGTAGGTCTAGTGTTATAGCCCAGTCTGTCTTCTTTCAGAGGGAAAGTGGAACCCTAGCTGGTGTAGCTCACTGGAGGAACAAGACTTGAAACTTAGGATGGATAAGGAAACACTAATAGAGAATTGAGCTAATTTAAATGTATTCAAGTCTCCAGAGTCATACAACCCAGGGCACTGAAAGAATTAGTGGACATAATTGCAAAATTACTCTTGGTAGAGCCAGTTTGGTGTAGTGGTTAAGGCATTAGGCTAGAATGCAAGAGACCATGAGTTCTAGTCCTGTGTTAGGCCACAAAGCTAGCTGGGTGACTTTGGGCCAGTCATTTTCTCTCAGCCCTTGGAAAGAGGCAATGCCAACCAACTTCTGAAAAATCTTGCCAAAATAATTCTAGGCACTCTCTGGGCAGGCAGTCTCTGAGAATCTGACATGATTGAATGCAAGGGAGGAAAAAGCTTTGAGGACCAGTAAGATCTCAGAAGACTGGAGGAGAGTAAATGCCACCATCATCAAAATGGGGAAGAAGGAGATCCCAGGAAAATACCAATCTGCCTACTTGATGTCTACACTGGGGCAAAGTCTTCAGTCAGCTTATTGAATTGGAGCATACTGAGAGGAGAGCTTCTAAGATGTTGAAAAGGTCTAAAAACCAAATCCTATGTGGGAAGATTAAAGGATCTGAGTAGATTTATTCTGTGGAAAAGAACTACTATTGTGAGATACACTAGGAATCTTCAAATATCTAAAGCAGGGGTTCCCAATCAGGGGTGCAAGACGATATTCCAGGGGGTGCAAAAACTTGGGTTTTCAAAATTATAGTGTATATGCATAATTCATTGCTTTTATTTTGAACTTTTGTTAAGGGGTGTGAGAATACATTAGAAGCATTCTAGGGGTGCAAGGTGTAGAAAAGGTTGGGAACCACTGATCTAAAGATTTATCACACAGAAAAGAGAATGGAGTTACTTTCCATTGCCCAGAGGGCACGATCAGTACCAATGAGTTAAAAATTACAAGAAAGCAAGTTCAGGCTGGATATCAGGAGGAATTTTTTGACTATACAAGCTGCCAGGAAGTGGAACACACTACCCCTTCCTTTTTTGTTAAAAGGCATTCAGGCAAAGGCGGGATGGGTGATCTGTCAGCAATAATTTAGTGGATCCTGAACTGGTCTCTAAGGTCCCTTCCAAACCTATTATTGCACTTATAAAATTCCAATTCTCTATCAGAACATTCCCAGCATTAAAAAAAATGAAATAAACAATGTGATACAACATTCATTAAAGTTAGATCCAATTTATAAAAAGATCCAAAATGTGATCAGTGTTTACTTGCTTCTGTGGCTTATCCTCACAACACCAGTTTTTCTGCTTCAAATTGTAAAACAACAAACCATAATTTATTCAAAAGAAGATGAAGAACAGCCAACCTCCAACTTTTCTTTCTGTTTCTTAACTCAGAAGCAAAATATTTCCAATACTTTTTTCTCAGACCTTTAGGCCTCCACTTCTTGGATTTGTGCTGGATTTGTTTGGTGACATTTCTAAATATATCTTGTTTTTCCTCTAACTATCCTCTTTTGGCTTGGCCTGATTTTGACATTTACTTTACTTTAGGCTCTCTAAAATAATACTGGCACACTCCTGTTATTTTCACACAAAGTTCTCCCTCTTTTCACACAACATTCTCCTTCTGAATTTATACATTTTGCCAAGATATATTTGAAACCGAATTTTGCTTATATGACTTTAATGTTTATCTGCTTTAGTATCCATAAGTGCAAATTTGGGATGCGTACAGATTTTGGAATTGATTCAACCATTCAGAAAACTGTCCATCACTTCCAACTAATTTGGAGGCACAACTGGAGTTTGAATCTTCTATCTCCTTCAGGCTGTAAGTGGAAATCAACAAATGGGTCCATTTTTCTCAGTGGTAAGGAGTACCACCTAATAGTTGCCCATGTTTTTATAACTAAGCTTGCAATGTTTTCTTAAACAGAAATTAATTGCCAATAATTCTGGCTATTGAAAATAAGCTTTATATCCTTACATTCCTAAAAGAGTAAGGAAAGGAGATCTGGCTGAAAAAATTGTTTACATCTCCAGCACAAGATTAAAAAAGAACATTGATTCAGAGACAGAACTTGTTAAAGATTGTATGATAAAGTGGGCTCAGAATTTTCAAGAAGTCATTACAATGGATACTTGGGAAAAGATTTGGGTGAGAAATTAAAATTTACGCAGGCTCAAAACTTAAGAGAGAACTTTTATAAAATGTTTTATAGGTGGCACTTAGATCCTAAAAAATTAGCAAGTATGTATCCGAACTGCCAGCCCAAATGTTGGAGGTGTGGCGGTGAAGATGCAACGTATTTTCATATATGGTGGACCTGTAAAAAGGTTAAAGCTTTTTGGATTAAAATTTGGTGGAACATGCAAAAGATATTCAAGAAAAGGATAAAGTTTTGTCCGCAACTGTTTTTACTGGGCATTATTACTGATACTACTGTTGTGGACACTAAGCTGATGTTGAACTTAATTACGGCAGCGAGACTTTTAGTAGCGCAATATTGGAAGAAGGAAGAACTGCCGACTATAGAAGAATGGACTTTCAAAGTTTCCAATCTGGCGGAAATGGCAAAGATCTCAGCGTACTTGAAAGATCAGTCGCAACAGAGATATATTGTGGAGTGGAGAAGATGGATTGATTATATCCAGAATAAATATGGGACTAAAAAGTTTCATCTAGCATTTGAATAAGTATTGATGTGATATTTAAATTGCTTGTAGTTATTTTATAAGAGTTAAAGTGTGATAGATTTAATATTTTATTGTTGTTTGCATAAGGTAGACTATGGTTGTTTGTATTTTTATACCCTGTATTGAGCTCTGGGAAGTCGGGGAGGGGGGAGGGGAGGGAGGTGTTGGGGAGGGTTGGGGAGAGGGGAGGGGGTTGGGAGGGGTTTTGTCTTTTTAAAAAATGTATTGTAAAACTTTTAAATAAAAAAAGATTAAAAAAGAACATAGCCTTCCATGTATGATTTCCACACACACACACCCAGATAACGGTAATAATATACAGCCCAGGATAACTTGATGGAGGAAAAGGTCCACACTGAGAAATTAAAAATTATTATGAGCTGTAAGGAATTACCCAGAGTCCTGAAATGCTATTCTGTGATTGGCAGAAAAGCAGAAGTTCTAGAGATGGTAACCAAGGCTGAGATGTTTGGCAGCACGTCTTTTGGGGCAGTAGTGGTAGCACTTTAAAAAAAAATGATGGGCTGCAGCGAGGTGCTTGACAGACTGCAAACAGTCCCTGGGCTGTATGTTGTACTAGTCAAGTACATTTTTTTAAAGTGTAGAGGAATTGTTCTGAAGTGGCTGGACAGACCACTCAAGACAGCTGGTAACCTTTAACAGATTTATTAGGAACAGAGCAGCAGATAACAGAGACATTCGGCTTTTTATAGTCTGAAGCCGGTCGTCAGGTCCAATCAGCGGCCGGTCTTTTCCCGCTTTGCTTTCCGCTCCAATCAGCTTCGCGGAACGTCTGACAGTTCGGTTCCTCGTGGCTGGGCGGCTTGTGTTGCTTTTGACAGCTGAGAGCTGTCAACCAGTGCGCCTGCGTAAGTCGGGAGTTTTGACAGCTGTCAAAACTCCCGCGTGTTCGGCTGTCAAAACGCTTTACCTCATGTTATGGACCTATAGCATTAAGTTAACACATTAACGAACTATATACATATAATACACCCCTTACCCTTCCCCCGGATCGTTTTCACCCCCGTGTGTTTGTTTGTTGCTGCCTCCCCATTCATAGTCCTGTAAGTAGGCCGGTGCTTTCTTCATTCGGCTGGATCGTCGCGGGGGGATCTCATTTTCAGGTTCCCCTTCCCCCTGCGGTAGTTGTGGCTGCGCCTCGACGGAAGTTGGGGGTGGGTCGTCTGGTATGAAGGGGGTTATAAAGGGTTGTTGGGATGGTGGGGGTGTGTTTTGTGGTTTGCGATTCCGTAGCTGATCGACGTGTCGCCGTAGTTGTCCTTGTGTGTCTGAATGAATTAAGTATGAGACGGGTCCGGTTTGTTTTATTATGACCCCTTGTATCCATTTTTGGTTGCCGGTGTAACTCCTGGCCCAGATGGTTTGGCCCAGTGAGAAGGTTCGTGGTAATGATGTTGGAGGTTCTTGGTCATTAGATGTTCTATCTGGGTGCAATCGGTCTAATCTTGTTATTAGCCTCCTGCCCCACCGTAGCTCAGCTGGTGTTTTTCCGGTGGTGGTGCCAGGTGTGGTGTGTTGGGCCAGGAGGAATTGGCTGAGCCGCCGGTGCCAGTTCCCTTTTATGAATTTGTTAAGTGCTTCTTTGGTGGACCTTACCATTATTTCTGCCATACCATTAGTCGATGGGTGGAATGGCGCTGACGTCACCAGTCTAATACAGTTCCTCGAAGCGAACATCTGAAATTCACGAGAAGTGAATTGTGGGCCATTATCAGAAACTATGACGTCAGGCAGGCCATGTGTTGCGAAAACTTTCCTAAGTGCTTGTATAGTGGAGTTTGTAGTGATTTTATTTAGGGGTATCACCTCGAGCCATTTAGAATAACTATCAACAATTATTAAGAAATTCTGCCCTCGTATTGGTCCCGCGAAATCTAGGTGAATGCGGGACCATGGGTTTTTTGTAGTTTCCCATTTGTGGACTGGGGCGTGGGGCGGCTCGCTTCTAGTTAATTGGCAAGTATAGCATCCCCCTACGTGTTGTTCTATGTCCTTATCGATCCCTGGCCACCATACATAGCTTCTTACAAGTAGCTTCAGTTTTACCATCCCTGGGTGTCCTTCGTGAAGGGTTTTTAATGTTTGTTGTATGTTTTTGTGTGGTATCACCACTCTGTTCCCCCATAATAGGCAGCCTAAGTGTGAGGTTAGTTCTAATTGTTTGGTAAAAAAGGGCCGGAACATTTCCTCTGGGCACTTGTGTGGCCATCCTGTTGTGACCCATCGCAGGACCCTGCTGAGAGTTTTATCCTTAGCGGAGTTGTCAGCAATGATTTTTGCTGTGAGGGGGCATTCTGGTAATTCATTGATAGCAAGTATGTTGCCAGCGGGGGCTGGGTCTGGGTCGTGGTGTTGTATAGGGAGCCTGCTTAAACAGTCTGCATGACCTAGTTCCCTGCCTGGCTTGTATACTAATTTGTAGGAGTATGCTGATAAGAAGGTGGACCAGCGCAGGATTCTAGGGGATAATATTTGGGGGGTTGTTTTGTCCCAGGTAAATATGCCTAATAGGGGTTTGTGGTCTGTGAAGATAGTGAAAGGTCTACCATACAGGTAGTCGTGAAATTTTTTAACCCCGGCGACGATGGCCAGAGCCTCCCTATCTATTTGAGCGTAATTTCTTTCAGTTTTTGTCAGGGTCCGGGAATAAAATGCGATGGGTCTTTGAGTGTCGTCCTGGTCCAGGTGGCTCAAGACGGCTCCTATTCCGTATGGGGACGCATCGCAAGCGATGCAGACAGGGGCGTCCTCCTTGAATAAGGTGACAGTGGAGCTTTTGCAAATGAGGTTCTTAAGTGACTGGAAACTATTTTCGTGTGCTTTTGTCCAGGTCCAGGGGTTGCCCTTGTCTAATAATCTATGAAGTGGTTCTGCGATTGTAGCCTTGTGGGGAAGGAAGGCGTGATAAAAATTTAATAGCCCCAAAAACGCCTGAAGTTCTTGTTTGTTTTTGGGGCTGGGGGCTGCTTCAATAGCTTTAAGTTTGTCGTTGGTAGGGTGGATGCCCTGGGCGTCAATTTTGTACCCGAGGAATTCCGTAGAGGGAACTCCTATGGAGCACTTTTCTCTCTTTAGTTTAAACCCGGCAGTTCTGAACCACTCTAGTACAGCTGACAATCTGTCAGCTAGAATGGCTTCTGTTTCTCCGGCGATGAGTACATCGTCAAAGTAAGGGGAAACCCCGGGGATTCCTTTTAAGGTTTTTTCCATGATGCTTTGGAATATGCCCGGGGCTGCCGAAATGCCGAATTGCAGTCTTGTCACTTTAAATGCTCCGCGGTGTGTGACAATTGTCTGGGCGACCGCGGTGTCATCGGTCACAGGCAATTGCAAATACGCCTGCGTGAGATCTAATTTTGCAAAAATGGCGCCGGAGCGAATAGAGGCGAGGACGTCTCTCACTGCTGGAATGGGGTAAGAGTGGGCGTTGAGCGCTAAGTTTAGAGTCCCCTTATAGTCAGCGCATATTCTAATTTGCCCGTTAGGTTTTACTGGTGTTACAATGGGGGTTTCCCAGCTGCCCCCGTCAGTAGGTTCTAAAACTCCCAGCTTGACAAGGCGTTCCAGTTCGTCCTCAATTTTTTGTTTGAGGGCGAAGGGAACCCTCCTGGCCCTAATTTTGACAGGTTGTATGGCGGGGTTTAAATTAAGCGCGATAGGAGGGCCTGTATATTTGCCTAATGAACCATCGAAAACGTCTGCATATTTTCTGCAGACGGCCTCGAGGTTTGAAGTTTGCACAGCGTTGACGCCGGTAATAGCAATACCTAAGGGGCTAAACCAATTTAACCCTATTAGATTAGTGCGATCCCCTTGGGTGACTATTACTTCCAGGGGCCCCTTGAATTTTTTGTACTCCACCCAAACCTTGGCTTTACCCTTGAGCTGAATCGGCGTCTTCTGGTAGTCCGCTAACTGAACCTGTGGGGGTTCTAACGGTATTGTTTTTTTACTGCGCCGGCAGATTTCCCTATACGTCTTTAACGAAATTAGAGTTACAGCTGAACCTGAGTCCACCTCCATGTCACAATAGATTCCCTGAAGTTTTGTTTTAATTTTTACCTTAGGGCTCAAATGGTGCACCCTGTCTACTGCCTCCACTAACACTTCTGGGGATTTTCCCTTACTGGCTCGGTGGGTGATCGTACCTGGGGGGGGTAGCCTCCACTTCATGCAGGTTGTCGCGGGGACGGCTTTGGCAGACGGGTTTAATGTGGCCAGTCTTACCACAATTGTGGCATTTAGCGCTCCGGAACCGGCAGTTGGCCCGGGCATGGTTGCCCCCGCAGCTGGCACAGAAGTTGCGTTGTTCTCTTTGAGCTGAAGTGAAGTTTCTTGGTTTAGGATGGTCGTTGTTGTCACTTCGTCTATTTTGCCTTCTCTCCATTCGGCGTTGTATAGCGTCGGTGTCTGTCAGGTCTATGGACTCTTCGTCACTGAAGGACGCTTCGTTCCTGATGGACGCTTCCTTGTGGTTCCATTGCAGTTCGGCCGAGGGTCTTCTTGTGGTTGTCTTCATATGCCAAGATCTCCCGGGAGACCTCGGCGAGTGTCATATCGGGTTTAGACGTGATTTTTTTCTTGAGGCGTTCGTCCCTCAGCCCGATGACCACTTGGTCCCGGATCCGATCTTCTAAATCAGGAAAGTTGCAGCTCCGCGCGGCGTGCCGGACTCCCGCGATGAAGTCGTTCGCAGCTTCATCCGGCCGCTGTCTTCGCTGGGCGAACTGTACCCGCCAGTATAGTTCTGAGCGGGCCGGCATATAGTGTTTGTTGAGCCGGTCGATGAGCTCGGTATATGGAACCTCGGTGATCGGCACCGGGCTGAAAAGCCCTACCGCGGCATCGTAGACGGGTGGACCGCTGATGTAGAGGAGCGCTGCAGCTTTGGCTCTGTCGTCCATAATTTTGCTGACGAGGAGGAACCCCTCGACCTGCCCCAGATGCGACTCCCATCGCTCGGGGTGGCGGGTGTCGAATTCCCTCACTCGTCCGAAATTTGCCATGCTGTCTGGGTCCGGTGGTCCGCTTCGCGATGGAAGTTAAAACTTCCAGTGACTAGCTCAGCCGGCCGGGAACTCCCTTCCTGGCCGTGACTTCAGCTCTGGGAAGCGGATCCCACCTTCGTCGCCAGTGAAGTGGCTGGACAGACCACTCAAGACAGCTGGTAACCTTTAACAGATTTATTAGGAACAGAGCAGCAGATAACAGAGACATTCGGCTTTTTATAGTCTGAAGCCGGTCGTCAGGTCCAATCAGCGGCCGGTCTTTTCCCGCTTTGCTTTCCGCTCCAATCAGCTTCGCGGAACGTCTGACAGTTCGGTTCCTCGTGGCTGGGCGGCTTGTGTTGCTTTTGACAGCTGAGAGCTGTCAACCAGTGCGCCTGCGTAAGTCGGGAGTTTTGACAGCTGTCAAAACTCCCGCGTGTTCGGCTGTCAAAACGCTTTACCTCATGTTATGGACCTATAGCATTAAGTTAACACATTAACGAACTATATACATATAATACATGTTCTTCGTGCATTTGTTTTAATGATCTTCATATTTCTGAAGAACAAATGACTTGTTTTTCATTCCTTCCTCCATTCTAAAGGGCCAAACAGCCAAACAGTGTTGCTATATTCAAAGCAAACAGAAGATAGACAGAGAGTTCCAAAGGTGTTTTTCAAAAGGCAACTGGACTCTGTTTTTCCCTGAAGCCATTTTGTTGCTCATCCAAGAAGCTTCTTCAGCGAAACGGCTTCAAGGAAAAACAAAGTCCAGTTGCTTTTTGGGGGGTTGGGGGGGAAACACCTTTGGGACAATCATGATGAGGATAACTGAGAATCTCCATAGACAGATAAATGTAGTTACTGGAATCCTGATAACTGAAGAAATGGAATACAAAGCTCATCATCCTAACTCAGTACTATGCCTGAGGATGCCCATAAATTTTGGCATTAACAAGTTGTCATTTTTTTTCTTGTCATATTTTTTATTAATCCACCGTTATCTGAAATATAGATATTAAGTTATTGGGGAAGAAAGTATTGAGTATCCATTAAAAGGTTGAGTTTCATTTACTTCCAATGCCTAAAAATGCATGACTTTGCTTTCATTCTGAATCCTCCTGACTTTTGAAATCTCAGCCTACTTTGAGGGGTTGTTTTTTTTTGAATTCCATGGGTACAATGCTGTTCTTCCCATCTGTTCTTTTTTTTTCTTCTTCTTCTTCCTATTTCCTCAGTTTTCCAAATATACTCTTTTTCTGTATCTTGTCAGATTTTGCCATTCTTATTTCAAAATCTCACAAGATTTCACAGAAGGACTTCAAAACCTATGAGATTTGCCAACAAGAAATTAATATAGGGGTCCAACCAAGGTACATGGGCCCGCCATATGAATGGTGAAGACCACCTGCTACATTTGATTATTTGATTGACACCTTTCTCACGGGCAGAATTGTATGGCTACAAAATAGTCCTCCACATTCTACAAAGTATTCTACAGAGTTCAGGTGATGGTTTCCACATCCTTCACAATTCCCAATACAAATACCCTGTATTATTGTCAATCACATTTGGACAACTGCTCTAAGATAGCAATCTTCGACAAATGTTAAATATGTTTTTCTTCATCCTCAAATCCTTTTGTTGTCACAACTCATCCATGTAAAAATGAACTAATCAAATAGCAAGTTATGGAAGATTAAATATTACTTCTGCAGGTCTCGTATGAATGGAGGAAACAGCTATTTAACTTTTACCTCTTTGATGAAGTCAGCAATTGCTTTGATCCTCTATGATAATCATAGAAAAATAGATAAGACTGCATTTTTTAAGTGGCTGGCAAAGTGCAGAGTTATGCTAGATAAACACAGAGAAGAATATGACTTAAAGTTAAAATGTTTTCCTTCGCTCTTTCCCCCACAATGAGCCATGACACTTTTATTGACTTTGATTTTCTGTTTTAAAGAAAAACTGCATAAGCATTATTTTTCATAGTACTCATAGTACTTATTTACTATAGTACTATAGTGCTATAGTACTTATAGTACTCAGTCAATCATTTTATTTTGGTCATTGACCAGCAAACGTATAGTAAAATAGTTGAGTTTCACTGAGTTCAGTAAGAATTATTTTCCTATGTGTACAAGATAGTAGCCTTAATATAATTTAATAATTAAGAACTTCATTAATAAATTAAAAACTAAACTTACAAAGTTCCTCTACTCAAAATAAAAGGCAGAAATAAAATCTCTGGAACTGTGATAATTGAAGAAATGGAAATGGATTATTTCCTCAGCATGATATTTACTAGGAACAATGTAAAATAACATATTTTGGTATTAGTGGACAGATTCATCATTTTTTTCCCCTCTAACATTTATGTTTTTCAGCCCTAATTTTGATCCAACTGGTACAAGCATAATTTTTGTTCCTTTTCTTTTTAAGTATAGACATAAATTATGTCTTTTGACATGCACAGAAATGTGTGATTATTTTTCTAGACATTTTTCGGAACATATTCACTTTTGTAAGAACTTTCACCCTTTTTTTGTATTTCCACAACTTATAGATTTTTATATGCATTTTTAAACAGAGAACTCCATCCTTAACTTTACAAATATGTAAAGACTGAAGAATATTTTCATGTATGTGAATTTCATAAAATGGTAATAAAAAAAATCAAACCAAGCAAAAAAATAATCCTCATCTTTTTTGTGTTCAAGTTTGATTTTTAACTGCTACACTTCTATATAGCACATTTATAAATTTGGATTCCTGAGGATCAACATATATATGATTTTTAATGTTTTATTTTCAACTCGAACATATTTTTATTTTAATGTTCAAGATATCTTAATATTCTGGTAATTTTAGGGCCATATGAAAACAGTCTTACAATTTTAAACAATCAAGAAAAGTCACTTTTAGAACATTGAAAAAGGTAATGATATAATGCAATTGATGATATAGCAAAATAATTACTGCTGTTTTTTGGATGTTTCTTAAAAATAGGATAAACAAATGGAGTTGGGCAGTACGGGACCAAAAAAAGATCCTACCAACAATGGCAACATTTCAAATATTAAACTATACACTTTCCTGTAGTGATACTCTACTAAATTCTGAATAAGTCAAAAACTTCAGACCTAATCTGGTTGTTGTTGTAAAACTTAAATTTTAAAATTTCAGAATCAGAAGCTAAATGCCTTGACAAAAGCCTATAGCTGCAAAGATCTTGTCCCACTCAAGTTAGTCCAGGATTAAGAAAGCAAATGCCAAGATACACAGTCCAGAAACAAACATCATGTAGTTTGTATGGATTGCTCTTTAAAAGAGCAAACAATATTTTACAAAAACATGTGATAAAGACTGGAGACTAAAATACATAAAATGAGGATTTGAATCACACAACCAGGATAAAGGTTCAACAATTATTTATTTATTTATTTATTGATGGGATTTATATCCCGCCCTATCTCCCGAAGGACTCAGGGCGGCTAACAACAAAACATATAATAAGTACATAAATCAAGATAAAATGAAATTGAGAACATCAGTGCAATAAAAAATTAGAGAATTTAAAAATGAATTAAAAATACTAAATATAAATTAATTAAAATGCCTGTCAGTCTAGGTCAGCCTGGTGGAACAGGTGTGTTTTGAGGCCGCGGCGAAAGGATTGGAGGTTTTGGGCTATCCGAAGCTCAGGGGGGAGCTGATTCCATAGGGTTGGCGCTCCCACAGAGAAGGCCCTCCCCCTGGGGGTCGCCAGCCGACATTGCCTAGCTGACGGTACCCTGAGGAGGCCTTCTCTGTGTGAGCGTACTGGACGATGGGAATTTGTTCCCGGCAGCAGATGGTCCTGCAAGTATCCCGGACCTAAGCCATGTAGGGCTTTAAAGGTAAGTACCAGCACCTTAAATCTCACCCGGAGGGCAACTGGTAGCCAATGTAGCTCACGCAGGAGGGGTGTAATATGGGAGTATCGGGGAGCTCCCATCACAACCCGTGCAGCTGCATTCTGCACCAGCTGAAGCCTCCGGGTGGTCTTCAAGGGCAGCCCCATGTAGAGAGCATTACAGTAATCAATACGGGAGGTAACGAGTGCGTGGGTGACTGTACGTAGGGCATCTCGGTCCAAAAAGGGGCGCAATTGGTATATAAGACGAATCTGTGCAAATGCCCCCCTAGCCACGGCTCCAATGTGATCTTCAAAACTGAGTCGTGAATCTAGGAGGACGGCCAGATTGCGTGCTCTATCAATGGGAGGTAACATCTCTCCTCCTATAGTCAGAGATGGAACCTCTTGGACTAAATGAGATGACGGTATGTACAGCCACTCAGTCTTGGCCGGGTTGAGTCGAAGCCTGTTTTCTCCCATCCAAATCTGTACCGCTTCCAGACAACGGGACATCACATCAAGGGCATCACTGGGTTGGTTCGGGGTGGAGATGAATAGCTGGGTATCATCAGCATATTGATGATATTTCACCCCGAAGCTACGGATGATCTCTCCCAGCGGCTTCATATAGATGTTGAACAGGAGGGGCGAGAGCACCGAACCCTGAGGCACTCCACAATTAAGAGGCCTAGGGCTTGACCTCTGCCCCCCTGCCAGCACCGTCTGCGAACGGTCCGAGAGGTAGGAGGAGAACCAACGCAGAACGGTGCCTCCCACTCCCAGCCCCTCCTAACTGCTGTCCTAACTTCTATAACAAAACAGATTAAGGATACACAGGTCCTTTTACTCACTCACATAAATGTAATTCCAATTGAACAGTCGGAACTACTCATGGGTAAGCATATATAGGGCCCCAATATTTAAACTGCAGTCATTAAAATTGTAATTGTACTCTTCAAATAATCTAATCAAATGGAAGCTATGTAAAAAGCTTACTGTAACTATTTCATTTTCCTATATTATAATAGTGAAGTCGCCAGGTTAGAAACTAGGAGACAGTGAATTCTAGTCTCAACTCAGGCATGAAAAACCAGCTGAGTGACTTTGGATTAGTCACTCTCTCAGCCCAACTCACCTCACAGGGTTGTTGTTGTAAGGAAAATAGGAGGAGGAAAGAGTATTGTGTGTGCTTGCTATCTTGTTATTTAGAATAATAAAAAGGGGGATATAAATAAATAACTCAAATCTTTTAAAGTAGGGGTGTCAAACTGCCGGTCCATGGGCCGGATGTGTCACACAGAAGCCACGCCCACCCCATTGCAAAACAGTCCCAATACGTCGCACAACATCACGTGACATTGTGAGTTTGACATGTCTGTTTTAAAGTAATATTCTAGTAGAAGGATACTGTGGTAGTAGTAGTCTTCCTAGAAAGGGGGATGTTTAATAGAATATTCTCCTATTCATCTTCAATGCATTGCTCTCAAACAGACATATTCAATGTATTGTACCCAAGAGAACTACTCACACTTTAGCCCACTTGTCAAGTTCTTCATCCAAGTAAGTTTTAATTTTCTTTGGCTGAAGACCAAGAGAGTGTCCAGCAAAGTAGATGCAGTTTTCATTCTCCTTCACTAAAGTTGGATTGGCTGAAGGGGAAACAATCCAAGAAAGTCATTAAAAGACTGGCACTGTTCTTATCTGTTTGAAACAAATATAAAAAATGACAGATTCATTTATATCTGAAGACATTAACACATTTTTAACAAAAGATTATTCTCCTGCTATGGGCCTTTGGTACACAGAGCAAAAAGCATTTGTGAAATTGCCAAAATTCTCTTAATTAAAAGACACAAAGATATCTGCCAGTTCTAAAACATGTGCTTACCAAAGACATATGTTTTAATATTGATTATACTATAGTATCATGCTGCATAAATATTTAAACCATGCTACGTGTATCAAAGCATAGCAAAAGCATGTTAATCCACTTCTCTTTCAACACAAAAGAAGATTGTAAGCTGTTTTTATAGTCTTGGCCTCATTCTAGATGTGCTTGGACCAGAATGCTCCATAAAAAAGATTGATGAGGAATCCTAGTCAATGTTCCAATTCTTTGAAGGAGAGCAGTAGCATTTGATCTAAAAGGTTGATAACTACTGACAGAGGGCTACCAAGGATCAGATGCTCCCCAAGAAGATGAAGGACTAAAAACCATGCCTAATGAAGAAAAGTTGAACGAATGTCATATGTTTAGCTGGACAGACAAGAAGATTGAGGAGCCATGATAGCAGTCTTCGGATATCTAAAGCTATTTCAATCTGTTGCCCAACAAGGTAGGACCAAAATCAGGGGGCTAATATTATGGGGAATTATATTCAAGATCTATATTGGAATTCTTGCAGATTGCCTCACAGAGTATTATGTTCTCTTTTCTTAGCAGATTCCACATATGGAACTGAATGACTTCTGACGTCCTTTCCAATTCTATGATTCCATGAAGGACTTCCATTTGTGAAACAGATTTCTTCTGTTATTAATCATTATGCAAGAATTTTGATCTGCTTCAACAGCATGCTAGACATGAAGTATTGTGCAGGCTTCAAAAATTATTTATAAGACATGCTTTGGAGATTGGAGAACAACTCTGTCCAATATTCATTTAAGTGTGTCTGTATTTTTTCAGGCTTGAAGAAAGATTCTGTTGCCATAATGAACTGAATGACGAAAACATTGTCTCTTTTCCTTTCAAATAATTTTCAAAATGTGAATAACATGGAAGACAAGATCCCTAAATCTGAATACAAAGCTACGCAGAACATACTGTATAAGAGAGAGAACAAATGTGTTAGAGGTCCATATGGAAATGTCAAGAGTTTTGGATAAATGGCATGCTATTTCATTTTTTTAAAAAAATAATAACTACATATTCTTGGAAAATAATTCTAGCATCCCTCTTTTCCCCGACTCCCCTTTCAAATCAGCATGAATTTTCAACATCTATAAAATATAAACACCATGGACAATAGAAATACAGAGGACTTTTTAGGATTTAAGGTATGATTAAGTATGACATTAAATGTGCTGTAATCTAGGCAGCAGAATATGTAGTTTTGTTGGCGAACTGTCTCATTGCTCATTTATAGTTAGTGACAAATGTTACAAAGCAATTAGGAATATGCTATGCCCATGAACTGCCCATGTATGACTTTGTATCATTTATTTTATTTTATTTATTTATTTCCTGCTTTTATTATTTTCACAAATAATTCAAGGCAGCAAACTTTTTTTAATCCCAACTCTATTATTTTTTATAAATAATTTTCCCCACAACAACCCTGTGAATTGAGTTGGGCTGAGACTGACTGGCCCAGAGTCACCCAGCTGGTTTTCCTGGCTAAGGCAGAACTAGAACTCATGGTATCCTGTTTTTCAGCCCATCGCTTTAACCACTAGACTAAACTGGCTCTCATTATCTATGGCTGATTATTAAATGTCTAATTTGGAAAATCAGCTTCAAAATCAGTTTAGGAATTAAACTTTTTTATATTTATTTCAGATTCTTAATGGGATACTCTATGTTACAAGCAGTGTGCTAGTACAGTTCAAAGAATCCACTTTTAAATTAATGTACAGGCATTACTTGAGTATCATTACAATTCAACAGATGCTACTGCTCTTCTGAGAATGTTAAACACCTATATTAATGTGGCTAACTTGCTCAACATAATAAATGGATAACTTGCTAACTTGATAATTTTAGAAAGACTTCTTCAAATGAATGGAGGATATTACTGGTCAGAGAAAGTATTCCTATCCTGGTCACTTTATCTGTAGAAGAAAATAATTCCTGTATGATCAAAGTCTGATATCACTTATGTTACATGGACACGTAGAGAAACACTCTCAGAGCATTTCAGCAATTAAATGATTTTAGCAGAAGTGGGTTCAGATAAAGTGGAATGTGACCAAATATCCATAAAAATATTTTATTTATGTTATTTATTTATCAAATTTATTATAAGACATGTTGTGGTAGCATGGACCAGCCTCCCACACACAGTTTAACCAACTTATGAGCTCCCTAGTGTATTTCTGTGGGATCCTTAAACTGCTGGAACATCCATGTTTTAAGGGATTTCCTGAAGGTCAACAGATTCGGATATTGTGGATATCAAACTGTAGTAACATATTTATTAACACAGAATTTATGTTCATGTTGTTTTATATATTTTATTCATCAGATGAGTTTTTAGCCTCTTAATTAGCTTTGAAAATACATTTACTGATAGGCAATTCTAAACAATGAGTTTTCTTTTTTTTCTTCCCCAATTGTAAATTGTAAATATGCTTGAAAATATATGTGCAGGGAATGAATGCTATCATTTAGGAATCAATAGCTTACATGTTACATGATGCTCTTCTTATCCTTAACAGTCTGTTATCTAAACATTAAGAGGTTAATAATTTTCATTCAATATCATACAAATATCATTGTATCAAAAATATAATCTATTACAACTACAGCAACATTTACAAAATAGAAAACAATATGAAAAAAGCTACATGGTGCTCCATGTTCAGTCAACAGTGTCTTCCCATAAACATGCTCCCCAAAATATGGATAACTAAGTCAGCTATCCTACCCACAATAAAATGTCAGCTCTGGTCTTTGCTCCTGAAGAAAGCTATGAACAGCCATGTATTTTGGTTATGTTAAACAGAAATATAATCTAATAAGAAAATTAAAAAATGAGATCCAGCTAGGTGTAGTGCAGGGGGTCAGCAAACTTAAACACTCAAAGAGCCACTTGGACCCATTTCCCAGAGAAAAGAAAAAACTGGGAGCCGCAAAACACTCTCTCTCGCGTACACTCGCACGGGGGAAGCTTGATTGAAGAGTTTAATTAAAAAGAAATAAAGGCTGAGAGAGAGAGAGAGATGCTGCTTTCTGCTGTTTCCTGCAGGAGCCCTGCCCAATAAGTTTGTCAGCTTGTCGGAGAACAGCGTGAGGCCATTCTCTTTTTTCACACACACACACACACACACACACACACAGAGAGAGAGAGAGAGAGAGAGAGAGAAGGGAAGCACAACTGCCTCTCTCTGTCTCTGTCTCTCTCTCTGCAAATGGCGGAGGACAATTGGGAGCCACAGGAGAATGCTAAAAGAGCCGCATATAGCTCCAGAGCCATGGGTTGCCGACCTGTAGTCTAGTGATTAAGGCTGGGGTCTTCAAACTTGGCCCTTTTGTGACTTGTGGACTTGAAGTTTGAAAACGCCTAGGTTAAGGCATCAGGCTAGAAACTGGGAGACCGTGAGTTCAAATCTCACTTTAGCAATGAAAGCCTGCTGGGTGACTTTGGGCCAGTCACTCTCTCTCAGCCCAATTCCCCTCATAAGATTGCTGTTGTGGGGGAAATAGGAGGACGAAGGAGTATTAGATACATTATATTTGCCACCTTGCATTGTTTATAAAAATAATAAAAGAGGGATATAAATTTAGTCTTCCATAAATGTAATACATTTGTACAACTTTTGAGGACTACTAGAAGTTATTAGGACTCTGCACATAAAATATATTAAAATGAAATATATATCTATATCTATATCTATCTATCTATCTATCTATCTATCTATCTATCTATCTATCTATCTATCTATCTATCTATCTATCTATTCATCTTGCCATGATATTGTATCACTAAGGTGATAGGCTGTAAAGAATTTTCACTCAATAGGAGACAAAAAAACTTTGAGGGCATAAAATATGTGTTGGAATCCCAAGTTAGATAAGCAGACTTTCATTCACACAAGTCTTTAACTCTCACATTCTCTTTGTATGCCCCTTTCAAATTTATTCAAGAATGTTTTTCAGGAATAAATTAGTTGAGAAGCTGCGAGGAAGGAGAAATGCAATTGCTAGCTGACTCCATTCTACTATGGGAAGGAACGCCTGAAGCCATAGCGTCATGTCCTTTAATTAAACGTGAGAAGAGGTGATTAGCCTGTTTCATCTCATTTCATTCCCTACCCTACTATTTCCTATATCAGGGTCATGAGGGACAATGCTCCATTTATTGCAAGTGCATGTTTTCACATGTATCAGCCACTGATAGCTTAAACCTGAATGTGTAGAAGTAGACAGCTTGAAAAAAAGTCTATTAAAATTTACATAAAAACCTTATTATATAAATACAACAGAATACTAAAGCAATTTCATTTTAGGGCTGTGGGAAAACAGATTAAATAATTGCAAAGCATTTCAAGGTAAGTTTTTGTGATACTGCTTTTAACTCAACCGCTAATGCATTTGCCACATATAAAAGACAACTAAGTTCTTAATTAAAGCTTTAAAGACTTTTAGAAAACACAAACATTTCAATCTAATCTATAATAATAGCTTTGTCTTGTGTTTTTTTTTTAAATCAGCATCCTTATAAAAATGAAGAATCATAGAGAGGTAAATATTATTCACACTTCTAAATTGGTTATGTCCACAGTCCTTTGTTATTTTAAAGGATAATGATGAAGTCTATAGAGATTATAAGTAGCAAATATTTTATTTGAGATTCAGAACAATAAATTTCATCAGGACTCTGTAAATCTCAGCCAAGCATTAAAGCAGATAGTGAGTTAAAAGCTGGCATAAAATACCAGGTGAGTATTAAAACATATACAGTATAAAATACCAAGCATGTATTTCTCCTTTCTTACTCTTGAGTAAAAAAAATTGACAGATCCAACTTGGAACAGTATCTCTTCATATAATACTACTTATTGCCCTTTTCTTAGAAACATGACTAATTTTTAACCGAACGATCACCATAATCTATGTTGTTTCCCATTCCATTCATTTTTAATTAATTTCTGTCTTCTGTACCTCTGCAACAAAGATGCTTAGAAGACATCAGAGTGCATCAGTCACTGTCACAGACCACAAGTCTCTTAAATTAACCAGCTTAATTTTTTTCCTAAATATTTTAAAAAGATTCATGGGTAGGAGAACCTGCGTTGTAGATTTAAGTCAAAATCCAAACTTCAGATACCGGTATATTTTTTTAGGCAATTGAAGACCAACTTGCTCAATTTTCAGAAAGAATATAAACAGAAATATATCTACAGGTAGTCCTCAATTCACAGTTACAAAGGACCCCCAAATTTCTGTTGCTAAGCAAGACAGTTGTTGAGTTGTGCCCATTAGTTTTTGCCATAGTTGTTAAGCCACTCACTGCACTTAAGTGAATTGTGTGGTTGTTAAATGAATCTCACTTTCTCCATTGACCTTTGCATGTCGAAAGCTGGTTGAGAAGGTTATAAATAGCAGTCACGTGACCCCAGGACATTGCAACTGTCATAATTACATGCCAGTTGTGAAAACACCCAAATTTGGATCACGTGACCATGGGGATACTACAACGATCTTAAGGGTGAAAAACAGTCATAAGTCCCTTTTTTCTGTGCTGTTAGAACTGAATGGAAGAATTTAAAAAGACGATTGTAGAAACACAAGTCAACGGAGGAGGACCAGAAACTGGAGGACCTGAAAGATGAAAACCAAAAACTGGTGTAAATTAATGGAGAACTGGAAGACTCTTTGGCTGTTATAGAAATGGAGCAAGCGTCATACTTTTTAAGATTTCAAAATATACAGGAAGATAAGGAAGAGGATCCTTTAGAACTGATGACAGAGTTGCTGGCAGACGTACTCGGATTTGGGAAGTGACAAATGGCAGGGGAAATAGACCAGATATATCGTGTTAACTCCAACTATGCTAAAAGAAATAAGGTGCCCAGAGAAGTGCATGTCAGATTTTTAAAAAGAGCTACAAGAGATGAAATCCTGAGAAAAGTAAGAGATGAACCGCTGAAATACAAAGAAAAAGAAATTGTGGTTCTCAAGCAAATCCCTAGAAGGATAAGAGAGGCTCGAAGAGACTACCACTTTTTAACTAAGAAACTTGTTGAAAAAGGAGTGAAATTCAGATGGTTGATTCCAGAAGGGACTTTAATCTACTGGGATACGAAAAGATACAGACTGTATACACCACTTAAAGCATTGGAGTTCTTTGATAGCCACAGAGCCTTTCTGGAGAGAGATGACTCGGAACCCAAGAAACAAGACGAAGCGCAAGTGGAAAGTGAGACCGATCAAAGAGTAAGAGAAGAAACCGAAGAAACTAAAACTACACACTCTTATCCAGAAGAGGGTGCAAGACCAAGAGATCAGAGACAGATAAGATCGACTAGAAAATTAAGACCCAGATATAATTGAAAAAGATGGAGGAAATTGGGATTTTATCAATAAATATCAATGGCTTAAACTCCCCCTCCAAAAGGAAGAAAGTTTTTACACGTTTACAAAAATTAAAAATGGATATAATTTGTCTTCAAGAAACCCATATTAAGAGGCAACCTATCAAAATTTTAGAACAACCAAAAATCGGCAAACTTTACTTTACAGCGTCATCTCAAAAGAAAAGAGGAGTAGCTTTTTATATCAAAGAAGCCTTGGTGGAGCAGTGGGCTAATGCCTCCTTAAGTAACACCAGCTGCCTGCAATTAGTGCAGGTTCGCATCCCACCAGGCTCAAGGTTGACTCAGCCTTCCATCCTTCCAAGGTAGGTAAAATGAGGACCCAAATTGTTGGGGGCAATTAAGCTGACTTTGTAATAATGCCGCTTGGGGGGGGTGTGAAAGCCCTAATAAGCAGGCATATACATAGAATGAAGGCTACTGCTAAGCTTGTAAGCCGCCCTGAGTCTTCGGAGAAGGGCGGGATATAAATGGTATTAAAATTAAAATTAAATTAAAATTAAAAAGATGATGCCTAAACAAATTTATGCAGATAATGAGGGGAGAATTTTAATGGTTGAAATTATGATGGACCAAAAGCAGATATTAATTAATGATTGGAATATATGCACCTGATGACAAACAAGAACAATTTTATCTTGAACTATCTAAGAAAATATTAGACTCAAATTACCAAAAATTTGCATAATGGGAGACTTTAATGCAATAGTGGATGGAACTTTGGACTATAAAAGTGCTAAACAAGGATGGAAAGGAGGAAATTTACTACCTAAAGCATTTTCAAAAATGATAGAAGAATTTAGTATTTTAGATATATGGCGAGAGAAAAACCCAGAGAAACTACAATATACATTTTACTCAAATAGACACAATCATGGTCAAGAATTGACGTGATATGGATTTCGTTGGACTTGAAACTGATGATTAAAGAGGTGGAAATTGAAACCAATGATTGGGCAGACCACAATCCAATAAAGGTGATCTGGAAAGGAATTAAGAAACCTAGATGGTCTCTAAACAAATCGATATTGAAAGACAAAGAATTCCTACAATTAGCAATAAAGGAAATGGAATTTTTCTTTAAAATAAACAAGAAGGAAGAAACATCACTTCAAAATGTTTGGGACACTGCCAAAGCATATTTTAGAGGCCTGACCATAACTTATATTGCTAAGAAGAACAAAGAAAAGAAACGAATACAATTAAAATTGAGGGACGAACTTAGAAAACTAGAATTAGAATTACAAATAGATCCAGATAAAGTAATACTCAAGAAACAAATGGAAATAATAAAGCACAAATTAAATTTAGCTGAGATGGAATTAATGGCTCAACAGATCAAACGGGTCAAAGAGAACTCTTTTGAAAATGCTAACAAGCCGGGAAGATGGCTAGCATATAGATTGAGAAAAAGAAAAGAAAATAATAAAGAAACTCCAAGATACAAAAGGAGAAATACAGTTTCAAAATAATGCAATGAGAAAAATTGTAAAAGAATATTATGAGACACTTTATAAAGCAAGAGAAATTTCTAAGGAAAAAATACAGTAGAGCAGTATTTAATAAAAGCAAATCTATCGAAAATTCCTCAGACTATCTGAAATATATTGAACGAACCAATCACAATGATGGAGACTACACAAGCTATAAAAAGGCAAAAAAAAAAAAAAGGACAAGACTCCGGGACCAGACGGACTGCCTGCAGAATACTACACTGCGTTACAAGACGTGCTTACTCCGATCTTGAAAGAACTTTGTAATGAAACTCTTCTGAAAACTAAAATACCAAAGACATGGACTGAAGCTAATATCACTTTAATTCCCAAAGAAGATGCAGATTTGATACATATAAAAATTATAGACCAATTTCATTGCTAAATGTAGACTATAAAATTTTTGCTTCGATAATGGCAGAAAGAATTAAGAAATTTTTGATTGAATTTATATACACAGATCAAAACGGCTTTCTGCCTAAAAGACAGATAAAAAACAATTTAAGAACAATCTTGGACGTTTTTGAGTATTATGAGGCCCATCCAGGCAAACAGATGGCTTTGATATTTCTTGATGCGCAAAAGGCGTTTGATAACTTAATTGGCAATTTATGTTTCAGCAACTTTTGGAAATGGATTTTGGAGAAAACTTTATGAATGCAGTTTATGCAATTTATGATAAACAGACTGCTAGAATAATTGTAAATGGAGACTATATAGAAAACTTTGATATTAAAAAGGGCACAAGACAAGGATGTCCTTTATCACCATTGCTATTCATATTAACCTTGGAAGTATTGAACAGAAATATTAGACAAGACTCTGAGATCAAAGGACTGGAGATAAAGGGTGAAAAATATAAATTGCAGGCATTCACGGATGACTTGGTCTTTATACTGGAAGAACCTCTGGAAACAAGCACAAAACTGTTGGCCATAATAGAACAATATGGTGAGGTTGCAGGCCTGATAATAAATAGAGAAAAGACCGAAGTTTTGACACAGAACTTAACAGAAAAACAGAAAATGCAACTTGCAAGAAAAACAGATCTTCAAATAGTTAAAATTTAAATACCTGGGAATTTATTTAACAGCAAGATGTATAACAGTGAAAGGGGAGAACTATACAAAATTATTAAAACAAATAAAACTGGACTTAGAAAAGTGGAAAAATCTCCAACTGTCAATATTGGGGAGAATAGCTACAGTTAAAATTAATATCTTACCAAAAATACTCTTTTTATTTCAAACCATTCCGGTAAAATTAGAAAAAGCCTTTTTTGATGAACTGAATACCATAATATTGAAATTTGTTTGGCAAGGGAAGAAAGCACAAATTAAAGTGCAGGACGTTAAGAGAAAGGGGAGGACTTGGACTTCCAGATTGGAAGTTATATTACCAAGCCGGTATTTTAACGTGGATTAAAGAATGGATAACACTTAGAGACAAAAGATTACTATACCTAGAGAGGCATGACCTGCAGATTGGCTGGCATGCCTTTCTGTGGTATGGAAAGAATAAAGCGCATAGATATTTTCAGAATCATGCTATAAGAAAGGCACTTCTCTTTAGAATGGGAAAAAATAAAAGAAAAAAATTATACTAAGATACCTGAATGGCTCTCAACAATGAAAGCCTTTGCTTACCCAAACTTAATTAACTATGATAAACTTGTAACATATAAAGCCTTACTGGACAATGAAGGAAGATTGAAATCTAGACAAGACTTACAACAACAAGGTATTGACCTACCATGGTGGACATACTTACAAATTCAATCAAGATATGAAAAAGACGTGAAAGCAATGGGGCTCTATAAGGAACAGACAGAACTTGATCTTACATTGTTAAAAACAGATGAAAAGCTGATTAAAAAACTCTATAGATTACTGCTTAACATAAAGGTGGAGGAGGAACAAGTTAAAGAAACAATGATAATACAGGCAAAAAATGTTGGTCATACTATAGAGCTTGAAGAATGGGAAAAGCTATGGGATAGAAATATTAGATTAACCAAAGCTGTATCATATAAAGAAAATTTGTATAAAATGTTTTATAGATGGCACATGACACCAGTGAGACTAGCTAAAATGTTTAAAAATACTTCAAATGCTTGTTGGAAATGTAAGCAATGACCAGGTAGTTATTATCATATCTGGTGGACATGTCCTAAAGCAAAAAGGTTTTGGCTTAAGATACATTTATGGTTAGAGAAGATGATTAAAAAACAAACAGAATTTAAACCAGAATTGTTTCTCTTAGGAATGATAGGCCCTAACTATGATAAGGAGAGCGGATACTTAATGTCACATGTATTGACAGCAGCGAGACTTATGTACGCCCAATATTGGAAAAATGAAAAGTCACCGACTAAAGAAGTATTAATTAAGAAAATATTGGATTGTGCAGAAATGAATAGATTAACTTTAGAGATTAAAGACAAAGAGCATTTAGTTTATTACAGAACTTGGAATAAATTTTATAAATGGTTAGATAAACGAGTTAGAGAGAAAGGAATGTGATATGCAACTTTGAAGTTATTTGAGTAAGAATGTTATCATACATTGAAAATTTAGTATTGTTTTTGATAATTTATTAATCTATCAGTGTTATTGTTAGCCTCATTATCTTTATTTATGTATATCTACCCAGATAACATGCTGTTTGCCAAATATTGAATGTTATTGGGGGAAAACCCAACCCTCACCCTTAATCTTTCCTCTACCCAATCCCAAGTCCCCATTTCCCTACCTTCCTTTTTAACTCCATCAAAACTAATAAAAAAAATTTCAAAAAAAGAAAAGAAAATCTGTGGAGGGAGCTGCAGGTTCGAGCTGCCAAACATCAGCTTCGAAACCTTAATGACTTGGAGAGGATCTGCAAAGAGGAGTGGGACAAAGTCCTTCCTGAGATATGTGGAAACCTGGTGGCCAACTACAAGACACGTCTGACCTCTGTGATTGCCAACAAGGGTTTTGCCACCAAGCACTAAGTCAAGTTTTGCGAAGGGGTCAAATACTTATTTCACTCATTAAAATTCAAATGAATTTATAACTTTTTTGAAATGCATTTTTCTGGATTTTTTTTTTGTTATTCTGCCTCTCACTGTTAAAATAAACCTACCATTAAAATTATAGACTGATCATTTCTTTGTCAGTGGGCAAATGTACAAAATCAGCAGGGGATCAAATATTCCCTCACTGTATGTTCTGTATCCCGACCCCTGGCCCAACAAAGCAACTCTCAACAGGTATTATCCTGATGCCTGAAGGCTTCAAGGGTCTGGATAGGGAGGAACAGGTTAGGCTTAATCCTAAAACCTAGTGGCTTTTGGTTTAAGGAAGCCCTTAATCACAACAAGGTAGCCCCTAACCCTAAGTACAACTGATACAAAGGCTCTCAGCAGCTGCTCAATGAGGACTTGGCAGCAATGGCCAGGACAGTCTTTGTAGAACTCCATCTTGCAAATTAACTGCATCCCTATCTAGACTGGAGTGCTCTTCTCACTGTAACACACGTCCTACAATCTTCCATTTGAACATCTCCAAACTCCACACTATGCATGACTTCACTGAAAACCACTTGGAAGCTACAATCTGTCCAGGATTTAACTGTCAAGTACCTAGGGTGCTTTCCACTACACTCACATGACGTCATTAAGCCTTGAACTGCACTGATACCAATCATGCAGTTCAAGATCTTTGGTTGTAAAAGAATTCGGGTGAACATGCACACAGATATACTGCTGTCAGCATCAACCATAATCAAGACAAGAGCTTAAACTCAGTTCTGGTTAGCATGAAATCATTGTGTAGGGAGCAGACACTGAATTCATTATCCTGGCCATTGAGATAATTCTGAATAGTTTCTTCAACAGATGCTTAATTACTGACCCACTGAAGCAGGAACCACCACCTGCATGAATACCTGGTTCCACCATCAAACTATTCTTGCCCTTGTGAAGTTCCCCTGCCCCTAATATAATGTTGGATCTGTATTTTTATAACTTAAAATCATTATTTTGTGTTCATAACTCCAGAATGATAGAGAACATACCATGACCTTATTATGGGTAATATCATGCTCATAATGTTTCTACCTCTTTCAACTGTTCACAGGAACAATTCAAAGAAGAGCTTATAACTGAGTTTAAACAACTGTTTCCCATCATGAATTGGGCTGTTAAATAAATTCCTTTCAACTTCCATTTTGCATCTTCCAAACTGACATGCAAATCCTCCTGTGGTTGGTGCAGTGACAGTACAGCTTGTGTAAATGCACCTGCCCCACAAACCCTTGAAATCCTAGGTATGAGTAGCAAATATTTCAAAAAGGCTATTAGACTCTCACTTTTGTAATACCATTGGCTTTTTTCATTTTTTTTATCCTGAAGAAGGGAACACAGATAAAATCATTGCAGATGATTAAATAAATTATAGAATTCATACATTATAAAGGGTTAGGACTCATTATTGTATAATCTGGATGCAGAATGATACCATGACACGTCACCAAATTGACATTCTCGTAGTTTGTTTAAGATATTGCTAACCAGGCCCGAAGCCTATGGGTCATCTTCAGGCAGCACTAATGACTATTAGAGCAATCAAGAAGTCCTTCCATTGAATTTGCTAAGACAACGAAACAGTACATAGAGCAAAGAAGCCAACATGAGTCACATATGAAAAAGACGTGACTCCATCAATGCAGCAAGTTGCTCCAAAATGAAAGTCCAGTTGCCATAAGAATCTCAATGGAACCTTATGACTGGGTTGATCCAGTGACATCTCTCATGACCAAGTAAAGAAGAGGAGTAAAAACATGTACACTGTGCAAATAACTGTATTGGAGGTACAGGGAAGATGTGGGAATTAGAGGATGACTATTGTCTCTGGAACCAGTTTCCCAGTTTTTATTAACTTGAGACTTGGGTTGTAATCCAGTTTTATCTTGTTGTTGGACTCTTATGAATAACAAGGGCCACAGATACAAGCCAATGGATGCATACAATAGTGATTGCAAGCTTTGGAAGCATCAATTGGAACTAGAGGTCTCAATCTCTTCCCCAACCCAGTTTAAAAAATATGTTTCATTGTAGGCAGTCCTTCTGCCTCATCTAAGTCAGCCTTACCCAGCCATTAAACAAAATAAAGCCATCTCCCTAGGCACTTAATCTATGGGAGGATTGTATCTTTACTTCCAGATAAAAAAGAGACTTTTCTGGAATTTATTTCCGCCAAGATTTAACTTGGCTATTACTTGTCAAAAGCTGAAGTTGGAACAAATATGATTTGCTCTCTACTTTAATCCCTTCTTTTGCTACAAATACATTTGGGACGGGAGGGGTCTTGAGAAAGAAATCAACATAAGACAGGTGAAACTCGAAAAATTAGAATATCGTGCAAAAGTTCATTTATTTCAGTAATGCAACTTAAAAGGGGAAACTAATATATGAAATAGACTCATTACATGCAAAACAAGATAGTTCAAGCTGTGATTTGTCATAATTGTGATGATTATGGCTTACAGCTCATGAAAACCCCAAATCCACAATCTCAGAAAATTAGAATATTGTGAAAAGGTGCAATATTCTAGGCTCAAAGTGTCCCACTCTAATCAGCTAATTAAGCCATAACACCTGCAAAGGGTTCCTGAGCCTTTAAATGGTCTCTAAGTCTGGTTCAGTAGGAATCACAAGCATGGGGAAGACTGCTGACCTGACAGTTGTACAGAAAACCATCATTGACACCCTCCATAAGGAGGGAAAGCCTCAAAAGCTAATTGAAAAAGAAGTTGGATGTTCCCAAAGTGCTGTATCAAAGCACATTAATAGAAAGTTATGTGGAAGGGAAAAGTGTGGAAGAAAAAGGTGCACAAGCAGCAGGGATGACCGCAGCCTGGAGAGGATTGTCAGGAAAAGGCCATTCAAAAGTGTTGGCGACTTTCACAAGGAGTGGACTGAGGCTGGAGTCAGTGCATCAAGAGCTACCGCTCACAGACGGATCCTGGACGTGGGCTTCAAATGTCATATTCCTCTTGTCAAGCCGCTCCTGAACAACAAACAATGTCAGAGGCGTCTTACCTGAGCTAAAGAAAAACAGACCTGGTCTGTTGCTCAGTGGTCCAAAGTCCTCTTTTCTGATGAGAGCAACTTTTGCATCTCATTTGGAAACCAAGGTCCCAGAGTCTGGAGGAAGAATGGAGAGGCACACACTGCAAGATGCTTGAAGTCCAGTGTAAAGTTTCCAGAGTCTGTGTTGATTTGGGGAGCCATGTCATCTGCTGGTGTTGGTCCACTGTGCTTCATTAAGTCCAGGGTCAACGCAGCCGTCTACCAGGAGATTTTGGAGTACTTCATGCTTCCTTCCGCAGATGAGCTTTATGGGGATGCTGACTTCATTTTCCAGCAGGACATGGCACCTGCCCACACTGCCAAAAGCACCAAAACCTGGTTGAATGACCGTGGGATTACTGTGCTTGATTGGCCAGCAAACTCGCCTGACCTGAACCCCGTAGAGAATCTATGGGGCATTGCCAAGAGAAAGATGAGAGACATGAGACCGAACAATGCAGAAGAGCTGAAGGCCGCTATTGAAGCATCCTGGTCTTCCATAACACCTCAGCAGTGCCACAGACTGATAGCTTCCATACCACGCAGCATTGAGGCAGTAATTGCTGCAAAAGGGGCCCATACCAAGTACTGAGTACATATGCATGCTTATACTTTACAGAGGTCCGATATTGTTCTATGTACACTCCTTGTTTTATTGATTGCATGTAATATTCTAATTTTCTGAGATTGTGGATTTGGGGTTTTCATGAGCTGTAAGCCATAGTCATCACAATTATGACAAATCACGGCTTGAACTATCTTGCTTTTCATGTAATGAGTCTATCTCATATATTAGTTTCCCCTTTTAAGTTGCATTACTGAAATAAATGAACTTTTGCACGATATTCTAATTTTTCGAGTTTTACCTGTATATTGTATATATGGGAAACACCAGTCCCTTTGTAGAATGAATAATAATGTGTATGTTGATTCAGTCTAAATTCCAAATTATTTTTCATGACATGGAATCTTGGAAGAAAATAATAAGATAAATTGTTTTGCAATTTTAATAGTCACATTAGGTAACCAGTTTATACCACTGGAAGCCTACAAAGTTCACTCCCCTCTTTCCTATCTTAAATAAATTTACTATTCCTTTATAATCCTTATACATTAGTTCTATGGATAATGCATCTATTATCTTTATCTTTCATTAATATTCATCATCCTTTCCTATAATCATTTCAGCTTCATAAAGCTAATCAATGACTGGGAACCTTAGACTGGGATTTAGTTAAATGCCAAAAAGTGAACCAACACAAAACCATATGAGATGTCCAGTCAGCCAAATTGTTTAATTTCTTTTGGATTAATAGCAACAGTCTATTGGTTTCTTTAAATGATGGCCTCATTTTAATCAGTTTAAAAACATAAGAATAATATAGAAATGGCTTGGTATTGCCTTCTTTGGGGATTTTTTAAAAAAAATTCTCACTCTGTCTTACAATCCTTTCAATTTACTGGTGATCTCTCATATTGATGTCTGTCCTGTTTAGCTAGATTTGTCAGCTATGGTGCTACTCATTTTAACAATGAAGTCCTCATTTCCCAATTCTACTTTAGAGAAGAGAACAGAAGTACAAATCATAGAAAAAGAAAAAATAGAGAATGAATGAATGAATGAATGAATGAATGAATGAATAAATAAATAAATAAATAAATAAATAAATAAATAAATAAATAAATAATTTTATTTATATACCGCCCTTCTCCCGAAGGACTCAGGCCGGTGAACAGGGCAAACATATAAAAATACAAAATACAAAAATTAAAAAGGAATTAAACAAGATGCCCAAGTTAACAATAGATTAAAATACATTTAAAACAACAATAAAATCCAAACCCAAATCCCCCAGCCAGCAGCCTTGGGAGTTGAAGTCCACGTGTCTTAACATGGTTGAAGTATAATTTAGGAAGTGTTCTTCACAATACTTTGCATATGATGAAAAAGGTTGTGAATGGTAGCAAATGTAAATTTTGCAAAACTTTTTTTTTCTTAAAAAAGCATAAATCACAAAGTGATGGAATGAAATAATATATGAAAAACATTTACTATGTTTAAAATATAATATATTATATTATATATTATAATATAAATCCATGTAATGATAATCTTCCTACCCCTACTCAGAATCTATTCAGATGTATCCCTGAATTCTCAAATAATGGAATGATATTTTTCCAATTACTGAATAATGATGAGAGGTGGTTCATTTTCTTGGCCTCGGATTGGTTGAGAGCGGTGTTTTTCAACCTTGGCAATGTTAAGACACGTGGACTCTATTTGAGAATCCTCTTTGCCTGATTCTCCCGCACCTCCATACCAGATATTTTTTTTCAAATGAATGGAATTGAAGCCATTACTAAGGTTTAATTCCTAAGAGTAACAAATAGGCCTGTCACCGGATTTAAGAAATTTTATTCTTATTGGTTGTATTGATTTTAATCATGTATTTTACTAATCAATATATTTTCTGTTATGTATATATGTATATAGGGGATGTTACACAGAGATAGCCACTGACACCACCAGGTGGCAGGGTGCCCTGTCAGGATTGGAAGGGCAGTCCTTGGCGGGAAATCCGGACAATGGGATTGGTTCCAAGTATACCTGGCTAGGTATATAAGAGGGGCAGTTGCCCCTTTGTTTGCCAAGTCTGTGCTTCATCAGTAAAGAATGTTATGCTGAACCCTGTTGTCCTGCATCGTCCATCTTGGCAATGCGGTCCACAGCCCACAATTTAACATTTTCTCTCTCTTTGCACTTTAATACAATTACTCCTGAATTTTAGATATGTACCACAGTTACAGCAAACATATTAAAAGAAACATTTTCAGCCGGACAACAGAAAGAAGCTGTACAATATATGTGTACTTGGAATGTAGACTTCTAACACAGTTAAGTACCATGGGGATCTTATAAAATTAATCAAGAACATTGTTTTAATTAATCAATCTGTACAATTATTTAATTAACCATTAAGGCCAACTATCCTAGCATAATTATTCCTCTTAGACTGCTCTCATTCCAGGCATTTATATGGAAGATTTGATGGATTCTAACAATTAACAACAACAACAACAAAGCAAAGCCTGTAGGCTTGAGGCTTTTTTTCTTTTCTTTTGTGCAATAAGTACTAAATGCAAGCAGCAAAAACCTATTAAGATATGCTCTTGCCTACAATTTTCAATCAGGCACTATATTGTTCAGGGAGGCTGAGTGACAGCATAAGCACTACATGAGGGCTGCATTGTATTCATTCGTTTTGTTCAGCAGAGGAGTGAGAACATGGAGTATTCAACTTGAGGCCTTGATTTAGCAATGCAAGAAACACGCTGGGTTCAGAGAGGTGGCTGCCAGCGCTTCATTGCTCTGTTAAGCGGCAACGATTCCCGCAATTTACAACAGAGGCATGCAAAAAAAAAACCACAAAAAATGAAAAACACCAGCAAAGCCACCTTAGTATAATTGCACTTCTTACTTGGAGGCAGATCCGTCACTTTGGGAATGTGGAAACATTCGCGAAGGTGTTTTAGCTCATCTTCTTCATCTAAGTGCAGAGCGACTTTCTTATCTACCGGACTGCACTCTAGTTGGAAAGCAATTGTTTCTATAACGCTTGCTGGTGAGACATGAGAAGGCAGATCCATTTTCAAGGAACACATTTCTCATTCTAAAGATGGAGAGAGAAAGGGAGAGAGAAAGAAATCTCCATTTAGGGACTATGCCGTGCATATGGGTTAGCGTCTGATGTGAAGATTGTAGTTATGTATGAGCAGCCAACTACAAGCTTTTCAAAAATGAAATGCTTGGCAGTGTGAGAGAAAAGTGAGAAATTCTCAATTCCAGCATTTTTCAAGGCAGCAGACTGCTGTAGCCCCGAAGCTATTAGCTTTAAATATAATCTTTCCCCCATAAAGCTCTATCAGCAACTTCTCTGTTCTACCACTGCTTCAACAGCAGTAACAAATTCTATAGTGTCATTCACACTTGCAGATTCGGAAAGCTGCCGGCAGCATGACTGCTCCTACAATCTGTGCTCCTGAAAATAGCAGGTGTATCACCACATTTAAACTGACGTTTTTCAAGCCCAAGACGCCTTTACGATCCTTGGCATCTTAATTTACAGAAACTAAGAATATAGAAACATATAGATTGGAAGGAATAACTTAAAGATGGGCAATCTCAGACTTCCATAAAGGACTCTTAAGAAAAAGCTTCATTTTTTTTCCCGATCAGGCACTTCACAGACCTTATGAGGCATCGATGTTCCTTCCCAAACCAAGAGAAGGACTTTCCACTTCCAGACTTTGTGTTCAAAACGGGGGGGGGGGGGGGGGGGAATGAAACTTTGACTATGGGTTTTGCTGATTAGTGTTGTTGTAGAAATGGCTAGTATAGGTAATTAGAAGTAGTCCTTGACTTACAACAGTTCATTTAGTGACCATTGATAATTACAATGACCCTGAAAATAGTGACATGACCATTTTTCACGCTTATGACTGTTGTGGTATCCCATGGTTATATGGTCAAAATTAAGATGCTTGGCAATTCACTCACATTTATGATGGTTGCACTGTCCGGGGTCATGTGATCACCTTTTGCAACCTTCTGACAAGCAAAGTCAATGGGGAAACGAGGTTTACTTAACAACCGTGCTACTAACTTAACAACTGCAGTGATTTACTAAACAACTGTGGCAAAAAAAGGTTGTAAAATGGGGCAAAACTCACTTAACTTAATGTTTCACTTAGCAACAGAAATTTTGGGTTGTTAGACAAGGACTACTTGTAGTGTAGCTGCAACCTCAGTTTTATTTTATACTTTTACCTTATTACTGAAGTAAAAATGTTGAGGTTGCAACTACATTAAAAAAAAGTTGGAAATCCCTGCTTTTTATTTCTTTATTCCCCTCTAACTCACATTTCTTTCCTTTCTTTCCCCCATTTTCCTATTATCTTTATTTCTGTTTGTATGTCATGTTAACATAAACTTTAATAAAAAAAATATAAAATCAAACAAAACAAGAGGACAACAACCTAACTAGTAGTTTATGACATTTCTCCTCCAGGATGGAAAAACATGTATGAAACCATCTTCAGGGTTATGCCTCTATCCATTCTGTCTCCCTGGCCCTGTGCACTGCACTGTTTGTCTTCCAAATTTGTTCAGCTTGGTCCAAAACCAGAACCAAATCCTACATTAAGCTAACATTTGCTAACTACTGTACTTGCTAATCTATGATTGAAAATAGCAGCTTGCTGCAAAAAGTAGCAGTAATGTTGTGTTTAAGGTATATACTTAATGCTTCTTGGGTGCAAGTATTGCAGTTACCAATTGTACTTCCAGCAAAGTATTTATTGTTTCAACATTTAGCTTCATTGATAAGACTTTCTGCATTTCTTCTCCACCTCTCTAATCTTTTGATTCACTTTGCCCTTTTAGCAGAATTCTGGCAACTGGAGGATTTTAAATGGAGCAAAATATTATGCCTTCATAGCATATTCAGGACTTTAGCTCTCAGGCTTTCTACTCATAACAAAAGTCAAACAAAATCTACATATTAATCTGAAAATCTACTATTAACTATAGTGACTATGATAGACATTGCCAAAATGCTTGATAAAAGGTGACAACATAATGGCTTTCGGGGGATTGTAAAAAGTAAATACAAGTAATGAACTAGTAATCAGCTAATCCGTGTTTTATTTGTGGTTGTAGTTGATTGCCATTGACATTTACCATAAACCTTATGAAAGAATTCATTTCTTTTAAGTTCAGCATGCAAATCATAGAGTATTAATTACAACAATGATAACTTATGGCTTACATATATGAATTGCTAAAAGCTTTCCAACACCAAGGATAATAGGACCCATTTTTTACTAAGTTAAGCATTTTCTAAACTTAGTGGTGTGCTGAGAAAAATGTTTCCAAACAAATGGCACCATCAAACTGAGCATCCATCCCCACAGCCATGCTTCAACAATTATCCTTTCTCCCTTGGGAAAAAGCAGAGAAAAGTTGAGGAAAGTGAGAATTGGGAATGTCAGAAAAAGAGGAAGAGATGAAGATTAATTTAGAATGTGTCCATGCAGTACTGGTAAATAAAAAATGTGTGTCAGAAAAAAAACAATACTACAACAAATCAGCATGATAATTTCTTAGTACAGGATAATAACTAATAGAAACATTTCCTAATATTAACATCATTTAAGTACACATCAGTGGTGAATAATGAGAGAAAACATTTCTCTGGGTCAAGAATGGTTCCGCAAAAAGCTTTATAAGAACCTCCAGACATAAACACATTTGATTCCAGAGAATCTAACAGACCATGGTTACATTATCAAGCTATGTATACAGGAACATAAACTGTAATCAAGTTATTCTAATAATTGAATGTTCTTATATTACCAGTAATTTAAACTGATTAATTACCGAAAGCTCCCACCAAGGGACTGACAAAAACAAAGAGAGAGATAGGGATAAGCTAGAAGAGATCTAGAACTGCAACATTTGAGCATAGAGCAGGAGAAAGAGAGGAAAATTAGGAAGCCATGCTCAACTCAGCCTGCAGCATCTAGGTGGGACATCACCAAGGTGAGAACTAACTGCTTAGCTATTTCCAAATTTAGAGATGAACAGATACTCAAGTATTTAAAAGACAAAAGAAATTCTTTATTGATCAAAAGTTTTAAAGTAAGTTTATCATAAGTACAAACTGCAAAATTACATACCACACAAAATACTTGCAACTGATAGTGCTGAAGGGAAAAGACATAAAGGAAGGGAAAAGAGAGAAAGGTAGAAACATGAATCAGCTCTCAGCTTTGAACTCAATAAAGTAGAATTCCAAGTTTGCTATTTAGAAGTGTGAAGGCTCTGCTGCTTCATCCAAGGCAATGGCAAAATAAACCTGAATATCAACATAGATCTGAAAAAACGAAATAAAAAAACCTCAACAAGGTGTACAAATATACAATAGACTTAATATCAGACTCTGAGAAACAGTAACAGAAGCTGCCCAGAGTCATTTTGTAGGGGAGATGAATGGCATAAAAACTAAACAAACAAATAATCCATCTAATACAGGTAGTCCTCAATTTATGATCATAATTGAGCCCAACGTTTCTCTTGCTAAGCGAAACATTTGTTAAGTGAATTTTGCATCATTTTGTGACTTTTCTTGCCACGGTTGTTAAGTGAATCACTGAAGTTGTTAAAGTTAGTAACATGGTTGTTAAGTGAATCTGGCTCCCCCATCAACTTTGCTTGTCAAAAGGTTGCAGAAGGGGCTCACATGACCCCAGGACACTGCAACCGTCATAAATATGAGTCAGTTGCCAAATATCTGAATTTTGATCACGGGACCAAGGGGATGTTACAGCAGTTGTGTGAAAAATGATCATCAGTCACTTTCTTTCAGTGTGGTTGTAACTTTGAATGGTCACTAAATGAACTGTTGTAAATCAAGAACAACTTGTAACTGAAAGAACTGAGAAAGCCTTCCACTTCATTAAAAACATGTAGTAAGAAATACAGATTAAAACCAATGAGAAATCTTATCACAGATTTGGCTAATTAACTCAGACAATAAATGACTTTTATGATCAAGAATGTCAAATGCTGTGGGCAAGCCTAGTTGCAGTTATTTTTCTTAGCCACCAGCAAAATTATTGGCCTTTAGCAAAACCATGAAAACCTGGATTTTCCTAAGCAATGGAGATGGGATGGATGGTCTGCAATAGATTTATCTAATGGTTTCATATTTTTTTTATTGAATCTCAAAGTAGTTTTAGTTGACTTTTTTCTTTTAATGAGCGTCTCAATTTTTATGGTGTTCACCATCAGTTTCTTAGATTGGCAGCCCCCCCCCAAAAAAGTCTAAACAAGTAAACAAATGTGGACAACCAGAATTAATATCAGTTCAGTAAAATTAGCCATATAATATATGTCAATAAAATTTATTTGCTGACAAGTAATTATGCTGACATAAACAAAAAAGAGCCTTGGTGGAGCAGTGGGCTAATGCCTCCTTAAGCAACACCAGCTGCCTGCAATTAGTGCAGGTTCGCATCCCACCAGGCTCAAGGTTGACTCAGCCTTCCATCCTTCCGAGGTAGGTCAAATGAGGACCCAGATTGTTGGGGGCAATTAAGCTGACTTTGTAATAATGCCGCTTGGGGTGTGTGTGAAAGCCCTAATAAGCAGGCATATACATAGAATGAAGGCTACTGCTAAGCTTGTAAGCCGCCCTGAGTCTTCGGAGAAGGGCGGGATATAAATGTAATAAAAATAAAATAAATAAATAAAAGAAGAAGATCTTAAGGTCATAACTAGAACAAACTGAATCAATCAAAGTGCGTTTGGTTGCTTGTTCAGATGATTGCAAAGATAAGCGTGTTCCACAAATACTGTAAAAATACTTGTCATCAAAGGATTAATCAATTAATCAATGTAGTCAAAGAACATCAGAAAAGGAAAAAATAGATACACAGGAGAGAAAGAATCTGAAGGACACAAGATTCTGAGAATAGTCTGATTATGATTTTTTTTAGTTACTGGAGGAGGAAGCTCAGATTATTGGGAATGACATACAAACCTTTCATAGGAAAAAAATGAAATATATCAGTTTGGGTCAAAATGGAGAATGTGCTATTAGAGTATTGATGACATTATTCTGATAGCTGAAAATGCAGATCATCTGCAAGCTTTGGTAAGGAAAGTTAAGGAGCACAGTTAAAATATGGGTTTAAGGTTAAATGTAAAGAAAACCAAAATAATGACAAGAGGCATAGGAACATTAGAATTAACAGTGAAGATATTGAAATGGTGGATATTCTCTCTGTCTTTTAGGATTGACTATCAACAGTACAAGAATTGGCAGTCCAGAAATATGCTATAGCATTTGGAAGCATAGCAGTGAAGGTCTTGGAAAAAAAATGTTGAGATGTTGTGATGCCTACATCTACAAAGAGGGGAATCGCGGACGCAACCATTTTCCCTGCAAAATCTATGAAAGTGAAACCTGGAAGAATGTAGACATTTTTGAACTTTGATGTTGGGTAAGATTCCTGAGACTACTATGAACAGCCAAGGAAACAAACAAATAAATTATAAAACAAATAAATCCAGAGTTCTCACTTAAGGTATGAATGACCAGGCTCAAATGACTGCATTTTGAACACATTATATAAAGACCTAATTCTTTTGAGAGACCTATAAGGCTGGCAAAGGTGGAAAAAATGAGAAAAAAAAGAGGATGAAGAGCAGCAAAGTGGATGCACTCAATTATAGAAGCAACGGGTATACTACTAAAAGACTTAAAGGACCAGACTGAGAACAGATCATTGTAGAGAAAAGCTACCTATGTGTTTGCCAAGAGTTGACAGCAAATTGAAGGCAACATAATTATCAATCAACACCAAATTGAATAAAGTGCAAATGGGCTACTTAAGCATATTGCATATAGTAAAATGAGAATAAATAGGTCAAGAATGAATGAATTCAAAGTGAAAATGGTTTATATTCAAAAAATAAATGACCAGCAATAAAGTAATGGATTGAAGTGGTTTGATCACATAGAGAAGGCATGTCAAACTCACGACGTCACATGACGTCACACAACATATCGCGACTTTTTCCCCATTGCCAGCAATGGGGTGGGCGCAGTTTCGGCGTGACGCATCCGGCCTGCGAACCGGCAGCTTGACATGCCTGACATAGAATGAAAAACAAATTTTGAACCAAAACTTTCAAAGAGTGAACCAAAAGGAAAATAATGAATTAAAAAAAAGTTGTAGTTGCATGGATTTGATGTGATTCTCAGAAAGAGAAGTTTAAAGAACCAAAATCAAAGTATAAAGAGATATGTGGATAGTTTATGAAGATCAAATGACAGGTCGTCCTCAATCTAGGACCACAGTTGAGGCCCAAATTTTTGTAGCTAAGTTGTTAAGTGAGTTTTGCCCCATTTTATGACCTTTCTTGACACAATCATTAAGCGAATCATGGCAGTTTTTAAGTTAGGTTAACATGGTTGTAAAGTGAATCTGGCTTCCTTATTGATTTTGCTTGTCAGAAGGTTGCACAAAGTGATCACATGACTCCAGGACATCACAACTGTCATAAATACATGTCAGTTGCCAAGCATCCAAATTATGATTATGCAGCACATGGGGATGCTGCAACAGTCGTAAATGTGAAAAAGAGGTCTCTTTCTCAGTGTCATCGTGACTTTGAAAAGTTGTAAGTCGAGAACTACCTGTAAATGGAGAGACGGGTACTGAATGGTATTGGTATAAAGTTGTTTTAGCTAAACTTTTCTTTATCTTACGCCTTTGAATTTTTGCGCTCAATGTTTCTTTTTCTGTACTCTGCATAACACTACTAATCTTGGAAGGGAACATCCTGATGGATATATATGTAAAAATTCTGGAATAATTTGTTGCAAATCATATTTAAAGGACCAAATGACTGAGTACTGATTTTTCTCCCCAAGCTGTCATTATGCAGAAACACAGGGTCATTTGCTATCAGTATTGCATTTTATACAACTGAACAGTGAATTTCATTACATCTAAATTTGTACTTATATTCATTTCTGAAATAAATAGTGTTAAAAGCACAAATCTTGCAATTACGAGTGCTGAAATGGAAACTACCGAATAAAATGTGCCTGTACAAAATAAAATATCCAATGTAAAGATCAATCCAATTTTTAATACACACATATTAAGAGGGTTCTTTTTTGAAAAGAAAAACACAAAGAATTAAAGAACTTTAACGTCTTGCTTTCATTTAAACAAAATAAATATTTAATTCACTACATTCAACTTTTATAATGCTTTATTAGAATGGTAATAACAAAATACTACAGGAAATTAGCTTTCCTTGTTTTAAAGAATTACCAAGTGTGCCCAATGAGTTTTATACCTTCTTGCTATTCTCAGATCAAGATGCAAACGTTACAAATGGTGTCTCTAAATTTTACTCAGCTGCTTGTCACGTTATGGATAAATAATTATAATAAACAAGATTTAGGCAACTAGCATTAAGGGCAAAGGGATAAGTAAAATACTACTGTATATGATTATCAAGTAACAGAATTACACAGAATTGGTAGGGACCTTGAAGGTCTTCTAATCCAACTCACTGCTCAGGCAGGAATCTCTGTACGATTTCAAACAAATGGTACAAAATAATGACTGCAAATAAGGTTTATTTTTACTTTATCTTTTCCATTTCCACTAAACTTTCTTACATCTGAACACACGTGATTATAAATCTGATGCAATTTTTTTTTGGGGGGTTGTACATGAATGGACTTAAATCTTACTGACCAACATTAAGGTGTCTCCTGTTCTTCTTCCCCAATTACTAATCACTCTAACAATGATTAAAATTTCTTGTGAAATATAAAGCATTTCCCCCCTAAATATTGATTCATCAGGTATTGTTAATTTAACTAAAAACAACTGTGTATGTGACCCTGTGAAACCAAAATGCCAGTACACTAAATTATGTAACCATGGCTCTGAAAGTTTGACATTGCTTATTTAAGAAGTTATGTGGGACAAAGCATGTTATATTAATTTTGCTTTTCAAATTTAGGTTTTGCTTCCACTCACCCTGCAGCCTTATTTCTGAGAAGAAAGAATTTTTTCACCTCTTACCTTAAACTTTCTGATTCATTCTTTCACTCTCTTATTATCAAAGTCCAGTTTATCCTTCCCCTTTTATGACGTCTTGTTTGTTATTTCATCATTTGTACTCTGATCTTCCTCCCCCAAACTTTTTATTGCCTTATTCACTTGCTTGCTTAATTTTTTGTGTGTCTGCCTGTCAGGATACATCAGACTGGGAAACCAATGCCACGTAAGCCAGTGCTTCTTTTAGTAATTTTATAGTAAAGAATTTTGCAAGCCTCATTGTGCCTCCTTCCTTTCATTTTCATGTTAGTTAGGGAAGACTTGTCTCAGATGTTTTATTTTATTTATTAAACTTATGCAGGTAGTCCTCAACTTATGACCACAACTGAGCCCCAAATATCTGTTGCTAAGCAAGATAGTTGTTAAATGGGCTTTTGCCCCATTTTACGACCTTTCTTGCTACAGCTATTAAATGAAACACTGCAGCTGTTAAGTTAGTAACATGGTTCTAAAGTGAATCTAGCTTCCCGATTGACTTTGCTTGTCAGAAGGTCGCAAAAAGTGATCACATGACCCTGGGACACTGCAACAGTCATAAATACATGCCAGTTGCCAAGCATCCAAATTCTGATCCTGTGACCATGGGGATGCTGCAACAGTCATTAAATGTGAAAAATGGTCAGGTCCCTTTATTCAGTGCCATTGTAATGTCAAATGATCATTAAATGAAAGGTTGCAAGTCAAGAACCACTTGTAATTTCACCCATCTTGCCTAGAAGTGACTCAAGGTGGCTTATAATCAATAAAAGCAACAATATGAAACTTTAAAACATCAACAAAGTAAAATCAATCAACAAAGTAAAAAGTGATTTAAAAATTAATGAAGATGAGAAGGAAGGGAGCAAGATGCACAGAGGAGGAGGTAGAGTCTTATTTTAGTCCAGAGGCAGGGCTTTTTTTCTCATAGAACGCTCAGAACGGAGTTCCGGCACCTTTTTTGGATAGAACCTTGTAGGGTAGGCAAGGCAGGTTGTATGACACGTGTGAGTTCCGGCACCTTTTTCTTTTACAAAAAAAGCACTGTCCAGAGGTCTCCAAACTTGGCAACTTTAAGACTGGTGGACTTCAACTCCCAGAATTCCTGTTAGCTGGCTGAGGAATTCTGGGAGTTGAAGTCCACCAGTCTTAGAGTTGCCAAGTTTGCAGACCCCTGTCTAAGTCTATTAACCCCCTCCAGAATAGCATCCCCCATTGAAGCCCCAGGCCAGTTGGCAGAGTCAGGTCTTCAAGCCCTTTCAGAAACCAGAGGGTGGGATGGATCTCACCTGGGGGAGGGCACCATTGTCCTGGCTTGAAAAAGGCCCTTTTATCCCTCAGGGCCTTTCCTTCTGTCCTCTACAGTTCCAAAGGTTCTGGAACCTAGAATATTTGTTGATCATCTTCTTTCTATTTACAAAGCACCACAGAGTTTTAATATAACAATTGCTTTTTTCTCATTTTAGGGGTTGGGGAGGAGAATCTAATGTTTTTACCCAGCTAATAATGATTGACCCCATTCAATTGTATCTTCCCTAGGCACTGTCTTTAATGCCATACTATTTTTTGGCATCTTCTTGCTTTTGCCTCCCATATTCCACACTTTTACAGCATTACTCCATTTTTAGCACAACAGATGCAGTCTAAAGCCAAGAGAGAAAATATTTCATGTATTCTATAAGTATGTGTGGGAGAGAAGGGAAGGGCATTTATGTTTAAATGTTTCTAAGCTGTCTTTAAGGTGGGGGGGAATCCCCCCTCAAAGTATCTGTCATTCTATATAGAAATGCTTTTTTAGAAATAGGAAAAAATTAAGTGGGAATGATAGGACATTTGTCATATGGTTAATAAATGGTGACCTACATTGCACTTGAATACCCTATATATTTAAAAAAAAGGCTTGATGGGTTCTACAATAAATACCTAGAGCCCAGACAGGTGAGAACTGCATATGCATATAACACAGAGCTGGGCTTTTTAATATTTAAAAAAGAAGGAAGGGCGTTTCTCATGCATAGTTGCTGGGAAGTAAGATGCTAATCTGGAGAGGACTAACATTTCCTAGCTATACATTTAAATAACTTCTCTGATAGGATGACGTGCCTGGCAGGAAGAAAGTGATTGGATCTCTGCCAAGCTCATGGATATCTATCTATCATCCATTTATCTATCTATCTATCTATCTATCTATCTATCTATCTATCTATCTATCTATCTATCTATCTATCATCTATCTATATTTATCGAGGGATGTGGTGGCTCAGTGGGTTAGGACGCTGAGCCTGTCGATCAGAAGGTCGGCAGTTTGGCGGGTCAAATCCCGAGTGCCGCGTAACAGTGAGCGCCTGTTACTCGTCCCAGCTTCTGCCAACCTAGCAGTTCGAAAGCACATAAAAATGCAAGTAGAAAAATAGGGACCACTACGGTGGGAAGGTAACAGCGTTCCATGCGCCTTTGGTGTCCAGTCATGCCGGCCACATGACCACGGAGATGTCCTCAGACAAGCGCTGGCTCTTCGGCTTTGAAATGGAGATGAGCACCGGTCCCTAGAGTCGGAAATGACTAGCACGGATGTGCGGGGGAACCTTTACCTTTTTATCTATCTATCTATCTATCTATCTATCTATCTATCTATCTATCTATCTATCTATCTATTGCCAAGTGACTCAGCACAGGAGCAAGCAGGCAGGCAGGCAGAAAAGGGGGAAATGATAGAATACGCTTGTAAAAAATATAAAAAGAGCCAGAGCACGAGAGGGAGGATTATCTCAGATGTGTAGGACATTCTACTGAACAGGACCTCACCTGGCTAACCTCCCACTTTGAGAGAGATGGTGGTTTCAAGATTGGATGGATGTATAGATGGATGGATGGGGGGGGTGAGAGAGCGAGCGAGATGGGATGGAGTGGAGTGGAATGGAACTGAGTGGAGTGGAACCTGTCAAGTCCAGAGATTCTAACCCTAGGACTAGGAGGAAAATCCTGGAGCATTTGTGAAAATGTGGAACATCTAAGAAGATGGGCCATGTTGGGTAATGAGATTCAGATACTGGACAGTGGAACTTAAAAGCTTTGTTTGGCTGCAAGACAGCCAGGAGAAACGTCTTAGACATTCCAGCATTAGTAATTGAGATAAGGAGGGAAGAAGAACCTGTAATAAAGATCAAGGGGAAAATGAGAGAAAGAGACTCAAGAACTACCTGTAATTCTGTCCATCTTAGCAAAGAAAACCAAGTACTATAGGTTATTTCTTATATGTCGCTATATACTATGCTGTCCATATGTTATTAGATCCCACCATTTTATTAAAACTAATAAATTAGTGCACAGAATAAAATTTCTCACTTGTTCAAGTACTGGCAATGTTAACTAATCAGCCTGCAGCCAGTTGTGCAAGAAAATATTTTTTGCAATATGGTGCCTGCATCGGAATAACAGGCTATGGCCCATCGGATTGAGAAACAGATGTTGTTACTGAGAATAATTTTTTGCTTCCTCTAACTGACCTACTGTATTATTAAAATATAGAATTAAAAGTGGCATATTTAGTGCACATAACTATCCCATTTCAATTTGTTGGATCAACTAAATTCCTCTAGGCCAGTTATAGGCAACCTTGGCTCTTTTATGACTCATGGACTTCAACTCCCAGAATTCCTGGGCCAGCATGGCTCAGCTTGGAAACCTCTCCCTTTCCCCTCAGCATGGCTGGCTCAGGAATTCTGGGAGTTGAAGTCCACAAGTCATAAAAGAGTCAAGGTTGCCTACCCCTGCTCTAGGCAAACAACTGGAGAGATACAAGGGCAGAGAATAACTCCAATTTCCAATAATTGTAGTAAATCAATATATTCAAATGCAATTAGGTTTGCAATTGATACACACTGGGGACAAGTGATTGGCTTCAGACAACTGGTATCAATGTGTGGGCTGCTTTTTCCTTATTCTTATTTACAAGATTATTACACAGCAAATTTCTATATAATATGTCAGAAGATCACAAAAGGTGATCACATGACCCAGGCCAGTTATCCCAAAGATGTTTTATCATGAGGCAACTGGACTTTCCTGTTTTTTATTTGAAGACGTTTTGGTTCTCATCCATGAAGATTCTTCAGCTCTGACTGGATGGTGGGGAATGGAAGGATTTATATTCTTTGCAGACAGCTGGTCACTTGCATTCTGTCGGCAAGGAATATTAAATTCTTCCATTCTCCATTCCATTCAAAGAAAAACAAGAAAGCCCAGTTGCCTCCTGAAAAAAACATCTTTGGGATAACTATGATCTGGATGACTGAGAATCTCCATAGACATCTGTTGTAAATACAGGTAGTCCTCGACTTACAATTGCTTATCTAATGATTGTTCAAAGTTACAACAACTCTGAAAAGAGTGATTTATGACCATTTTCACACTTACAACCATTGCAGCATCCCTCTGGTCACATGAAATTCGGAAGCTTGGCAACTGGCCTGTATTTATGACGGTTCCAACGTCCTAGGTCATGTGAACACCTTTTGTGATCTTCTGACATATCTACATAGAAATTCCCCACCATCCAGTCAGAGCTGAAGAAGCTTTTTAGATGAGAAGCGAAACATCTTCAAAGAAAAACAAGTACAGTTGCCTCATGAAAAAGCATCTTTGGGATTTACAACAGATGTTACTTTCTATGTGCTTGAGTGTTAGGGGGGCTGTACAATAGGGAAAATACATAGGTGGACATACATGCTCACATATGTGATATTGGGGATAGAAGAGAGAAGCAGATTTTTGCTTGACCCAAAACAATTTGGGGAGGAAACTAGCTTTAGGAGAGAAAGATCCTCAGGCACAAAAAATCTGATTTGGTCTTTTTTTTTACTTTGCATTTCAAATCATGTCCTCCAATCACTAGGGCAGACTTTGAAGCTGCTGGTTGTTTGATATAGGTTTATTGATCTTCCAATTTTCCTGGAAGATCAACAGCCTTACCATGTAGAAGCATGCACAAAACAGTATAAACCAAGGCTAAATAAATAATACAAATTAAAGCTTGAATCTCTGACCCCATCACATAGTCAGGAGTGCAATTGGTGTTTGGCGTTCCTGTCTAGAGGTAACACAAGGTAGGATGGGAAAGAAAAGCAAGGATTCTACCATTTTTTGTCACAAAACTACCATAGAAAACTTTTTCAGGGAGCAAAACTGCCTGGTCTCACGGTTAAGGAATGGCAAAGGGAAGCTTTGATGGCACAATATAGTTTTGTGCCAAATCAAGGCTGGGAGGAAAGGTTATTAATCAGGACACGAGGAAGATCACCATGAGGAAATAAAAGTATCCATGGGAATTCAGAGTATGAAGAACCACTTCCAGTTTTGCTCACATAATTCCAAATTATAGGAAATAGTAGTGTTAGGAAATGGTAGTGTGGTAGGTAGAAGCTTCATAGTCAAAAATGAATAAGTAAAGTAACTGTAAAGTAAAAAAGAAAGCAATGATTAGCAACCTCACAATTCTCACCAACAAGCATCCCCAGCCATAAAATTCAGCTCAAACAATCCTGTTGATATTAAACTTAATTCTTTCCTTTTTTCTGAATTTTGGTAAAGGGTGTAATATAAACAAAGATTTCAAAAGAAGGATACCAATTTAATGAAGGTTTATGCCAATAAATTGGGATATGGATGATCTGAAGTAGATTGGCAAGAATTTATAATTTCCATTTCTCAAAAAAAAAGCAATAACATGGTCCTCTGCTGTCCAGAATCGGAATAAGTAAGCTTTTCAAAAGAAGGCTGCACCTGCTAGTACATTTGGATTTTGGAAGTTGGCTTCGCATTAAATGCATGTATAGCCTCACAAACAAACCTCTCACACAAGTAGACAACTAATCTCATTTCATACACACAGAGTTAACTCCCCCGCCTCACTCAAGCGCCCATTCATTTTTACACACTCAGATACATGCATACATGACTTCCGTTGGACATATTTAAGAATATCCCTCATTCACACAAATACACATTCATAGTTTCCTACATTAGGTAATTTCACAAAATGAACTATGCAATAAATAATTTTGCTCGGTTTTAGTTTGGTGTGCACTGTCAATCCAGCCGCTGTGCTGTGCCTAATAAACATGACAAAATGCATGATTATGCACGATGTGGAAACTAAGTCATGTAAGGGCCATAAACTAAATGTACCAAACATGTAATACTTTAGTATGTAATAGTAACCCAGCCACTCTCTAGTAGCACATCTCATATTTTGGTATGAAAAGTGGAAGAATAGTGTATACTGCTTTGAGTTTCTGGTCTAAATAAAATGTTAAAAAGTATGAATTATAGTTCCTGGTACTTACACTTGACTGCAGATAGGGGTTGGGAATGAAATCTGGAGAGATTAAGCCAGAGAAAGGAGGCGTTGCATGCAAAACGTGTGAACTAAACTCTCAACACCCCCTGCGTCTACACCTCAACTTAAGAGGTAGAAGTATCCCGCCTTAGCGCAAAAATAAAAAGGATGGGTGTGTAGGAATAAATAAGAGGGGGAAAACCAACACCAAGCTTGAAAAATCGAGCTTGAGAAAAGCTTGTTTTGCCTGGTTCAAAAATGCCAGGTTTAAACATACAATCCAGTGACGTGACAAAAAAAGTTTCTAAAGTCATAAAGTGGGCTGTACCACTTCAAAATCGAGCGAAATTGTAACGTCATTGACTTCTTCTCCAGGATATTAAAAACTCCATTGGGGAAATCAGCACGAAAAGAAGCACAGGGCTTCGATTCAAACTCTCCTCCTCCCTCCGCTCCCGGCTCTGCTGCTTTTCCTACTTGCATGTAAAAAAGTTATTTAGAGAAGCAATCGAGAAAGAGGACCCTTATCTACCTTCTGAAATGGAACAGTCCATTTTGTTACCGGAGGTCTTCTGATCTATCCCGTGCGCGTAACATGCAGGAGCCGTTGCTGGTAAATGTTATTGCGTTTGTACAAAAACGCATGTCTGAACTGCAGTTGCGGAAGCTAGATTAAAAACCCGAGTTGTTACATTTTGAATTAAGGTTGCGATGGGTTTTGAAAACTACTCTTTTATTAGCTTTGATTATTTGAAAACCAATGAGATATGATGAAAAGAGACCACGGAGGTTCAGTTCCCGTTAAAATTGCATTGGCTCAATTTCTGCCTCTGCTTAAATCTGCCTCACAGGGCCGTTGTGAACTTAAATTGGAAGGGAACCCCTTCACCTTGTGGCCTGAAAAAAAAGATGGGCTATAGGCAGAACAAACAGATTTCTTGAATTCATACAAGAGAAGATTGTAGGTTAGTAAATGCAGAAACCTCAAATTGCTTACAGTTGGGTGAGCAAATAGTTTACATTTGCCTTACAAAAAAGAAGGAGGGACACAGAAACAATTTCCTATCAAATTCAAGTAACGGCTATCTTGTGTGAGACTAAACTGCACATTTTCATTTTCTTCATTTTGAAACCTGTTAATGCAGGTAGTCCTCACCTTATGACCACAACTAAGCCCAAAATTTCTGTTTGCCCTATTTTATGACTTCTTGCCACAGTTGTTATGTGAATCACTGCAGTTATTATATTAATAACACAGTTATTAAAGAGAATCTAGCTTCCCCATTGACTTTGCAAAATTTATTTATTTATTTATTTATTTATTTATTAGTTTTTATAAACCGCCCTTCTCCCGAGGGACTCGGGGCGGTGTACAGAGGAAGGAAGGTCTACAGATGAACAATAAAAAGTAATAAAAACAATATTGAAAACAAACTGGGACCCCAATTAACGCTATCATGCCAGGCCAGACTGCTGGAACAGGAAAGTTTTTAAGTCGCGTCGGAAGGTACGGAGGTCGGGGGCCATCCGGATTTCGGTTGGTAAGCTGTTCCAGAGGGCTGGCGCACCCACTGAGAATGCCCTCCCCCTGGGGGCCACCAGCCGACATTCCTTGAGCGGTGGCACCCTGAGGAGGCCCTCTCTGTGGGAGCGCACAGGACGGTGGGGTGCTGACATCGGCAGAAGGTGCTCCCGTAGGTAGTCCGGACCCATGCCATGTAGGGCTTTGTATGTCATTGTTAGCACCTTGAACTTCACACGGAAGGCAACCGGAAGCCAGTGCAGCGCACGGAGGAGAGGTGTGATATGGGAGTATCGGGAGGCTCCCAAGAGTGTCCGTGCCGCTGCACTTTGCACCAGCTGAAGCTTCCGAGTGGATCTCAAGGGCAGCCCCATGTAGAGAGCGTTGCAATAGTCTAGGCGAGAGGTCACAAGGGCATGGGTGACTGTACGTAAGGAATCCAGGTCCAGATAAGGCCGTAGTTGGCGAACTAGTCGTACCCGGGAGAAGGCCCCCTTGGTCACAGCTTCTATGTGGTCTTCTAGGGAGAGCTGCGAGTCTAGGAGGACACCCAGGTTGCGGGCCCTATCAACAGGGGGTAGTAACATGTCCCCGATGTTAAGCGATGGGACATTCTGAATATCCTGGTTTGCCGGAACGTACAGCCATTCAGTCTTGTCCAGGTTCAGTTGAAGCCTGTTCCTCCCCATCCATTCCCGGACCGCTTTCAGGCAGCGGGACATCACGTCTAGGGCATCACTGATATTGTTTGGAGTTGAGATGAAAAGCTGGGTGTCATCAGCATACTGATGGTACCCTACTCCAAAACTGCGAATGATCTCACCCAGCGGTTTCATGTAGATGTTGAACAGGAGAGGCGAGAGGACCGACCCCTGAGGGACTCCGCAAGCGAGAGGCCTCGGGGTCGACCTCTGTCCCCCTGTCAGCACCGACTGCGAGCGACCCTGGAGAAAGGAGGAGAACCAACGCAGAACCGTGCCTCCCACTCCCAGTCCCCTGAGGCGTCGCAGTAAGATACCATGGTCGATGGTATCGAAAGCCGCCGAGAGGTCTAATAAGACTAGGACAGAGGAATGGCCCCTGTCCCGGGCTCTCCAGAGATCATTCATCAGAGCGACCAATGCTGTCTCCGTGCTGTAGCCCGGCCTGAAACCCGATTGGTACGGGTCTAGATAAACCGCTTCATCCAGGATCTGAGGAAGTTGGTGCGCCACCACGCTCTCAACAACCTTCGCGAGGAAGCGAAGATTGGAGACTGGACGAAAGTTATTCAAAGAGGATGGGTCCAAGGTGGGCTTCTTGAGGAGAGGTCTCACCACCGCCTCCTTCAAGGCAGTGGGGAAGTGACCCTCACTCAGAGAAGCAGAGATGACCGCTAGGAACCAGCCACGTGTCCCCTCTCGAGCTGCATAGGCCAGCCAGGAAGGGCACGGGTCCAGTAAGCATGTGGAGGAGCTCAACCTTCTCATAATCCTGTCCACTTCCTTAGGAGTTACAGGATCAAATTCTTCCCAGATGACGTCGACAAGACTGTCCATGTCTTGTTCTTCCATCTCAGCCCAGTTGGAGTCCAGGCCAGTTCGAATCCGAGCAATTTTATCCAGCAGATATTGACCGAATTCCTCGGCTCGACCCTGCAAGGGTTCCTCCCTCACCTCTTGGTTTAATAGGGAGCGAGTCACCCTGAACAAGGCAGCCGGGCGATTATCTGCAGACGCGATGAGGGTGGAAAAATAGTTGGATTTTGCCACCCTTATCGCAGCGAGATAAGACCTGGTGAGGATTCTTAGTCGCAATCGGTCGGATTCGGATCGGCTGGATCTCCAACGGCTCTCTAGGCCCCGTCTCCGACGCTTCATCTCCCGGAGCTCCTCGGTGAACCATGGGGCTCGCTGGGATCTGCGCCGGGTCAGAGGCCGCAAGGGTACAACTCGGTCCAGAGCCTCCGTGGCTGCCTTTTCCCAGGCTTCCACTAAGGCATCCGCCGAGCTGTGAGCAGGGAGTGCATGCGTGTCCCTAAGCGCTGCCTGGAACTTATCAGGGTCCATTAGGCGCCTAGGGCGGTACCATCTGACTGGCACCGTGCACCCACGGTGGGGGGTGGCAATGCGATTGTGGTTGCAAAATGCTATTGTGGTTGCAAAATGCGATTGTGTGACTCCCGGATACTGCAACTGTCATAAATACAGGTCAGTTGCCAAGCATCCAAATTTTGATTATATGACCATGGGGATGCTGCAACGGTGAAAAACGGTCATAATCATTATTTTCTGTATCATTGTAACTTGGAATGGCCACTAAATGAATATTTCTAAGTCCAGGACTTAGTTCTTGATAGGCTGAGCAAGGCATTTCACCCAGCCTTTGCACACATTCTGAATGCTTATGAGATGTATTGGACCAGAATTGGCAGCCCACCTGACCAGTAGAAACCAGAAGATTTTTAGTCCAACATACGGGCAAGAAAATCATTCAGTCAGAGACTAATTGTATTGTGGATCAGTTGCTTTACACTTCTTGTCCTTTGTACTTCTGAACACTCGTCTGAAGTAACCAGATGGACAGTTCTGAATTTTAACACTGTGTCAAGCCCCGTGGGCTCGACATGGCAGGGAGTGGGGGGAGATGAAGATGACGCGTGAGAGGAGAGCCTTACCCGTTCACTGCCAAGCAGCTGAGCGGTTCCACAGCCGGTCTGCCAAACAGTTGTTCAGCTCAGGGGAGATCTCAGGGGCCCGAATGAGAGACAGAGATTGTTGTGATTCAGGGTCAGCCTGTGGGTTCGGCAGTTGGGTCGGACGACTCAGAGGAGAGCTTGCTGAGGGGATTGGACAGCTTGATGAGAGCCCCCAGCCAGGCCCCTCTCATCTGGTCACGACGCAGACCCAGATGTGTGAGCCTGACAGCGTGGATGAAGATGACCCACAGCTGGCCCTGTTCAAGGACGCCCGACGCAGGAGGCAGTCAATCAGGAGTAAACAGAGGAAGGCAATGGGGCTCCTCGGAAGGAGGCAGAGAGAAGCCACGTCCTGAACTGTATTTAAGGGGGAATGCGTGGGAGGGCTGGTTTGCTGAAGGCAACCGCTTGAAAAGCTCCTGTTTCTTGGTTCGTGTCTTGTTCTATTTCTTTTTGTAGCAATAAATTTGGCAGGCGTAATTCCAGCCTCTTGCCTTCTTGTAAAAGGGGTTGTCCCTGTCTTTTTTGCAGGGCTGGTAGCAGGCTGGTACAGAACAGAGATGAAGACGCAGCCTGGGAGAAGAGTCTTACTTGTTCACTGCCAAACAGCTGAACGGTTCTACGGACGGCCCACCAGACAGCTGTTTGGCGCAGGAAAGGCATGCGGGACTTGAGAGCTTGCCACATGTCTGAGAAGCAGCTGATCGGCATTAGGATGGCACCAGGAAGCCAAGCGACTGCAGCGTGTTCCGAATGGCCAAACAGAGTGGAGAGCCAGAGACCTGCTCTTATCACCTCAAGCACCGGATGCTGGTTAGAAGGGTGGGGGGGTGGAGCCAGGTGGGAAAAGCATATAAGGCGCTGGGAGGGGATTGCTCCTAGTGCTAACTTTGTTTGCAGTTGTGTGATTAACGCATGCCAGACCGTTCCTTTTCTGCAGCCAGCCTCCTGCGATTTCTACGACTTGTTTTCTGTTCTGGAACCAGGTTTTGGTAAGGATGCTGACACACTGTTTCAAAACACATTTAGCATATTAGAATTCCTGGTTTGTTGATAAGATAATAATAATAATAATAACAATAATAATAATAATAATAATAATAATAATAATAATAATAATAATAATAATTTGGAAGGGCCTTGGAGGTCATCTAGTCCAACCCTCTGCTCAGGCAGGAAACCCTATACCATTTCAGGCAAATGGCTGTCCAGTCTCTTCTAAAAAACTTCCAGTGTTGGAGCATTCACCCTATATCCCAGGAAGCACTCTACACTTAAAAACATCACAACTGCCTCACTTATTCTGATGCTGAATAATCCCAGATCCCAGCAAAGCTGCAGGCCCAGATAGGGTGCTGGGGATAGTGGTTAAGAACTGTGCCGACCAATTAGCAGTGGTCCTGACAAGGATCTTTAATGTCTCCTTGCAAACAGCCTGTGTACCATCATGCTTGAAAGCAGCTACCATTGTCCCAGTCCCAAAGAAAACAGCAATTGAGTGCCTGAATGACTACAGACCTGTTGCATTGACGACTGTAGTGATGAAATACTTTGAAAGACTGGTTCTCCAACATCTTAGGAAATGCCTCCCACCGGACTTTGACAAACTTCAATTTGCCTACAGGGGGAACAGGTCGACAGATGATGCCATAGCTACTGCTCTACATTCTGTAGCAAGCCATCTGGAGAAACCTGGAAGCTATGTCAGGATGCTTTTCATTGATTATAGCTCGGCTTTCAACACTATTCTGCCGAGCACCCTTAGTGAAAAGCTGACTGACTTGAATTTTTCCCCCTCCATCTGCCATTGGATTAAAGACTTTCTAAGGGACCGGCTACAAACAGTGGGGGTCAGGTCTGTTTCATCCACCTCCCTGAAGCTTTGCACGGGCTCGCCACAGGGCTGCGTGCTTAGCCCCTACCTGTACGCACTGTACACGTATGATTGTGTATTGTCCGATCCATCCACTGCGATCATTAAGTTCGCAGATGATACCACTGTAGTGGGTCTTATTACAGGTGGAGATGAAACAGCGTAGAGGGGAGGTACAAAAACTATCCTTATGTTGTCTAGAGAACAACTTGCACCTGAACATCGGCAAGACAAAGGAGATGGTGCTAGACTTCCGGAGGAAAAGAAAGGAACCTGCCCCACTTTACATTGGGGGAGGGGCGGCTGTGTGGAGAGAGTTTCCTCCTTTAAATTCCTGGGAGTCTACCTCTGTGAAGATCTTACCTGGAAAATCAATACAACCCAGGTGGCCAGAAAGGCCCAACAGAGACTCCACTTCCTCAGGGTCTTGCAGAAGAACAGGGTAGAACAATGGCTAATGACCTTCTTTTACTGGTCTACTATACAGTAGATAGCGTCCTCTTGCACTGTATTGTGGTTTGGTTTGCTGGCCTGACAGCCACGGATAGGAAAGTATTACAGAGGGTGGTGAGCACAGCACAAAACATCGTGGGCTGTCCCCTGACACCACTGGATGACCTCGCCAGGGCTCGCTGCCTTGGAAGAGTGAGGAAAATTCTTAGGGATGACTCACAACCTGGTCAGTACCTCTTTACTCTCCTACCATGGGGTAGGAGATTCGGGAGTATAGCCAGCTGTACCAACAGGCTGAAGAACAGCTTCTATCCATAGACTGTCAGGCTCTTGAACGGGAAATAACTATGTATGATTGACTTGTGAGGCTGGTGTGTTGTGCAATTAGCTCACATGGTGTAACAAGATGGTGGGTTTGTTGTCACTGTGAGTTGGGGGGCACGAAGGAAGGCTCAGCCCATCTCTATACATGTTTGTACTTTGACAATAAAGGTTCATTCACTGATAATTTTATCAAATATTAGGGTTCGCATACTATTTTTTCCTCTCTTGAAAATCCACCCCCAATACCAGTGGTGCAAATTAAACTGTTGGTAAATGCACATATGCTTTAAGTGGTATTCCTAAAGGAGGGGAGAAGAAAGAAACAATATCAGAATGAAACATATGGGACTAACCTAGATTAATAATTTTCTGCGTTTGACTTTATACATACAGTACAGCTAACAGTGCTTTGATATCTTCCCTATTTGAACTATACTTGAATAATCTTTTAAAGGGCCCTTTATCAGTATTCCCTGAGGCTGTGCTAGCATATATTTAAGCCAATTGTAATTGTCTCTCTTGCAGACTGAACAAAACTATTGGTTGCTGGTAAGTAGCTTCAAGAAAGGTTATAGGTCTCCACAGGGAGTGACTGTGATCTTTATAAAGTGTGTTTCTTTCCAGCAAGTCTAAACACTCAAGAGAATTTTTAAAATGTCACTCAAACTATTACTGAGCATACATATATTATTTTACATATATTATGGTACAATCTATTTTTAAGTATATTAAAATCTTCCCTAAATACAAAAATTAGCTGTCCAGAATAGAAAGATATTTTATAGAATAATAATAACTTTACTCACTTTGAATGTACACTAATCGGCATACATTAAAATGAAATTTCATTATGTAGTCTAGATTAGATCTACACAATATCTATACCACACCCACAGAGACATACATCCTGTTTATGACCCTGTAATTCCTTAATTTGAGATTGAGTTGGAGTGACTGGATGGAGTTGAGAGTTTATTGGCCGATGTCCTTCCTGATGCCAACACAAAGTTCATACAAGATTCCCCCCCCCCTTTTGGGCCTTAGGAGAGAAACATCTGCTGCTACCTAGGATTGAACTCTCAACCTGGTAGAACATGAGTGTCTTTACCACTAGGCCACCATGCCATATGTATATCTATTTGTATATGTATATATGAGTGTGGAGATTATATATACATCTACATACGTGTGTGTGTGTGTGTGTGTGTGTAGTGTTTTTGATACACCTGTCGGCCCAAATATGGAAAGATAAATCAGGTTCAAATCTCAAGGGTGTGGCTGGCTGATGAGAGCTAATAAGCTCAAAAAAGCTATCACAGTCCCCCTTTAACTCTCTGTTAGCAATCCAAAAAATTTAACACACACACACACACAGATATAGATGTAGATATAGATACACACACACAAACACAATAACAGAATAAAGGGGAAGGGTGAGTGGATTCCACTGATAAAAGGCCTTTGCAACTTTTTTGTTAACTAATTTTAAATTTTTCCTGCGCCTCTAATGCTTGGCCAATACATTAATTAATGTAGTAAAACAGATATTTCCCCCTTTCCTTCCTTTATAACTAATAGCACTTAGGGAATGTGGATAGCGAAATCACCTGACACCAAATTGGGACACCTCTATCATGCAGAAGAAAGAGAACAATTAAGTAAATTCCCAGATCCATGTATAAAAGTTCCCTGAGGCTCTGCCTGTGCAGTTTGATTCAGAAAGAAGTCCTACTGAATCAGTGGAACCTTGTTGTTGTTGTTAGTTGCGAAGTCGTGTCCGACCCATCGCGACCCTATGGACAATGTTCCTCCAGGCCTTCCTGTCCTCTACCATCTTCTGGAGTCCATTTAAGCTCACACCTACTGCTTCAGTGACTCCATCCAGCCACCTCATTCTCTGTCGTCCCCTTCTTCTATTGCCCTCAATCTTTCCCAGCATTAGGCTCTTCTCCAGTGAGTCCTTCCTCCTCATTAGGTGGCCAAAGTATTTGAGTTTTAGCTTCAGGATCTGGCCTTCTAAAGAGCAGTCAGGGTTGATCTCCTCTAGGACTGACCGGTTTGATCACCTTGCAGTCCAAGGGACTCGCAGGAGTCTTCTCCAGCACCAAAGTTCAAAGGCCTCAATTCTTTTGCGCTCAGCCTTTCTTTTTTTTTTAATTTTTTATTAAATTTATTATTTAAAAACATTGGACACAGTACCAGCGAGCTGACAAACCTTTTTGTCTACAATGTTTAAATATATATATATACATGTATATATGTACATCAAAAATACACTTAAATACACTTAGATTACAAATCGGTGAAATACCACAATATTAAAAACAGTGAGCTAGTCTGTAAAACCTAATAGAGACCTTTCTTTTTATCCATCCAAAGATACAATTTGTTCCAAATTCTATAATAGTCTGATTGATCTTTATTCTTTAATTCCAAAGTTAATTTGTCCATTTCAGCGCAATCCCAAATTTTCCTAATAACCTCTTTTTCTCCTGGGATCTCATTCTTTTTCCATTTTTGCACAAATGATATTCTAGCTGCTGTGATAATATGGATCATTAAGTATAGCACATCTTTAGGATATTTCTCTTTCGTGATTCCCAACAAGAAAAGTTCTGGACTAAACTCCAGATCTTGTTTCAATATTTCTTTCAGCCAAATCCAAATCAATCTCCAAAATTTTTGTGTTTTACTGCAAGACCACCACGTGTGGAAGTATGTGCCTATCTCTTCAGAACACTTCCAACATTTGGGAGATGCTGTTGTGTACATTTTTGCTAAGCGGGCTGGGGGAAGATGCCATCGGTAAAACATTTTAAATAAATTTTCTTTATACGATGAGGCCAGTGTTATCCTTTTATTTCTATCCCAAATTGTTTGCCAAGTATCTAAGTCGATGTTATGTCCTAAATTGTTAGCCCAGGTCAACATGGGGTCTTTCACTTGCTCTTCAAACAGCTTATATCCCAAAAGTAATTTATAAAAATTCCTTATTTGTTTAGAGTCCGGTCCCAATAATATTTTGTCCAATGCTGTTTCAGAGGTATATATCCCCCATTCATTTTTATCCTTCCTAAATCTCGATTGGATTTGTAAGTAGGCCCACCAATCGAGTTTTATACCTTGTAATTCTAGTTCATTCCTAAGTTTCAATTCCCCCTCCTCATTCAGAATATCCTTGTATGAGATTATGTTACCCAAATCAAACAGATTTGGGTAAACTATCGCTTCAAGGGTGGATAGCCAGACCGGTATTTTGGTGTAATTGTGAGATCTAATTTTTTTCCAAGTATTAAGTAGCGCTTGCCTGATCCGATGTCTTTGAAAATGCGAGAAAAGACCTTGTTTCTCCGTCCATAGGAAAGCATGCCAGCCATATTGCAAATTGTGACCCTCTAAAGTTAATAGTCTTCTATTTCTCAAGATTACCCATTCTCTAATCCAGCTCAGGGCCGCGGCATGGTAATATAATTCCCAGTCTGGCAATCCAAAACCCCCATTTTCCTTCGTGTCCTGTAAATATTTCAATTTAATTCTTGGTTTTTTCCCCTGCCAAATAAAATTTAGTGATAATTTATCCAAATTTCGAAAAAATTTAGAGTCGAGTTGAATTGGGATATTCTGAAACAGAAACAGGATTTTAGGCAGAATATTCATCTTAATGACAGCGATTCTTCCCAATAATGAGAGTTTTAGGTTTCCCCATCTTTCCAGATCACCTTTTATTTGGTTCACTACATTATCATAATTATCCTTTTTGAGTGAAGTGCATCTAGCCGTAATGTTAATCCCTAGATATTTTATTTTCTTGACTATTTCTATATCCATGATTCCGGCCAGATTACCTTTTTGTTTATTGGTCATATTTTTAACAATCATCTTGGTCTTATTTCTATTTATTCGCAGTCCGGCAACCTCACCATATTTAGATAATTCTTCCAATAGCTTTGGTCCCGTCTGACATGGATCCTTCATAATAAAAACCAGATTGTCCGCGATAGCTTGCAATTTGAAGGTTTCCTTTTTAATGGTTAATCCTTTTATCTTTGGGTCGTTTCTTATAGTTCTCGTTAATACTTCAAGAGTCAATATAAACAGCAATGGTGATAAGGGGCAGCCTTGCCGTGTTCCCTTTTGAATTTGAAACTTGCTAGATGCTTCCCCATTAATAATTATTTTTGCTTCCTGATTGTCATAAATTGCCCTAATTATATTTATAAATTTTTCACCCATATTCATAAAGCTAAGCTGTTGGCACAAAAAAGACCATTTAACATTGTCAAATGCCTTTTGGGCGTCTAAGAAAAGTAATGCCATCTGTTGTTCGCTATGTAACTCATAGTACTCCAATGTATCTAATATTATTCTAATGTTGTGCTTAGTGTGTCTCTTAGCGAGAAAACCATTCTGATCTGCGTGTATGAAATCATTCAGAAATCGTTTCAATCGTTCCGCTATAATTGATGTAAATATCTTGTAGTCCGAGTTAAGAAGTGATATGGGTCTGTAATTTTGGATTAATGTATGGTCCGTGTTATCTTTCGGGATAAGGGTTATGTTTGCCTCTAGCCAAGATTTAGGCGTCCTTGCGCCTTCTAATACTGCGTTAAATACCTCCACTAGGGGTTGAGCTAGGATATTTTGTAATTCTTTATAAATTTCTGATGGAAGACCGTCGGGTCCCGATGCTTTATTATTCTTTTGTGCATTAATAGCTTTTATCACCTCAGATAGTCGAATTTCCTCGTTTAACATATTTCTGGTATCTTCTGTGACCTTGGGTAGTTTGGCTCTTTGAAAATATTCCTCCATTTTCTCCACACTTGCCTGACTATCTTCTTTGTATAAACGTTCATAAAATTCCTGGGCTATAATTTTTTTTTTCCTCCTGGTGGAATATTCTCCCTTCCTCATCTCGTAGTTCGTGAATCCAGTTTTTCCCCTTTTGTTTTCCCAATTTATATGCGAGCCACCGGCCCGGTTTATTTGCATTTTCAAAAAAATTTTGTTTCGTGTTTCTCAATTGTTGTGCTAATTTCTCTTTGTCTAGAATGTTAAGTTTGTGTTTAATCAGATCCATAGATTGCTTGATATTCTCTTTTTGTGGATCTTGTTGGAGTGTAACTTCTAAGCTCTTATATTCCTCTTCTAATCTTTCCCGTTGTTGTATTTTCCCCTTATTTTTATATACCATATATGCCCTCGCTACCCCTCTCATCATTGCCTTAGCTGTATCCCAATTGTTTTGTACTGAGGTGTCTATAGCTTTATTTTCCTTAAAGAAAAAACTTAGTTCTCTCTCCATCTTAGATTTGAGTTCGTCTTCTTTTAAAATTGCTCTTTGAAGCGTCCATCTGGGTATTTTTTTGGAACCTTTCCAGATAAGTTTAATAGGATTGTGATCTGCCCAAGTACCTGTCGCTATATGTACCTCGTCTATTTCTGAACTAATTTCTTTCGTCATCCATACCATGTCTATTCTAGACCATGAGTTATGTCGGTTGGAGTAATATGTATATTGTCTAGCCTTACGATTTCTTTCCCTCCAGACATCTTGGATATTTAGTTCCTCAGCCAAGTTGAGAAAAGATCTCGGTAGAGTTCTTCTCTTCTTTTTCCTAAGCGTCTTTCCCATATAATCCAAATTTATATCTAGGATAGCATTAAAATCTCCTATTAAACAAATCTCCTCATAATCAATGCTACATATCTTATTGTGAAGTGTTTTGAAAAATTGTTCTTGGTTATGGTTTGGGGCATATATCTCTACCATCATGACCTTCCTGTGATTTATTATAACCTCGACTATCAGTATTCTACCCTCTTTATCGTTATAAATTTGTTTTGCAGTCAATTTTGGGTTTACATATAGTGCCACTCCTCTCTTTTTCTTGTGTCGGTCTAAGGAAACGAATAGGTTCCCTATTCTTGGTTGTACTAACAAAGCGCTCAGCCTTTCTTATGGTCCAACTTTCACTGCCATACATTGCAACTGGGAAGACCATAGCCTTGACTATACGCACTTTTGTTGACAGGGTGATGTCTCTGCTTTTTAGTGTGCTGTCTAGATTTGCCATGGCTTTCCTCCCGAGGAGCAAGCGTCTTTTAATTTCTTGACTACAGTGCCCATCTGCAGTGATCTTGGAGCCCAGGAAAATAAAATCTGTCACTACCTCCATTTCTTCCCCATCTATTTGCCAGGAATTGAGAGGGCCGGATGCCATGATCTTGGTTTTCTTAATGTTTAGTTTCAACCCAACTTTTGCACTCTCCTTCTTCACTCGCAACAAGAGACTCTTCAGTTCCTCTTCACTTTCTGCCATTAGAGTGGTATCATCTGCATATCTTAGGTTGTTGATATTTCTTCCAGCAATCTTAATTCCAACTTTTGACTCCTCTAGCCCTGCCTTTCTCATGATGTGCTCTGCATATAAGTTAAATAGGCAAGGCGACAGTATACAGCCTTGCCGGACACCTTTCCCAATTTGGAACCAATCAGTGGTTCCGTGTCCAGTTCTCACTGTTGCTTCTTGGCCCGCATATAGGTTTCTCAAGAGACAAATAAGATGTTCTGGTACTCCCATCTCTTTAAGAACTTGCCACAGTTTGTTATGATCCACACAATCAAAGGCTTTAGCATAGTCAATGAAGCAGAAGTAGATGTTTTTCTGGAACTCTCTAGCTTTCTCCATGATCCAGCGTATGTTGGCTATTTGATCTCTAGTTCCTCTGCCTCTTCGAAATCCTGCCTGTACTTCTGGTAGTTCTCGATCCACATACTGCTGGAGTCTAGCTTGTAGGATTTTAAGCATAACTTTACTAGCATGAGAAATGAGTGCAATGGTGCGATAGTTTGAACATTCTTTGGCACTGCCTTTCTTTGGAATTGGAATGTAAACTGATCTTTTCCAATCCTGTGGCCACTGTTGAGTTTTCCAAATTTGCTGGCAAATTGAGTGTAGCACTTTTACTGCATCGTCTTTTAAGATTTTGAATAGCTCAGCTGGAATACTGTCACCTCCACTAGCTTTGTTGTTGCTCAGCTTTTCTAAGGCCCACTTCACTTCACATTCTAGGATGTCTGGCTCGAGGTCAGTGACCACCTCATTGTGATTATCAGGGACGTTAAGCTCATTCTTGTATAGTTCTTCTGTGTAATTTTGCCATCTCTTCTTAATCTCTTCTGCCTCTGTTAGGTCCCTGCCATTTTGGTCCTTTATCATGCCCATTTTTGCATTGAACGTTCCCTTCATCTCTCCAATTTTCTTGAAAAGATCTCTGGTCCTCCCTATTCTATTGTTTTCTTCTATTTCTTTGCACTGTTCATTTAAGAAGGCATTCTTATCTCTTCTAGCTATTCTCTGGAATTCTGCATTCAATTGGGCGTATCTTTCTTTTTCTCCCTTGCCTTTTGCTTCCCTCCTTTCCTCAGCTATTTGCAAAGCTTCCTCAGACAGCCATTTTGCTTTCTTGCATTTCTTTTTCTTTGGGATGGTTTTGGTTGCTACCTCTTGTACAATGTTGCGAACCTCTGTCCATAGTTCTTCAGGCACCCTGTCTATCAGATCTAATTCCTTAAATCTATTTGTCACCTCTACTGTATATTCAACGGGGATATGATTTACCGTATATACTTGAGTATAAGCCGACTCGAATATAAGCCGAGACCCCTAATTTTACCCCCCAAAATTGGAAAAAGTTAGTGACTTGAGTATAAGCCGAGGCTGGGAAATGCAGCAGCTCACCACCAAACCACACCAAACTCACGGAGCTCACGGAGCTCAGCTCGACACGTCTGCCATCTTAGTTGAGCCTGTTAACAGACTTCATCAGTTCCAAAATCAAGATCACACCGGCAAGCTTTGTCAGTTGTCACTCGCGGCAGTACAAATACACTAGTACGGAAAGCTGGGATTCACTTTCGGGGGGAGGAAAAAAAAAACACAACAACACCGCACGCTTTAAAAGATTGGAGTTTTGCAGCCTTTTTTCTCGGGCCCGTCCGCCACCTTTAACTTAAGGCTGCGCTCTCGATTTCCTGGTGTGTGTGTGTGTGTGTGTGTGTGTGTGAGACCCACGGGAATGGCTGGTAGGGAAGCGGCATTCCGGCATTCCCCCCCTTCCTGTGTGTCGAGCCCACGGGGCTTGACACACAGAGAAACGCAAATGCCGGACTGCCGCCACCTTTACTAGCTATTCCTGCGGGTGTGACACACACACACACACGCACGAGGGGGAGAAACAACGCTGGACTGCCGCCACCTCTGCCAGCCCTGCAAGCCTCTGCCGCCCCGGCGTTGGTGGTCGAGCTCTTCGGAGCCGGCAGAGAATCTCCGGCAGGAGGAGGTCGCGGCTTTCTCTCTTGCTTCGGACTGCAAGGATTTAAACTCCAGGAACAAATCCCGATGGAAGTTTTTTTTAAAAAAAATACTCCTCCGGGTCGGACAGGGGACCCAGGCTGAGGTCTAGGGGTAGTGGGGGGGGGCTCGCAGACATAGATGGGCTCAAGTGGAAGCCAAGCAGCCCTCCCGAACCTGGGCTTCTGGACGGAGCAGCCGGTGGTGCGTTTCAAAAAGCAGAAAAGTTGGATTTTGAACTTTTCAGCAGCGCATCTGCACCCGCTGCTTTTATGACCGACCTGCCGTTTCCCCCCCTCCCGGTCCTTTCCCCCGTCCAAGCGGACGCTCCAGGCTCTTTGGGGGGGACGGGCAGGCGGGGGGGGAAGGAAGCGTGCCGAGGCGCCGCTCACCTGCGATCGGCGAGTGCGCTGGACTCGGCTGCGTGTCCGGCGGAGGGTTCAGATCATTCCGGGCCAGAGCGGCTTGGCGGGCGGGGCCGTTGGGCAGGCGGCGTGGTGCAGCGGGGGAGTCAGGGCAGCTCTGCCATGGAGCAGCTGGGGTGGGTGGGTGGGGGGAGGAGGAGGAGGAGGAGGAGGAGGCGGAGAGGAGCGAGCGAACGAAAGACAGAGCTTCCGGTGGCTACCGCTGCTGAATATTGCAATGAGCCGCCGTCTCCCTATGACCGCTGGCGAGGGGATTTCATCAGAGCACGCAATCGGGGCTCCCCCTCGTGGGTGCGTGTGTGTGTCAGACCCACGGGAATGGCTGGTAGGGAAGCGGCATTCCGGCATTCCCCCCCCTTCCTGTGTGTCGAGCCCACGGGGCTTGACACACAGAGAAACGCAAATGCCGGACTGCCGCCACCTTTACTAGCCATTCCTGCGGGTCTGACACATACACACACACACACACACACACACACGCACGCACGCACGCACGAAGGGGAGAAACAACGCTGGACTGCCGCCACCTCTGCCAGCCCTGCAAGCCTCTGCCGCCCCGGCGTTGGTGGTCGAGCTCTTCGGAGCCGGCAGAGAATCTCCCGCAGGAGGAGGTCGCGGCTTTCTCTCTTGCTTCGGACTGCAAGGATTTAAACTCCAGGAACAAATCCCGATGGAAGTTTTTTTTAAAAAAAATACTCCTCCGGGTCGGACAGGGGACCCAGGCTGAGGTCTAGGGGTAGTGGGGGGGGGCTCGCAGACATAGATGGGCTCAAGTGGAAGCCAAGCAGCCCTCCCGAACCTGGGCTTCTGGACGGAGCAGCCGGTGGTGCGTTTCAAAAAGCAGAAAAGTTGGATTTTGAACTTTTCAGCAGCGCGTCTGCACCCGCTGCTTTTATGACCGACCTGCCGTTTCCCCCCCCTCCCGGTCCTTTCCCCCGTCCAAGCGGACGCTCCAGGCTCTTTGGGGGGGACGGGCAGGCAGGGGGGGAAGGAAGCGTGCCGAGGCGCCGCTCACCTGCGATCGGCGAGTGCGCTGGACTCGGCTGCGTGTCCGGCGGAGGGTTCAGATCATTCCGGGCCAGAGCGGCTTGGCGGGCGGGGCCGTTGGGCAGGCGGCGTGGTGCAGCGGGGGAGTCAGGGCAGCTCTGCCATGGAGCAGCTGGGGTGGGTGGGTGGGGGGAGGAGGAGGAGGAGGAGGAGGAGGCGGAGAGGAGCGAGCGAACGAAAGACAGAGCTTCCGGTGGCTACCGCTGCTGAATATTGCAATGAGCCGCCCTCTCCCTATGACCGCCGGCGAGGGGATTTCATCAGAGCACGCAATCGGGGCTCCCCGCCCCTCGGTCCTGCCCAGATGCAGCAGCAGCAGCAAGACCACCCCCCCACACACACACACCTCCGGTCTACCTTACGGCCCGGTGACTTGACCCCGGGGATAGATCGGAAAGAAGGCAACAGACCTTCCTGCCCCTTCGCTGAGAAGGAGCTCCAGCAATGAGAAGAGCCAAGGGGTGGGGCACCGTGGAGAGGTTAGTGGGTGGTGGTGGTGGCGGCTCTTAGATACCGCGTAGACGCAGGGGTCTTCAAACTTGGCCCTTTGATGACTGGTGGACTTCCTGGAGAAGGAAAAATGCCTGGAGAAGGAAAAATCGGCCGCAGCCTTGGGGTAGGCTTCTCCGGGGGCGCCGCCGCGATTCTGCAGGTCTGTTGCCTTCTTTCCGATCTATACCCGGGGTCAAGTCACCGGGCCGTAAGGTAGACCGGAGGTGTGTGTGTGTGTGGGGGGGGTGGTCTTGCTGCTCCTGCTGCATCTGGGCAGGACCGAGGGGCGGGGAGCCCCGATTGCGTGCTCTGATGAAATCCCCTCGCCGGCGGTCATAGGGAGAGGGCGGCTCATTGCAATATTCAGCAGCGGTAGCCACGGGAGGCTCCGTCTTTCATCCGCTCGCTCCTCTCCGCCTCCTCCTCCTCCTCCTCCTCCTCCCCCCACCCACCCACCCCAGCTGCTCCATGGCAGAGCTGCGCTGACTCCCCCGCTGCACCACGCCGCCTGGCCAACGGCCCCACCCGCCAAGCCGCTCTGGCCCGGAATGATCTGAACCCTCCGCCGGACACGCAGCCGAGTCCAGCGCACTCGCCGATCGCAGGTGAGCGGCGCCTCGGCACGCTTCCTTCCCCCCCCGCCTGCCCGTCCCCCCCAAAGAGTCTGGAGCGTCCGCTTGGACGGGGGAAAGGACCGGGAGGGGGGGGAAACGGCAGGTCGGTCATAAAAGCAGCGGGTGCAGACGCGCTGCTGAAAAGTTCAAAATCCAACTTTTCTGCTTTTTGAAACGCACCACCGGCTGCTCCGTCCAGAAGCCCAGGTTCGGGAGGGCTGCTTGGCTTCCACTTGAGCCCATCTATGTCTGCGAGCCCCCCCCCCCCACTACCCCTAGACCTCAGCCTGGGTCCCCTGTCCGACCCGGAGGAGTATTTTTTTTTAAAAAAAACTTCCATCGGGATTTGTTCCTGGAGTTTAAATCCTTGCAGTCCGAAGCAAGAGAGAAAGCCGCGACCTCCTCCTGCGGGAGATTCTCTGCCGGCTCCGAAGAGCTCGACCACCAACGCCGGGGCAGCAGAGGCTTGCAGGGCTGGCAGAGGTGGCGGCAGTCCAGCGTTGTTTCTCCCCTTCGTGCGTGCGTGCGTGCGTGTGTGTGTGTGTGTGTGTGTGTGTGCATGTGTCAGACCCGCAGGAATGGCTAGTAAAGGTGGCGGCAGTCCGGCATTTGCGTTTCTCTGTGTGTCAAGCCCCGTGGGCTCGACACACAGGAAGGGGGGGGAATGCCGGAATGCCGCTTCCCTACCAGCCATTCCCGTGGGTCTGACACACACACGCACCCACGAGGGGGAGCCCCGATTGCGTGCTCTGATGAAATCCCCTCGCCAGCGGTCATAGGGAGACGGCGGCTCATTGCAATATTCAGCAGCGGTAGCCACCGGAAGCTCTGTCTTTCGTTCGCTCGCTCCTCTCCGCCTCCTCCTCTTTCCTCCTCCCCCCACCCACCCACCCCAGCTGCTCCATGGCAGAGCTGCCCTGACTCCCCCGCTGCACCACGCCGCCTGACCAACGGCCCCGCCCGCCAAGCCGCTCTGGCCCGGAATGATCTGAACCCTCCGCCGGACACGCAGCCGAGTCCAGCGCACTCGCCGATCGCAGGTGAGCGGCGCCTCGGCACGCTTCCTTCCCCCCCCCGCCTGCCCGTCCCCCCCAAAGAGCCTGGAGCGTCCGCTTGGACGGGGGAAAGGACCGGGAGGGGGGGGAAACGGCAGGTCGGTCATAAAAGCAGCGGGTGCAGATGCGCTGCTGAAAAGTTCAAAATCCAACTTTTCTGCTTTTTGAAACGCACCACCGGCTGCTCCGTCCAGAAGCCCAGGTTCGGGAGGGCTGCTTGGCTTCCACTTGAGCCCATCTATGTCTGAGAGCCCCCCCCCACTACCCCTAGACCTCAGCCTGGGTCCCCTGTCCGACCCGGAGGAGTATTTTTTTTAAAAAAAACTTCCATCGGGATTTGTTCCTGGAGTTTAAATCCTTGCAGTCCGAAGCAAGAGAGAAAGCCGCGACCTCCTCCTGCGGGAGATTCTCTGCCGGCTCCGAAGAGCTCGACCACCAACGCCGGGGCGGCAGAGGCTTGCAGGGCTGGCAGAGGTGGCGGCAGTCCAGCGTTGTTTCTCCCCTTCGTGCGTGCGTGCGTGTGTGTGTGTGTGTGTGTGTGTGTGTGTGTGTCAGACCCGCAGGAATGGCTAGTAAAGGTGGCGGCAGTCCGGCATTTGCGTTTCTCTGTGTGTCAAGCCCCGTGGGCTCGACACACAGGAAGGGGGGGGAATGCCGGAATGCCGCTTCCCTACCAGCCATTCCCGTGGGTCTGACACACACACGCACCCACGAGGGGGAGAAACAACGCTGGACTGCCGCCAGCTCTGCAAGGCTCTGCCGCTCCCTTCTCTCAGCAGCCTGTTCCGAACGAAGGGACAGTTCTTTTTTTTTGTTGACTTGAGTATAAGCCGAAGTGGAGTTTTTCAGCCCAAAAAGTGGGCTGAAAAATTCGGCTTATACTCAAGTATATACGGTAATTCATATCTGACTGGCCTGGTGCTTTTCCCTACTTTCTTCAGTTTAAGCCTAAACTTTGCAACAAGAAGCTCATGGTCTGAGCCACAGTCAGCTCCTGGTCTTGTTTTTACTGACTGTATAGAGCTTCTCCATCTTTGGCTGCAGAGCATATAGTCAATCTGATTTCTGTGTTGACCGTCTGGTGATGTCCATGTGTAGAGCCGTCTCTTGGGTTGTTGGAAAAGAGTGTTTGCTATGACCATCCTATTCTCTTGACAAAATTCTATCAGCCTGTGCCCTGCTTCATTTTGTACTCCAAGGCCAAACTTGCCTGTTATTCCGGTTATCTTTTGGCTTCCTACTTTAGCATTCCAATCCCCCATGATGATAAGGACATCATTTTTTGGTGTTAGTTCTATAAGGTGCTGTAGGGCTTCATAGAACCGGTCAATTTCATCCTCTTCAGCACCAGTGGTTGGGGCATAGACTTGGACTACTGTGATATTGAATGGTTTGCCTTGGATTCGAACTGAGATCATTCTGTCATTTTGAGGATTGTATCCCAGTATTGCTTTTCCTACTCTTTTATTGACTATGAAGGCTACTCCATTTCTTCTGAGGGATTCTTGCCCGCAGTAGTATACCTGATGGTCATCTGAATTAAATTCACCCATTCCTGTCCATTTTAGTTCGCTGATACCTAAGATGTCGATGTTCAGTCTTGTCATCTCTTGTTTGACCACGTCCAGCTTGCCTTGATTCATGGATCTTACATTCCAGGTTCCTATGGAGAAAAAATCTTTACAGCATCGGACTTTCCTTTCACCACCAGACATATCCACAGCTGAGCGTCCTTTCGGCTTTGGCCCAGTCGCTTCATTCTTTCTGACGCTACTAGTACTAGCCCTCTGCTCTTCCCCAGTAGCATATTGGACGCCTTCCGACCTGAGGGGCTCATCTTCCAGCGTCATATCGTTTTGCCTTTTGGTACTGTCCATAGGGTTTTCATGGCAAAGATACTGGAGTGGGTTGCCATTTCCTTCTCCAGTGGATCACGTTTTGTTAGAACTCTCTGCTATGACCTGTCCGTCTTGGGTGGCCCTGCACGGCATAGCTCATAGCTTCATTGAATTACACAAGCCCCTTCGCCACGACAAGGCAGTAATCCATGAAGGGGTAGTGGAACCTATTACCAAATAATTGCGGTAAGATTGCAACCTAAAAGCAAGTTGTTTAAACCTATCTTGCCATTCTTTTTAGGTCACCTCAGTAGACCAATAATGAGTTTGTTCTGGCTAACAACAATTTGAGAATTATTATAGCTTTCCACTGTGGCATTCCAGCAAAAATGGAGCAAATTGATGGATTGCTAGTCATGCTGTGAGCAGTTTATTGTAGTTAAGGTCAATTTTTGAGACATCTCTGCCCATTTTTCTCCACTATGCATAAGGGGAAAGCACCCGTTTTATTTTTCCCATAGTTTGCTTAAACTTTTCAATTCATTCCCAGCAGGAACAAGAGAGTGACAGCTTGTTTAAATGTTTCACTGACAGCATCATATGGAAAGTACTGGATGCTCAACATATCATATTATCAAGAAACAGATAGCAACATAAGAAAGCTTTGTAAGATCTTTGTAGAAGTAACAAGAACAACAGAGTCTTCCAAGGAAATGGCAACTGAAGAAGGATCTACTAAAAGTGAAACCAACAAATATGGCAGAATAAAGAGCCAGTGAATAGATCATCCCTTTCTAAGGAGAGGATTTGTGTCACCCACAAGTGCTCCATGCAGTTGTTCTTTGGGAAAAGATGCAAGACAGTGGTCCCCGTCAAATTTAATGCTCTGAAAGACAAGGGGAAGCCATCTTTTCTCAAAGCATGGTTGTTGCCTTTCAAAAGGACACTGGTTCACATAGGCAGGGGTAGGCAACCTTGGCTCTTTTATGACTCGTGGACTTCAACTCTCAGAATTCCTGAGCCAACCATGCTGATGAGAAAGGGAGAGGTTTCCATGCAGAGCCATGCTAGTTGAAGTCCACGAGTCATAAAAGAGCCAAGGTTGCCTAACCCTGACATAGTGTCTTTTCTACAAGATCCAATCTGGGTTGGTCACCAGGACCAGGGGTTTTGTCTTCCAAGATTTCGGACTTGTACTAGAGCCCATTGGGGTATGTTGATGACTGGCTTTTCAGTCATTGACGAGCCGTCAATACATCCCAATCAACATCTAAATGCCACATACAACAGGCACTATACATACCACACACAGAGAAGCACACACTCTGCTAGAGAGAAGTTGCCTGAAGATGGGCTCAGGAGCAAGTTCAAAAGCTTGGAAGACTATACCTCTGGTCCCGGTAATCAACCCAGATTGGATCCTGCAACATTATCCTGTGACATGTATATTCACCTTCATTCATGTGTTCCTTTCCTAACCATCTTTGGATATTGCTTGCTAATTGCTTTTCAGCTATTGGAAAACTTTGGATCCACCACTATGTGGATCCAGCACAGGATGAGTTTTCTTCAATCTTTAGTGAAAACAATTTTAACTACATTTAAGGACCTAAACCAAAAATATTTTGAAATAAACAGCAAAAGGATGATTAGAACTTTGATTTTGGTAGGTAGGTGGATTTCAAATAAAATTTTGGAATTATAAGAAACTGTCCCATGGGGAAATGTTTTTATTTTGAATTCTCTTAACACCCCCCCCCCCGAGATATTCAAGGTTGAGCACTAGAGGGAAACAGAATTAAAGATTACAATGAAAGGAAAAGAACACTTAAATGTGGCATACTAATACAAAATAGAGCAAAATATTTTAACAGGACTGTTGTTATGGTTCCAATAGATGAGATCAGTAAAAAGAGAACTCCAAGACATGAGGTTTCCTTAAAGAACATATTTATTGGCTACATAGTATCAGCACGATCATAAGTGAAACCAAGACTGAAGTTCCCTCCCAAAGGCTACAATGTTACAAGTTAAACTTCCCACCCCAGTAATAGGTCATAAATCACATTCCCCAATATTCTACTTTGGCGGGCTTTCTACAGAAACTTCAGCTTGCCAAAACTCAGGCAGCAATGACTTTGGTTCCCACAGGACAATTTATTGTTTCTGTCTAAACTTAAAAGTACACATCCCCCCACTCCCAGTTCTGTGCCAACCGAAAACAAAGTAGAAATGGCTTCAGCCAAATTCATTTGCAGCGTTGACAACTGTGACTTATGGTAGAGATAAAAAAAAAATTAAGACCAGCCTGACATTGTGAATTCATAGATGCATCTATATTTTTATCTTGACAACATTAGAAAGTGGTTTAACACTGCCCACTTCCAGGGGATCCTTTTTATACAATTCTCACATCTAGCCCTTAACTTGGAAGCTCCAGATAATTTCACATCCAAATATTAAGTGGGTCTGCCCTACTTAGGTTTTTTTTAAGATCAGCTAAAATTATTGGGGGTTCTGCAGTAGAGGGAGAATGGATAAATAAGACTTTCTTGATCTAGCAAGAAGGTTTTTGTTTGAGTTGATGAGTCAAGGTTCTAGCTTCAAAGAAGAACATCCAGTCTTTTTGCCAGTCTCTTTGATGGACAGTTACGATATTAGGAAATCTCCATGTTAGAAGGCCTGAAAAGAGAACAGGATGGCTTGGAGGAAACTAGCGAGTAAATTTCATTCTATCACAGCAGCTAATAATTTTTTTATATCTACAGCGTGCTGTTCCACCTCTCTTGAATTTAAATGAAGAAGGGTATTAGGCAGAGGTCTTCCCTACATACATTTTGAAAACTCAAATGTAAAGGCTAATTGTGGAGTCCGTTTCTAGTTTATCATCATTTTATTCTGCTTCTTATTCCCACCTACATTACAATACACATATAATGGGATTGTGTAAGATTTTACAAGCAGTGGTTCAACCTTGTTGGCATCTTTCTTGGCATCTTTCGAGTAGAACACAAGCAGAACACCACCTTGAGTTCTTGGGGCCAATTTGCTGTGGGACATCTTGCCATAGGACCAGAGTTACACTCATATTGAAGAAATGATAGAATAAAATCATGAAAGAAAGGAGGGACAAAATGAAATATGAATGACAAAAATTCAAAATATTTTTTTAAAATTATTTTAAATAATTGACTTGTTGAATTGTTCCATGGTGAGTTGTCCCGCAGTGAGTTGTTCATGGTATGTTGACTGCAGCGACCTGGCGGTGGCAAGTTATCCCATTCCATTCTACAACTGCCCCATGATGCTGGGAAAAGACACTGCAGCTTTAAAGAGTTGCGTGCAAGTACTATATTCACAGGGCTGCTGTTTCAAAACCATTTTTTCCCCTAAATTATTTCCAAAATTCAGTACAGCTCTAATAATCAAATGAAGAGTCAGGCTAAGGAAAGTTAATGAAGTTGGGTAGATAGCAAGAATTAATTGACCAAGATTTCATTTTTGTATTTTGATTTATTCATTACCAGGGCACTTAACATGACCATTTACTCAATCTCAAATGTGAAAAAGAAATGTGATATATTATGGGATCACAATAAGATTCCTGTTTCACTCTATGGCTTAATCAGTCTTCATTCATCATGAAGTATACTAGGTAAGTGTTAGACACAGCCAGAATATTGCAGCAACAGCAAACCCCTTCTAAAATAAATTTTATGAATTCCCCATGACAGAGAGCAGAATGGAGATACAAGAATGAAACAGAAAAGAACCCAGTAATCCCTGACAGTTTCCATGCAGGTAGGTGTTATCTCAGAAATACAGTCTTATCTTTGTAGGTATAATCATTTCATTAACCAATGGGAAATTTCTTTTGAAAAGTAGTATGCTAATGATATCATAGCAAATGACCTATGGAAGAAGAGACTAAGAAAATTCATTATGCACTTTTATTTATTTATACTGATATTTCATACTATTTAACTGCCTTTCACCTTTTAAGCTGAAAGGTGAAATGTAACACCTTTGGTTTCAGTGAAAATACCCACAAAGCCAGGTGTTTTAAGGAAAGTGTGATACAGCTTTAGATATAACAACTCTTGGTGGCTCACTTAGAACTACACAATTCAGGATTTCTCCAGGACACATGTAAGGATGGAAAGATGCAGTATTAATTTTTGTTAAAATGTAGATACTTGTCAAAGATCCATCTTGCTTCTGGCAGCGAGTGAATCTCTCAGGCCAAGTACTTATTATGAAGCCCATCAATGTGATTTGTGACCCACACTATGTAGTCCTTAAGATATAATGTTCTTATGAAGAGAGAGATTTTGCTGTATTCTGGTATGGATGCAGTCCTCTCATCACATGGTCACATGGGAAAATGAAATGTATAAACCATAATAATGATAATGATATTTGAGGAAACAGAGCCTAATTGCCTCAGAAGCGTATGCCACAATAAATGTACAATATAAAACTTGTGAGCAACAGTAAGAGAACAGCTGGACCTGAACCATTAAAACAAGCCATTTCTCTGCTCACACAAATTTGTTGACTGAGCTATAATTGACTGGGTTCACTCTGATACACCATTAATTAAGGCTGCAAGCACAAATGCTGAGTTTTCACAAAACTCGGCCAAAACTAAGGACACTACCATTATAATTTAGATGGATAGCCAATCAGTAAATCAAGCAAGTTCTTTGATGGAAAGTAGAAGAAAGGTTGTATGAATTATATGCAAGAAGTTAAATCTGCAGCATCTTCAGGTTTCTCACTGAGCTGCTTTCAATGTTGCTTTTGGTTTTTAAAATACAGCTTGTTGGTTTATCTTAATAGATAATGGGATTTTTTTATATAAAATAGATGAAGTGAAAGTGGAAGAGAAATAAATTTTAAATCAATAAATATTAAGGAACCTTTTTTTTTAGAAATTTAATCTTAAATGTAAGTAATCTTTGCTTACCAACCACATGTTCACGGATCATTTGATATTATGAAAATGCCAGTTCTGGCCATCACAGCAATAATCATGTGATCATGATCTGGATGCTTGGCAACCAGCTTGCAATTATATGGTTGCCAAGACCCATGGTCACATGATCCCTTTTATGACCGTCCCTGCTGGCTTCCTACAAACAAGGTCAATGGAAAACCATCAGGGAATGTCACACATGTCGGGTGCGAAGAATTGGGACCACACATTAAGTTCCAGTTAAGATGATTTATTGTTTTTGCCTATACCAGGGATGTCAAACTCGCAAAGTCACGTGATGTGTTGCGACGTATCGTGACTTTTTCCTCATTGCTAGAACTGGGGTGGACACAGTTTTGGCATGACGCATCTGGCCCGTGGGCTGGCAGTTTGACCCCCCTGGCCTATACACAACTAACAGTCATACTAAATTGGCGATAGTAGTCTTGCTGGAACAGTGGGCTAATGCCTCCTTAAGTAACTCCAGCTGCCTGCAATTAGTGCAGGTTCGTATCCCACCAGGCTCAAGGTTGACTCAGCCTTCCATCCTTCTGAGGTAGGTAAAATGAGGACCCAGATTGTTGGGGGCAATAAGCTGACTTTGTAATAATGCCGCTTGGGGGTGTGTGAAAGCCCTAATAAGCAGGCATATACATAGAATGAAGGCTACTGCTAAGCTTGTAAGCCGCCCTGAGTCTTCGGAGAAGGGCGGGATATAAATGGAATTAAAATAAAAATAAATAAAATATTGCTATGCACATTGATTTGTGCTTTAGAATTGTAAGCCGCCCTGAGTCTTCGGAGAAGGGCGGGATATAAATAGGATTAAAATAAAATAAAATAAATAAAATAAAATAAATAAAATAAAATAAAATAAAATAAAATAAAATAAAATAAAATAATTCAAGAGGGGCTGGACTTGGGTAGCTTGTGAGAATGTAATAACTTCAGGCTGATTCCTCTCTTGACTCCACCCCCAGACTCTGTCTGCTCTTCTCCTATACATGGCACTTCAGTAAATCACTCATGCACTCCCCCACTAGTAGTGGGAACCCTGACCCTGATCACACCACCCCGAGTCCTTGGAGAGGGGCGGTATATAAATCTAATAAAATAAAATAAAATAAATATTGTGCTTTGTGAACCCTTGCAATAGCTCCCCATCCAACAGCAGCCACCTCTGGCATCACAATGTTCCAATGGACACCATGCCTTACCTGACTGTCTGCTTGAAATCCATCTGGCATTCATTTAACTAACCACCATCCTTGCTAAACAACAAGGGGATTGCCAGAATTGCTGCCACAAAACGATGTAATCACACAACAGCACCACTTAATGGAAATTCTGGTCCCAAAATAGCCATAGTTAAGCAAGGACTAACTATTGTGATAACCCACATGGAAACATACTTTTGAGATATATATATTTTTTATTTTATTCATTACAGGATGCATTTCTAATGAAGCATGCCAATAAATCTGTCATGGCCCCAAAGTAAGAACTCACTGATTGGTGGATATTTTGATTTTATTTTTATTTTTAAAAATGTTGGGGAAAATATTTATTTCTGAGTTTGAACAAGAGATTGTTTAACATGGTTAACCCTGAGATACTTTGCAGAGCAGGTTAGAATGTGCTGTATTGTTGTTTCCTTATTCCTGCACTAAAAGAAACTATGGGAAAATAAAAAAAAACAGTTGCTGGAATTGGGTATGTCTAGTTTGATGAAAACAAGGACAAGGGGTGACATGAAAGCAGTGTTCCAATATCTCAGGGGTTGCCACAAAGAAGCTGTTCTCCAAAGCACCTGTCCAAAGCAGAACAAGAAGCAATGGGTGGAAATTAATCAAGGAGAGAAGCAACCTAGAACTAAGGAAAAATTTCCTGACAGTTATAACAATTAATCAGTGGAACAACATGCCTCCAAAAGTTGTGAATACTCCAACACTGGAACTTTTTAAGAAGAGACTGGACAGCCATTTGTCTGAAATGGTATAGGGCTGTGGTGGGATTCAGCTGGTTCATACCACTTTAGCACCAATAGCTAATTTTTTGTTGCCCAGGCCCAGAACGGGCTTCCGAAAGCGGCATTCACAGAGAGAACCGGTTGTTCACATATTTGAATCCCACAACTAGTATAGGGTTTCCTGCCTGAGCAGGGGAGAGTGGACTAGAAGACCTCCAAGGTCCATTCCAACTCTATTATTCTGTTATTCATCAGAATATTTGTCACCTTAATTTTGCTTAATAGATCTATCATCTTTGCTACAGTGTTTCCATTTCATTTTGCCAAAAGAAGAGGCAGCTGCAGGCATTTTTATGGATTGCCTATCTTCAACTTTTGTTGAATCCGATCCTGAATATAATCTTCCCTTTGATCTCAAATTAGAATGTAACCTTCTTACTTTTGAATCTCAGATTTGACATAGATAGCATGTATGTTTGGGGGACTAAGGTGAATCATATTAAAACATGAAGCTTATTGAACCAGTTCATTAAAACAAAAGGAGGAAAAATACCATAAAATAGTAATAATCAGCAATCTTGTGGGAATAATGTGTATTCTGTTCTAAAAATGTTTTGATCTTGGCCATATTGCCCATACTGCCTTTTCTAGTAGTGCTGAAGAAAAGGTAAAATAAAGTGTATGTTGATGTCCACATACTACAATAAGTGGTTAGTGGTTTAAAACAATATTAGAAACAATATAATATTCAGAACTTCCTTCTACTTGATGGCTATGTCATGTTTTTCAAAAGTACAGGTAGTTCTCATTTCAAATACAATGGTAATAATAATAATAAAAAACATTTTTTGACAAATCCATGCATTCAAGACAAATGCCTTTAGTGTGAAACTAAAGTTGCCACCATCTTTGTGCTTCCAGGAGCATGCACTTGGGCTCTTCAACTGCATGCCACAGCCTTAGCAAATACAAGTTACTTGTGATGCACTGAATTGTGCTGGAGAACTTCTGTTAACGTAGCATCTGTCTGGCAGCAAAACCCTCCTGTGACATCTGCCAGGTTTCATGTCCCACCTTAGAACCACAAATGGAAGGGATGGAAGGTATCTTAGAAATCATTTAGTCCAGGGTTCTCCAAAGTGGCCCATATTGACCCCCAAGGGTTGATGGGATTATCCAAGTGGTCAATGTTGCCATAATTGGTCACACAGCCAAATGTTTAGACAGGATTTGGCATTTTTTATCCATCTGTCAAGTTCTTCCCAAAGACCTGGGATAGGCAGTTGATGCTTGATGTTAAAAGGCCTTGTCACAGGATGTAAACTGTTCCAAGTAAAGCTGCCTTTTGCAATTGACTGATGGTGATTTTTTTCAATGCCAGTGATGTTCAAGTAATGTTCCAGCTGTTTTGGAATTGCATCAGGGTGCTTATTACTATTGGCACTGTTTGTTTTTTTTTGCCACAGTTGTTCTGCTTCTATTTGCAGGTCTTTGTATTTTGTGATTTTCGCCAGTTCTTTCTCTTCTGTTCTGCTGCCTCCATGTGTTGCCACATCCACTATCTTTATTTTATTTATTTATTTAATTATATTTATATACCGCCCTTTCCCGAAGGACTCAGGGCGGTTTACAGGGTGATTAAAACAAAAAATACAAAAGTTAAAAACAGATTTAAAAAATTATATCCGTCCCTGAACAAATAAAACCCCAGTTAAAATTAAAATTAAAATTAAAATTCTCAGCCTGGGCCAGAGAGCTCGAAGAGCCAGGTCTTCAGGTCCCGGCGGAACGAACAGAGGTCTGGGGCAGTCCTAAGCTCCACTGGCAGCTGGTTCCAAAGGGCAGGCGCCCCCACTGAGAAGGCCCTATCCCTGGGTGTTGTCCGCCGGCAGTCTCTTACCGGCGGTACCCTGAGAAGACCCTCCCTGTGGGAGCGCACTGGACGAAGGGAGCTTGATGCCGGCAGCAGGTGTTCCCTCAGATAACCTGGACCCAAGCCATTTAGGGCTTTATAGGTCATCACCAGCACCTTGAATCTCTTTAGCTTCTTCATTTTTTATAACTTTGTGTATTTTGGGGTTCCACCAGTTCCTGCCTGTAGGCAAATGGTATTTATTGCAGACATTCCAGTGCATCATTGTTGTTACTTTGCCATGCCATTGTTTGAAGTCTGTGCAATGTTTTGTAGTAATTAACTAGATTTTCCACTGTTTCTTCAGCTTCTTTGCTACAAAGGAGATATTTGCTGTCTGTTGCTGCCTTCTCAGTTCTGCCTTTGTACACATTTGTTCTTAAGGCTTAGTCTCATGTAGCCAGAGTTAGCTCCTCCGACTCTATCTTCAACTTTCTTTCTCCTAGCCGTTGCTAATTCTTGTTGTCATGGGCTTTGCCTTCTAGGTTTTGTTTCTGTGAATATATCTGTATTTCTGTACTGGCCATGTAATACTTTTTTTTTAATCCCATTTATATCCCGCCCTTCTCCGAAGACTCAGGGCGGCTTACAATCTAAGAAGCACAAATCAATGTGCTTAGCAATAAGCAATAATACTTTGCTTTGCCATGTTTCTTTTCTGTTTTTCATTTAAACTTTCTTGTAGGCCAGTTATTATAATATTAGTAGTAGTAGTCAATTCATGTCACAACCATTGGATCAACATTCATTTCATCTGAAAAACGTTAGACCGTGTGGTTGTGGAAAAAACAACAAATAGGAAAAACAGTAAGATTCACAGTACTATTAATTAAAGTACTATTTGTTAAATTATTGCCTTATGATAAGTGTTTGGGGGTTGATTAACAATTTGAAACTTTACAAAGGGGTCAATCAGCTGAAGAATTTGGGGACTCCTGATCTACCTCAAACTTCTCTCCATGCTTCAACCCTGGAAACATTCTTAGAAAGTAATGTTTTTTTTTTTAAAAAAAATGGGTTTGCCACTCAGCGGTCTGCATGGGGATATGCCTACCTGCCCAGGAAGAGAACAGAAGAAGCTGAAGTGCAATAGGGCAGAGGTCCCCAACCAACGGGCTGCGGCCCACTACTGGGCTGTGGCCTCTTGGCAGCCGGATTGTGTGAGTAGCTGGGCAGTGTATGAGCATGTGCACATGCTCACCCCCCCTCGTGCCACCTTGACGTGAGTGTTGTGCAGGCGGTGGCAGCACCACTAGTATTGCCTGTGGAGTGGCGTTGCTACAAACTTTGTGTGGGGGTGGCAGTGTTGTGAGTGGCAGGGGTACCAGTGTGCCACATGCAGGTGGCAGCATTACCATGAACATTGCATGGGAGGTGGCAACACCACAAGTGGCGGGTGGGCTACGGTGCAAGCCTCATACTTGGGGCGGCATTGCTGTGGGCCACGGCGCGATCCTCACACTGATAGTAGCATTGCCATGAGCCTGGCGGCACCAGTGCCACCAGCCTCACACAGACACCGCCATCACTGAGAGCTTCACATGCATGCTCACAGCCCTGTTTATGTGGTGCGCATGCTTGCAGCCTGTTTGTACGCACGTATGCACGTGTGGCCACATTCGCATTTGCACATGCATGCGTAAGGCACCTGCCCCTCTCTCTCCCACTGGTCTGCCAACCCAAAAAGGTTGGAGACCCCTGCAATAGGGAACAGAATTTTGGAAAAAAATTCCCTTTCTCTTTGTGAATAGCAGGCATGTCAGGCAACCATTTTATGTGGGTACTCAGAGAATGCGCTTAAAATTCTGAATGTGCCACCAGCTCCAGCAGATTTATTTAAATCAGTATGGATATCTTCTTAATAAATATTGCATAAACTCCATTGCTCATTTCTTAGAAATAACAGCTGCGGAGGCATTAGCCTTTCCCTGACACTCTGATTTTTTTTTTGCACAGGCATCATTTGTCACAGGAAAAGTTGATGTCACAACTTTCCACCTGCAGCCCCAAGTGTTTAGGCCTAGAAGTCATTTTTTTCTTCTTCTGTTCCTATTTTATAGAATAAAACAACCAAATCTATCTGCAACAGGGATCAGAAGCGGCAGCTGGTTTGTGAAATCCAGGCAAGAGTCATGAAAAGAAAAACAAGGGTGGTTTTTTTTTTCAAGCTAAAGGCTGTGGTAAATCTTTTGTCCAGCAACTAATTTGCAGCAATGTGGAACTTAAGTGCAGCAGTAAGAACAACCCATACGAAAGAATAAAAGAGGAACAAATAAGAAGAGGTACCTTTTTTTTACTGACAAAAGGCCAAGTCAATTATACAATTGACCCTGAAAAGTACTGTGTGGCAGGCAACACATTCACTAAAGTGTGTGTGGGGGGGAAGTAGCCTGTAGACATATTTGGACTGGGCTGGTCAGAAACTACTGCTTGCTATGGGATTAGAGGGTTGCCAAACTTGAACATTTTAACACTTGTGGTCTTCAATTCCCAGAATTCATCAGCCAGCCATGCTATCTGAGGAATTCTGGGAGTTGAAGTCAACAAAAGTTTTAAAGTGGCCAAGTTTGGCTGTTTTGTTCAAGGAAACCTAATAAGCAGCCTTTAAGGAGAGTTGCAGTGGAAGGTGTAAAAACCATGCAAAATAGAGCTAAAGCTTCAAGGCAGCATTGGTAAATTCTTGAGTGAGGGAGGAAAAGTAACTTCTTAAAGTTTTCCAAAATTACGCAGTGGAGAGAATTGGGCTTCTGGGGTTGGCATCTTTCCCTTGTCGCTGTAGACCAAATGTCCAGACAGCCCAGGAAAGTAAGATTGGGTGAATGTCGAGGTAATTTGCTGAAATCACAACTGTGGGTATTACATTTGCTAAGAGAAAAGTGGTGCCAAGTCTTTATTGCCTTCTCCTGCCTTAGGCACCCATGGCTGAATATTCAGAGATTGAATTCAGAAATATGCACAGGGATGGAGTGGAGCTGGTGAAACAGCTTGCATTCAGAAGTTGTGGGTGTACTATCACTGGGGGCTTTTAAGAAGACAACTACTTATCTGGAGTGATATAGGGCAGGGGTGTCAAACTTGCCACATCACATGATATGTCATGACGTATCGCAACATTTTCCCCATGCCAGAGCTAGGTGGGCATGGCTTCCACGTGACACATCTGGCCCGCAGGCCAGCAGTTTGATACCCCTGGTATAGGATCTTCTGTTTGAGCAGGGAATTGGACTAGAAGACCTACAGGTTATCTTCCAATGCTGCTATTCTGTTATTCTGTTAAGATGGGTGAGCATCCTTTTTACTATGATGTTTTCTTTTTCCAGAATTGGGGTAGATGCAGAAAAAAGGTCCAAAACTACATGTGATTTTGATGAAATGTGGACTGCCAACTTCTGTTTTAAATACTAATAGATAATAATTCATACATTATTCATCCATCCATCCATACAATGCTGTTTCTCTTTCATTACCATGAACAATTTTATCAGTATGGTTTGACCTAAAGCAGTTAGGACTTTAATACAAAAGAATTTAATACTATGTAATAGCTGTCCTTGGGAAGACACTTGCTACTGGGGAGGAAAGCAATGGCAAATCTATACAGCACACTAAAAAGCAGAGACATCACCTTGTCAACAAAAGTGCTTATAGTCAAGGCTATGGTCTTCCCAGTTGCAATGTATGGCTGTGAAAGTTGGACCATAAGAAAGACTGAGGGCCAAAGAATTGAGGCCTTTGAACTGTGGTGCTGGAGAAGACTCCTGCGAGTCCCTTGGACTGCAAGGCGATCAAACCGGTCAGTCCTAGAGGAGATCAACCCTGTGTTGTGACTCAGGGCCAGCCTGTGGGCCCGACAGCCGGGTCCGATGTATCGGAGGACTCAGATGTGGGGGAGGAGGGAAACGAACCGGCTGATGATGATTTGGAGACTTTGCAGAGTCCTCAGCCGGGAACCTCTTCTCAGCTGTGTGAGCCCGAGAGTGCGGAGGATGATGACCCACAGCTGGCCCTGTTCAAGGACGCCCGACGCAGGAGGCAGACGAGCAGGGACAAACAAAGGAAGGCTATGGGACTCCTCGGGAGGAGGCACAGGGAGACCACGCCCTGAGCTCTCTATAAAAGAAGTGTTTGGGGAGGGGCTAGTTGCTGAAAGCAACTTTTTCTTTGAGAAGTCAAGCTCTTGTATTTTTGTAACAGTGTAATTAAAACTTGGCAGAAGCCTTTTGATCTTGGACGCTTTCCAGACTCTTCCTTTGATTAGGGGTGCGAGAAGAGGGCTGGTTTAGAACACCCTGACTGCTCTTTAGAAAGCCAGATCCTGAAGCTAAAACTCAAATACTTTGGCCACCTAATGAGAAGGAAGGACTCACTGGAGAAGAGCCTAATGATGGGAAAGATTGAGGGCAATAGAAGAAGGGGACGACAGAGAATGAGGTGGCTGGATGGAGTCACTGAAGCAGTAGGTGTGAGCTTAAATGGACTCCAGAAGATGGTAGACGACAGGAAGGCCTGGAGGAACGTTGTCCATAGGGTTGCGATGGGTCGGACACGACTTCACAGCTAACAACAACAATAGCTGTGCCTGGAAAGGATCTAGGAGGAAGACTTGATAGATTGCATGAGAAAAAAAAACAAAACAAAAAAAACACAGCAGTTTTGTATTTCAAATAGGTAGAGGAAGAAAAAGATGCTACATTTAGAAATGGGATGGGACCTCTTTCTAGAGATTTGCATTGGGAAATGATCTATAGGTCTGTAGCTGTAGCTGTAGCTGTTTGCCCCTTTATGCTCTGCTTGCAGTTTTATAAATAAAACACATTATAAAGACCTCTGAATTTCCAGTGTTTTTCCCCCTTTAAGTGAAACAACCATAAATCCAGATACGCATTGCTCTATAATACCTCCTTTCTTGAGTTGAGAGAAACAGAAAGATGCAATGCAACCAAAGTTGTCACAGCTGTATCAAACAGCTTTATTTTCCAAGATGATGCAGATTATATAACTTTCCTTTTACAGGGCCAATATCTGCAGGGAAAGAACTTTCTCATTTTTCCATTATACGCATGGAAGGTTCCATAACTACAGTTTGCTAAGAGGGGGTAAAGGTGGGCCTGAGATTGTTTAGACTCTTTTTATATGTTGATTTTCCCCTAGCCAAAGCCTCTGTCTTTCCCAGTTGAGTTATTTAGCTTGCTTGTCATAGTTACTCATTGCCTTTGTTATCACTAGCTGCTACTTTGGAATATGACCTCACTTCACTAAGGGATCCCTTGACATATTATCTGTTCTGTAAAGCATTGTTTAAGCCTAGCTTAGAATAATACTGCTATTCTCCCAAATTGTCCAATTCAGGGAGAGAGAAACCAAGAGCCCTGTGAAACTGTGAAACTTCCTCCAAACTTTTTCTTTAAGATATCAGACAAGATCTATATTTAATTATGAAACATATTTGTGTAATTACATTTACAAGCAGAAAAGAGCAAGATTGTTAAAGACGATAATATAATTATATTTCACTCTCATAAAAAACCCTATAAACACTCCCCAAGCAAAAACCTGCCTACTCTTAGGAATGAGTCAAGCAAATAAAATCAAAACAGCTGCAGTAATTGGGTAAAATTTACCACATTTAATGATACAAATTATTCTGGAGTGATGTTTAATGAAAGCTGCTGTTTTGAAGTCTAACAGCAAAACTCTACACTCTTTTAAATGGTGTCATTGACCTGTCTCATTTAATACCCTGTTAATCTTTGGAAATTGGAAACAAATGTGTCAATTAAATGTAATTATTTGGCAATTAATTTAACAATAAACAGATGGCCAGAAAATTCTCTTATAATTGAATCATAGTTCATTGGTAGACCATCTTACTTTATTACTGTATTTTTAAAACGGACATCAAATAAGACAAAAATTTTGAATTGGGAATGTCTAGTTTAACGAAGAGAAGGTCAAGGGGGGACATGATAGCAAGTATTCCAATATCTCAGGGGCTGCCACAAAGAAGAGGGAGTCAAGCTATTCTTCAAAGCACCTGAAAGCAGGACAAGAAGCAATGGATGGAAACTAGTCAAGGAGAGAAGCAACCTAGAACTAAGGAGAAACTTCCTGACAGTTAGAACAATTAACCAGTGGAACAACCTGCCTCCAGAAGCGGTGAATGCTCCAACACTGGAAGTTTTTAAGAAGAGACTGGCCAGCCATTTTTCCGAAATGGTATAGGGTTTCCTGCCTGAGCAGGGGGTTGGGCTAGATGACCTTCAAGGTCCCTTCCAACTACTACTATTACTACTACTACTACTACTACTACTACTACTACTATTATTATTATTATTATTATTATTATTGAAAAGTATTTTAAAAAATCATAAAGACAATGGAATGTTTTTTTTAAAAAAAGGAGTGGGATACACTAAGCAATAACAGATTTACGTATTCTACAGATTAGTTGGGAAACTTAATTTCTTTTTGAACTCCTAGGTTTTCAGTTATATAAGAAGGCATGCTAGATAATTTTAGGGCAAGCTTAGTGAATATTATTCAAAACACTAACACAGCTATTATAGAGACTGTAAATGTTCCTGAATTATATAGAGGCACAGAATTTTAAAATCCCTGCTGGAGGGAGCATGTTGTTGTTCAGTCAACTAAGTAGTGTCTGACTCTTCGCAACCACATGGACCATAGCACTCCAGCCCACCCAACCCCCCTCCTTGGCTGTCTCCCAGAGTTTGCTAAAATTCATGTTTATGACATCAGTGACACTGTCTAACCATCTCATCCTCTGCCGTCCCTTTTGCTGTCCATTGTGGCCAAAGTATTTGAGCTTCATCTTTAGTATATGTCCTTCTAAAGAACAGTCAGGGTTGATTTACTTTAGGATGGAGGGAACATCATGTTAGGTATATGTCTGTGGCCTAACTGGTTGGGTTGGCAATATATATGAACTACGATTGTATCATTGTTATAGAACTGTCATGTATCACTTTAACTATGTAATGCATTGCATCATAACTTCTAATGATTGGCCAGCGTTGTTTCCTACGGCCATAAGAGGGAGCTAGAGACATAGCTTCTCTCTCTCTGTTACGTTCACTCTCGCTTGCTGTTACTTGCTGTTTATTGTGGTTTGTGGGTTTGCTACTGTTTTTACTAAACCTGTAGAACTGTGTTTGACTTACGTACTGGTAAGAAGACTCTGTATCGGATAATCCTTGGACTGTTGTTATCTGCTATCTTTTTCATTACTCTTGTATGACTTGGACTGTTTTTTCCTGGACTGTGCTATTGTCTTATTCCACAAGTAAAAATTTTTTGAACACACCTCAGTGTATCTGTGTGGTTGCTGTGTAAACTTAACTACTCTCAGTATCCTCTTTTTTGTGCAAGCTCTCTTTCACTCAAGAGTTGCTCTGCTCATTCCTTGTCACATTGGATATACAAATTGTATACTTTGTGATTACTTACAAGCAGCAGCAGCTTCAGGTTATGGTTTAGAGAGAATGTTGACACAGCATTGCAGTGTTTTATTATAGGTGCTATCCCTTTTGGGTGTGGTGTATTCCAAAGAAAGAAGGGAGCTTGCATCACCATGGTATATCCATCATTCTGACCTCCACACACACTTCAGCCCTCCCTCAAACACTAAAATCCCTAAGGATGCAATGGTGTGGTCCAGATCTGATCCACTAAAAACATTCTTTCTCCTAGCCCTTCTATTTAGGAAAATTCAGTGTGGTCAATGTACTTAGATTGGTTGTGTATTTTCAGCAGTGTGAATTTATTCTATCAGGCTACCCCAGATGGAGAGAACATGGGGGAAAAATGACTTCCCTTCAGAATCTTTCATGGGTAGACCATGTATAGCCAGTTTGGTCTAGTAGTTAAGATTTGAAGCCAAAAGACTGTAAGTTCTAGTCACACTTTAGGCATGAAAGCCAGCTGGGTGACTTTGGGCCAATCACTCTCTCAGCCCAACCCACCTCATAGGGTTGTTACTGTGGGGAAAACAGGAGGAGGAAGACTCTGTGATTGTTTACCGCCTTGAGTTATTTATAAAAATAATAACAGTGGGATAGAAATGAATGAATAAATAAATCAGCCCCATTGAAAAGGTCAACTCTGTCAGATCCCTGTTTCCTCTCAATTGCATCCAGTTGATCATTGCTTAAGTACTGGTATTTGATTTTTAAAAAAAATATTAACTTGATTTTTCTACTCTCTTCCTTTTCTTCTGCATCATTCCTTTTAGATAATAAGTCTGTTGTCAAGGACTGGGTATGTTTCCCTCCATGAATTGTGTGACAGATGCTCTGAAAGCCACAGGGGCTGAAGAATCAGGTTTAAAGATGCTATAAATAAATGATGACTATTTTTAAGACATTAAAGTAAAACCTGGAGACAGAACCTCACAATACACACTTGACATGTTCTCTTGTTAAGCCTTTTGTTATTATTCTTTCCATACACAAATTGCCATATGCATCATATCTGGAATGAAGTATTTGATGTAAAACAGTTGTCACATTCATAATTGCAAACAAGGATCAGAGCCCTGGTGGCGCAGTGGTTAGAATGCAGTATTAAAGCTAAATCTGCCCACAGTCTAGAGTTCAGTCCTAATGGGACTCAACATTGACTCAGCCTTCTGTACTTCTGAGGTCGGTAAAATGAATACCCAGATTGTTGGGGGCAAAATGATGACTCTGTAAACTTCCCAGAGAGTGCTCTAAAGCAGTATGGGGCAGTATAGAAGTTTAAGGACTAACGCTATTGCTACAATCTGAAGCATAAGAAGCCATCTTATGATTCACCTCTCACAATATTCTCCATACTGCCTGCTAGTAGGCTTCCAGGTTTTTGTTGTGTTTTTTTTAAAAAAAAACATGCTGGGGACTAATCATGCAGCTTATGTCCTACTCAGGCAAGTAGGTCACTCTCAGGCCAGATTTGAAATCCAAGGTAGCAGGACTTCAGGCAAAAGGACCAGTTCTGAAGCCAAAATTTGGGTGAGGTCGATATGCAGGAATTGGGCTATGGAGGATCCGCTAATCAGTCTAGATAGCATAACAACCTTGAAGATCAGAGTTTACTTTGTGGTGTCACAGAACATCAAAGGCAAGGCACAAGAACAAGACTGCTAGGAATTCTTTTAAACAATCCCTCTTTCTCATAGGCTTTTTTTCAATAAAATCAGATTACTTTCGATATATGCCTTGGGTTTCTTAAATTTGGGAGAATGCAAAGATGGCAAGTAAATAATAAAAAAATGAGAAAAGGGGGTTTCTAGAAAAGTAGAGCTAGGAAGTATATCTGCTCTCCAATAATTCCTCTTTAGACAAGAAGAGGAATGTGATCACCCACAAGTGCTTCAGACAATTGCTCCTTGTGAGGAGACTGCAAGACAGAAGTCTCTGGTGAGTTTAGAGCACTGGAAGACAAAGGTATAGTCACCTTATCCAAACTGCAGTTAGCTCTTTTAGAAGGACACCAAGTTCACATACTTCCTTTTGTAATCACATTCAGAAAATGTTTTTTAATGATTTTTCTATTATTAGAGATCTTTGGATGAACAAATCTGAAAACAATGGGCAACACTTCCTTCAATTATTGACAAAAGAAAATGTTAACTACAAGCTTAAGAATTTTTTTAAAAGTATGAAATAAACAGCAAAAAGACAATAAAGAGTTTGAGTTTAATATGTTATAAATTGATTAAGACCCAGATAAGTTTAAAATGTTATGAATGGATTAAGACCCAGTTAAGTTTAATATGTTATAAATGGATTAAAACCCAGACAAGTTTGAAATAAGATTTGGGAATTAATTATAAAGAATCCTTCCCTTGGGAAGGTGGGAATGAATTTTTTCTAAGATAAAATACAGGTAAGCAATTTTAAAATTGGACACAAGAAGAAAGCAAAGATTTTAAAGGAGAAAAATACCTAACACTCATTAACAGCTACAGAATAACATTAAAAATTATATTATTGGAAATTCACATTGGAAAGCACATTTTTTTAAAAAAATGTAATCTGAAGTTAATATCAACAATGTTAATAGTAATATCTACATCTATGAATAAATTGTGTACAAAGATTGTTGTGGAAGAAATGGCAGAAGAACAAGTTTTATCTGACAAGACAGGAACAAAATTGATAACTGAAAGTAGATCTACAAATGATGGGATGCAAGAATGACATGGAAAAAGCTTTCTCATTGAACATACAAAATAAATCAGTTGATGCTTTAAAAATAAAAAAAGAGAATTAATTGAATTAATTGACAGGGAGAAGTGCAAATCAGGTATTACACATCAGTCATGCAAGAAAAGAAAGGTACCCAAAAAGAGAAGCCACCTTCTGATTGGTGATTCAATTATAAGAGCCTTGGTGGAGCAGTGGGCTAATGCCTCCTTAAGTAACACCAGCTGCCTGCAATTAGTGCAGGTTCACATCCCACCAGGCTCAAGGTTGACTCAGCCTTCCATCCTTCCGAGGTAGGTAAAATGAGGACCCAGATTGTTGGGGGCAATTAAGCTGACTTTGTAATAATGCCGCTTGGGTGTGTGTGTGAAAGCCCTAATAAGCAGGCATATACATAGAATGAAGGCTACTGCTAAGCTTGTAAACCGCCCTGAGTCTTCGGAGAAGGGCGGGATATAAATGGAATTAAAATAAAATAAAAAAAATAAAAATAAGGGATGTAAATTTAGGAAAGGATACAGAGATTTCAAAAGAGGTCAGGTGTCTTCCAGGTGCACCTGCCAGTAGGGACAAGAAGCATATTTTCAAAATAGTCAACAATGCCAGCAATGACTCTGATGTGGATGCTATTATACATCTTGGCACTAACAATCTTTCCCAAAAGGATGTACTCTGTGTGCAGAATGATTTCCAGAGCTTGGGGCAGGAACTCAGCAGAATAGGCTGTAGGCTCGCTTTTTCAGAGGTCTTACCAGTGTATAAGGAGCAAAATGGAAGAATTTAATATGTGGCTAAAGGAGTGGTGTAAAGGAGAAGGCTTTGGTTGTATTAGTCACGATGTCTGTAGCTGGTCCAATGAAAAAATGTACAAAAGAGATGGTCTGCATCCATCCAAGAAAGGGACTGAGTTACTTGGCAATAAATTCACAACTTTTCTGGAGGAACATTTAAACTGAACAACGGAGACAGTGAGTTAATTGATACAGAACATCACTGTCCCTGGCAATATAAGAAAATAGGGGAAGTCAGGCACCACACAAGTTATGTAGCAAGTAAACACAGGGTCAGTCATAAAGGACTCAAATGTCTATACACCAAAGGGACTTCCGGGTGGCAAGACTCCGTCGAGGGCAGTCATTTTTGACCGTCAGCCCCGTTGCTCCGTTTAAATTGCGAAAACAGCGACAATCAGCTGTTTTGCGATTTGGGAATCCCCCCCTCGGGAGAAGAGGGGGGGTGAGCATTCAGGTAGAAGTAGAGCTCCCCTAGACCCACAGAATTATTACTCTGTGGGTCGAAGGGTGAGATGCTGCAACCATCCCTGCTTTCAATATTGTACTTTGGATTACTTGGATGCAGGCCGAGCTGAGCAGGAGAATATTGAAACAGCAAGTATATGAACTTTAACTCCAGTTTAACTTAAAAGAAGGGGAGGAAGATGGCACTGGAATAAATCTTTAGAGAAAGTGGGAAGAACAAAGAATAAAGAAAATAAAATAAAAGATCAAGGAGGAAGATATAAAGTGGATTTTTAAAGTTGTAAAAGACTCTGTTAAAACATTTGAAGTTGGCTTAAAAGTGATTTAAAAGACTTGGATATTTAACAGTGAAGCAACAAGTTGCAATCTGGGCGGAAAAGTGAAAGTGACAAACGAAAGTTAATTGGGTGTTAAAATGGCTTCCAAACCACCTAGAGTCCCCACTTCTAAAAGTGCGGGGGCATCACCAGTTCAACAATCTGGACTTCAAACAGTGATGCCATCCCCCGCAGCACCTAAACCCACATTAACACTAAAAGACTTACAAGATGCTTTAAAACTTCAATCTGAGCAAATATCTGAGCTCATTAATGAGAAAAATAATGAAATATGAGAGGATATTTTGCTGGCATTTCAGGGACTGACAGTCTGCATTGAGAATCTGGATGAATGTGTGGAAGAACTTAGTCAAAATAATTTGATATTGGAAGCTAAAATTAATGAAGCTGAGAACAAAATGGATAAAATTGATGATGAGGTGGTGATGATACAATATAGGGACATGGAGTTTGCCCTGAGGATCAGAGGTCTGAAAGAAAATCCACAAGAAAATTTGGAAGAGATATTGGCAAAAGCTGTGGTGCCTATTTTGGGTTGGCGAGCTGAATATTTTATATTGGAAATAGACAAAATATTTCGCGTCAATTCCTGGATTGCTAGGCAAAGAAAATTACCAAGAGATGTGGTTCTTTATTTTACAAAGAGAACGATCAGAAATGTGATTATACAAGCCTTTTATAACAACAGATTTAAAGTGGCTGATGGTTTTAATTTTGAAAGAAATACCACCAAGAATTTTAAGAAATGGGAAAGAATTTGTTTTTCTGGCAGATGAATTTAAAAAACGACAGATTCAGTTTAGATGGGAGATACCAACTGGGATAGTGGTGAATTATGCTGGTACAAGATATCGTCTTAATACAGTTCTGAAGGCACGAGATTTTTATCGTAATATACTGAAGGCAGACTCACCACCATCCCCAGAAATTAAAAGAAGAAAGGAAAAAGAAGTGTGACAGACACAATCGGAAGCTACACAGCGAGATGAAGAAATCACCTCGCTGATTTCAAAAGAAGCACAGCAGGCTTTGGAAATTGCGTAGCCCTTGGCCCCATTAGAAGAATCAAGGGCTCAAAGGGTGACACGGGCTGCAACCAGATGAAAGGAACAACAACAACAACAACAGAAACAATATCCTACAATTACAACTCAAGAATCTACTTATACTGAAGCAGTGGGAGGAGCAAGACCAAAGAAGCAGATGCTTGTGGATCTGCAAGATACGCTTCAAAAGCTTCAAATTGCAAAAAAATGGCGACAAAGTTTCTAACATGGAATGTTAATGGTTTAAATTCACCACAAAAGAGAAAGAACATATTTCAGTACTTGAAACAATTTAAAAATGATGTCATATGCTTGCAGGAAACACATAACTGTGTATCTGATCAAAAATATTTGATAAACTCTAGATTGGGTATGCAATTTATTGCATCTGCACCAGAAAAGAAAAATGGTGTCGTCATGTGAAGAAGAATTTAACAGCTAACCTAACTGAAGCAGATAAACAAGGAAGATATATTTTAATTGAACTTTTAATAGGGAAGAAAATACTTTTAATTGAATTATATGCACCTAATCAACAGCAAGGAGAATTTTATAAACTTTTACATAACAAAATAATTCAATGGGATTATAAATCATGTATTTTAATGGGAGACTGGAATGGAGTACTAGACACACAAATAGATAAAAAGGACCTTTTAAAAGCACTCCAAATCATGCTAAATTGCCTAAATCCTTTTTTGACATGAAAGACGATCTGGAACTGAGAGAAGTCTGGAGAGAACAAAATGTGGAAGAAAGGGATTTTACTTTTTTTTCTGACAGACATCAATCTTTTTCCAGGATTGATTTTGTATTAACTACTAACAATTTTTTTCCAGGGTTAAGAAGATCAAGATATGTCCAAGAACATTATCAGACCATAGTCCAGTATGGATGGAATTGGACAAGGGGAAGGGAGATAGGAGATCTTGGAGATTAAATGAAAATTTGTTTAGATATCAAGAAAATGTGGAAAAATGTAAAAAATGAAAGAATTTTTTATTATAAATATGCAAAAGGGTACACCCATTGAAATGGTTTGGGATGCAAGTAAAGCTTATATGAGAGGTGTGTTAATATATTTGAATAATAAATATAGACGTTGATTGGAATATAAGCGTAAAGAATTAGAAGAGGAAATAAAGATGAAAGAGAAAGCTTTTATCTTGAACTCATCTAATAAGAGGTTGAAAGAAGCAATTAATTTGTTAAGAGGGCAGTTTGATATGTTGATGGCAGATCAAGTGGCAATTAACTTACGATATGTCAAACATAATACTTTTTACAATGCTAATAAGCCAGGTAGATGGTTAGCTTATCTGTTAAGGAAAAAACAAAAATCACGTAATATAGATAAGATAGAATATAAGGGTAAAGAGGTGTTTCAACAAAATCTTATTAAAAAGGCTTATGTTGAATTTTATTCTAAATTATATGCAAGGTATATAATTCAAAATTTAGATATAGATAGGTATTTACAAGAAGTAAATATCCCTATACTTACACAAGAACAGAGGAAAGGGATGAATCAACCAATAACTGCTGAAGAAATTATCTTAGCAATTAAACCACTAAAAGTGGGTAAGACACCTGGAACAGATGGTTTGACAGCCACTTATTATAAAAATTTACAATTAGAGTTGGTGGAACCTTTAAAAGAATTATTTAGGACAATTCAATCTGGAGGGGAAGTGCCTCCATCGTGGAGAACAGCATTTATAACATTGATTCCAAAGGAAGATCAAGATCTTACCCAATCAAAAAATTACAGACCTATATCACTTCTAAATATGGATTATAAGATATTTGCAAAGATCTTAGCAAATAGATTAATGAAGGTTATGCAGCAAATGATTTATAGTGATCAAACAGGATTTATAAGTGGTAGACAAATGAAAAGTAATGTGAGACATATTGTAAACCTATTAGAATATTTGGAAAGAAATAATCAAGTCCCTGCAGCGCTGATTTTTTGGATGCTGAAAAGGCGTTTGATCAATTGAATTGGCAATTTTTATTTAAAGTCTTAGAGAAGATGGAGTTTGGTGATAGGTTTTTACAACCTATTAGGGCAATATATCAGAAACAAACAGCTCAAATTATAATTAATGGTAGTTTAACAGAAGCTTGCAAACTTGAAAAGGGCACAAGACAGGGGTGTCCGTTGTCACCATTGTTGTTTGTTTTAACATTGGAAATATTATTGATTAAGATACGTGACTCAAATAAAATAAAGGGAATTAAAATTAAAGATCAAGATTATAGATTGAGAGCATTTGCAAATGACTTGGTTATTATATTAGGTCAACCGACTCAGTCGGTTATAGATTTAATGGAAATAATTTGGCAATATGGACAAGTTTCTGGATTTAAGGTTAATAGGCAAAAACCTAAAATTTTGTCAAAAAATATGACTACAGAATAAAACGTAGTTTTAGAAAAATTAACAGGATTTGAAATAGCTAAAAAGATTAAATATTTGGGGGTATATCTTTCAGATTCAAATGTGAAATTATACAAAAATAATTATGAATTGTTATGGTTAAAAATACAAAACGAATTAGATACTTGGAAAAAATTACAATTGTCTTTCTTAATTGGGAAGAATTGCAGCAGTTAAAATGAATGTTTTACTAAAATTTTTCTTTTTGTTTCAAATGATACCTATACTTAAAAAAGATTCAAATTTGGAGGAATGGCAGAAAGGTATTAATAAATTTATTTGGGCAGGGAAAAGACCGAGAGTAAAGCTTAAGATAATGCAAGATATATGTGAAAGAGGTGGTCTTAAAATGCCCAACTTTAAATTATATTATGAGGCTGTGGCTTTATCGTCAATTAATAATAGGTTTAATTTAACAGAAGGAAGATTATTGAATATTGAAGGATGTGATTTATTATATGGTTGGCATGCATATTTATTGTATGATAAAAAGGTGGATAATATCTTTAAGACACATATATTAAGGTATGCCCTGTTACGAGTTTGGAAAAAATACCGATACAAGTTAAATTATAAAATACCAATTTGGGCAATACCTAAACATGCGATAGAAAATATAAGTCTGGGATTTAAACATGATGTGACTAAAGATATTCTCAGATTGGAAAGGAATGTATGGCAATTAAAGCCATTTAACATTTTAAAAGAGGGGAAAATAGTACAAACTTGGTTTCAGTATGGGCAGATACAAGCTAGATGGAAAGAAGATCAGAAAATTGGCATTTCAACAACAAATGAATATCTGGTAAAACAAATTAGAGATCAAACTCAAGCACATATAAGAAGGATATATGTAGATATCCCAGACCTACAAAAGACCTTTTTTATTCCTATATTAAAAATTACAAGGTTCTCCCTTCCTGTCTCCAGTGATAATATTTCTGCAAGTGTAAAATCTGCTTTCCTCTGCCTGCAAAAGACCTTTTTTGATTCCCATATTAAAAGAGTTTAACACTTCTGCCTTTTCCTCAATTAGCAATTGTTAAGTCACATTCCTGCATTCAGTTTAACACTTCTACCTAATCTGCAATTGTAAGGTCACATTCCTACATTCCATTTCTGCCTCTGGTGATAAAACTCTTTTCTTATTTACAACCACATTCCTGTCTCTGATTCACATGTGTATACAACAAAGACTTGTTTCATTTAAATTGCCCTGTATATAGTTTCCTGTCTCCTGAAGTTGTCCTTGCTTCAAGATGGGGCCTCTGCCTTCCCCCATTTAAGTCTGCATTCCTGTGATAAACCTTTGCCCCTTGCTTCATTTACAACAAGACTTGTCTTTTATAATTGTCTATGTTTCAAGTTATGTTTCAAGTTATGTTTCAAGTCATGACTTTCAAGTCATGCCTTTCAAGTTAAGATATGCCTCCTTGACTGATGACAACCCTTGTATTCTCTGTTAGCATTTGTAATATGATAAGCTATGCTTTATTGTTTCCTGTGATGACCTTTGCTCTCTTCATTAGCAGATGTGTACAATGAGTTATGTTTTCCCTTTGACCTTCCATGAGTGTTTTTCCCCCCTCCCAAATGAAACAGCCTAATAAAAAGAGGGTCGCCAGAGCTGTTCAGGGGCATAACATCCACCCCGGGCACTTCTGTGCTCCCTCACCTTGAGCAAACTTGTGTTGGTGCCTCAGTCTGTCCTAGGACTCTGCCTCTGAACCATCCGCAGTTCCCAAGTATGACCGTTGGAACTTCCGGCATACTGGGTCGGTGGTAAAGGGCAAGATCCTTCCTTATTCAAGGTGTTCACCCTTGCGAGGGTCCCTCTAAATTCTCACCCCTGTTACGGGGCTCTAAGAGTTGAGGCCAGAACCCTGACCGGTCGCTCATCGCAACAGATATATAATGCATTGATAGAAATAGATTCAGAAACGGAACTTGTTAAAGATTGTATGATAAAATGGGCCCAGAATATTCAAGAGCCAATAATGATGGATGTCTGGGGAAAAAATTGGGTCAGAAACGTAAAATTTACTCAGGCACAAAATTTAAGAGAGAATTTTTATAAAATGTTTTATAGATGGCATTTAGATCCTAAAAAATTAGCACATATGTATCCAAATTATCAGCCTAAATGTTGGAGGTGTGGTTGTGAGGACGCAACGTATTACCATATGTGGTGGACTTGTAAAAAAGTTAAAGCTTTTTGGATTAAAATTTGGTGGAATATGCAGAAGATATTTAAGAAAAAGATAAGGTTTTTCCCGCAGTTATTTCTGTTGGGCATTATTACAGATTGTACTGTTATAGAAACTAAATTGATGTTGAATTTAATAATGGCAGCAAGACTTTTGGTTTCACAATACTGGAAGAAGGAGGAACTGCCTACTATAGAAGAATGGACTTTAAAAGTTTCAAACTTGGCAGAAATGGCAAAAATTTCAGCATATTTGAAAGAACAATCACAACAGAGATATATTTCGGAATGGAGAAGATGGATCGATTATATTCAGAATAAATATGGGACTAAAATTTTTTATTTAGCATATGAATGAATATGAGAATTATAAGATGTATTATTATCTACTTATGTTTAAGGGGGGTTAAAGTGCGATAGGATTTAAAGTGTATTTATAGTTGGTTAGCATATTTTAGCTTAAGTTTGTTAGAGGCAATACCCTGTATTCAGCTCTGGGAAGTCGGGGGGAGGGAGGGGATGTGGGGGTGGAGGGGGAGGGAAGGAGTATATGCTTAAAATGTACTGTAAAACTTTTCAATAAAAAAATGTCTATACACCAATGCACAGAGTATGAACAGTAAGCAGAGTGAACTAGAAATTCAGGTAAATGAGGGTGGATATGATATTGTTGCCATTATGGAAACATGGTGGGACGAAACCCACAAATGGAACACACAGCTAGAGGGATTAAAATTATTTCAAAGAACAGACTAAACAAAAGAGGAGGTGGAGTTGCTCTCTATATAAGAAATAACTTTATTTCTACAGAAATAGAGCACAACAATGATGAAAACTGTAAACTTGAATGCATTTGGGTCAATATAAAAGGTGAAAAACTGACATTGCCATAGGTGTATACTATAGGCCGCCCAACCAAGCAGAGGAAATAGATGAACTTTTTGCTAGTCAGCTAACTAAGGTATGTAGGAAACACATCACAATAGTAATGGGGGACTTTAATTACCCTGATATCAACTGGGAGACAAACTCTGCACCAAGTGGAAGATCAAACAGATTCCTGACAAACCTAGCAGACAACTTTCTCTCCCAAAAAGTAGAGAAGGGAACTAGGGGATTCACCATATTGGATTTAATTCTCACTAACAGAGATGAAATGATAGAAAGTGTCGAAGCCACAGGAACCTTGGGGGGAAGTGATCATGCAATGTTGGAATTCAACATTCTGGAAGCACAAGCAATAGAACACAGCCAAACTAGAGTCTTGGACTTTAAAAGAGCTAACTTCAATAAACTTAGAGAGACCCTGGGAAGAATTCCATGGATGGGAATTGTTAGAATATGTTGTTGAAAAAATGGTTTGTTTAACAGAGTATTATTAATACACAGTGGAAGTTGTACTGGGACTTTTAGGCAAACAGTAATGCACTAACACGAGTTTTATAACTTATTTTTACTCAGACAACAAAAAGAAACACAGGAAGAAATAGTCCAAGTATCAATCCAGTATCATGCACATAAAAGTCAGTCCATAAAAACATAGTATCAAAATACAAAAGCTGCTTACCAATATCAAAAACAATATACACTGTAGCAAGCAGTTGATTCTTGAGAGAATAAATATCAAGTTAGTAAACAAGATAACAAGAGGTATCCAAACACTAACATCAAACACATATACAAGAGCAACTACGTGTAACATCTAACTCTCTTTTATGTGGAATAATTACAGCCACACCCTTAGGCCGTTTAACTCCTTAAAGGTGCTTTTACTCCATTATATAATATTGTCACCCAAATCAAGTTTAATCTCTAACAATCTCCCCTTTTGGGTGGCATATTATACATATATTTTTACAATCTCAAATTACACATATCACAAACAGATTTATGCTTTATAGCACCCTGAGCTTTAGTAAACTGGTCAGCAATATTATCTTCAGTTGCACAATATTCCAGTTTAATCAAATTATCTTTAACACATTGTCTGACATTTAGATACCATAGATCCGTATGTTTTGATCTAGTTTTCACTGCAGCATTAGTTGCTAATTTTATAGCTGTTTGATTGTCTTCATACACTTTTATTGGTTCATTACAATTTAAACCCATATCAAACAATAATTGTTTCCATACCAATAGCTCAGTACATAATAAAGATAGACAAGAAAATTCGGATTCAGTTGTTGATAAGCTTATATGCTTCTGTCTGTTAGACCTCCATCCTACTAAAGCGTTTCCCAATAATACAACCAATCCTGAAGTGGATTTCCTGGTTACAGTATCAGATGCAAAACTAGCATCTGCAAATGCTTTTAGTTCCAATTCCTTTGTTGGCTCTAGATATAGAGAATAATGTATGGTGTGTTTCAAATATCTTAAAACTCTTTTCGCACCTTGCCAACATCTGGTTGTAGGATTCTCACAATATCTAGCTAAATGATTAACTGTAAATGCTATGTCAGGTCTTGACCAATTACATAAATACATCAAGCTGCCTATTAATGATTGATATATCTTTTTATCAAAGACATTGCTGTTATCTGCTGAACTCTCAAAACCTTGAACCATAGGTGTTTTTACTGGTTTACAGTTTTCCATATTATAACGTTTCAGCAAACCATTAATTTTCTTAGCTTGAGACAGTTTAAATCCTTTACTAGTCCTGATAATATCCAGCCCTAGATAATGACTAATAGCTCCTAGATCTTTTACTCTAAATTTTCTTTTTAACCCTGAAATTATTCTTTCAGTTTCTGTTTCATCTTTTGCTATAATAGCAATATCATCAGTGAATAATAATAACAATGATAATTCACTATTTTGCTGTTTTATAAATAAACAAGGATCTGCAATACTAGCTTTAAATCCCAAACTATTTAACTCTTTTACTAAACATCTATTCCACTCATAACCTGACTGTTTTAAACCATACAAACTCTTATTCAGTTTCCAACAGTACCCTACCTTACTTTCTATTCCTGATGGAACTTTCATATATATATCATGGTTTAATGTTGCATGCAAATAAGCAGTTTCAATATCTACATGTTTTATACTATAATTCTTATTTGCTGCCCAAACTAAAGCAGCCCTAAGAGTGGAAGCTCTTAACGTTGGGGAAAATACTTCATCATAATCACTATTATTCTGTGCAAATCCTTGAGCAACTAATCTTGCTTTATGTATTACCTCTCCTGTAACACTTTCTTTCAGTTTAAAAACCCATTTACATCCAATTAACTTTTCTGTTTTAGGTATTTTAACCTCTTGATAAACATTAAGATCTTGCAAAGACTTTATTTCTTTATCCATAGCTACTTTCCAATTCTTTCTTTCATTCTCAGGATACATTTTTATTTCTTCAACATTAGAAGGTTCAATGTCTATTTGACAAATTAAACCTGCCTCGAAACGATCAGGCTGTCGTCTTTCCCTGTTAGACCTTCTGAGAATTATTGGACTTATAGGTACATTTACATTATTATCTTCTTCCTCTCCTGTCTCCACTATCAGTGGTTCTTGTTTGATCTCTCTAGCAGGTTCCTCCTCTTCTTTATCACTTTCATTTGAGGAGTTAGTTAAATCTTGTTGAGGAATATATACAATATCTTCCACCCTTTCCCAGCCTGACTGTTCTTGAAAAACAGCGCTAGAACTACAATAAATGTTTTTAGTACCTTTCTCCCAGAACCGATAAGACTTATGGTTTAACTCATAGCCAACAAAAAATAATTGTTTAGCTCTATGTTCTCCTTTATTTCTTATTGAACTTGGAATATGTACCCAAGCAGGTGTCCCAAATGTGTGAATATAACTAAGATTTGGTTTTCTCTTATACCATAAGGTATAAGGAATTTTACCTGTAGCTGAACTAACCACATTGTTTAAAATATGATTAGCACATTTTGCTGCTTCTCCCCATAAGCTATCAGGTAAACCAGAATCTTCAATCATAGATCTAATCATAGCTTGCAATGTTTGGCCCCTCCGTTCAACAAATGAATTATGCTGAGGTCTATAAGGAGCTGTACGTCTATGCTCTATTCCCTCTGAAACTAACAGCTCATTAAACTGTTTATTAACAAACTCAGTTCCATTGTCTGTTATTATGGTTTTTACATTTAACTGAGTTTTCCTTTGTACAAACTTGAGCCAATTAGATATTGTTTGTATAGTTTCAGTTTTTGACGTAAGGAGATAACAGAACCCATATCTGCTATAATGGTCTAGAATATTTAATATGTAGCAAGCACCCCCTAAACTGGGTTTCATAGGACCTATCAAATCCATAAATACCAGTTCTAATGGAGTTGTGGTTTTAAATCCATCTAACCTATTAGCTGGTGCTGCCCTGCTCTTTTCTCTACCACATACGTTACACTGCAGATATTTCTTACAAGCCTTTAACTTAAACCCATTAGACAAAGCTACAGTTCTTTTTAGTGTATTAAAATTCACATGACCCAATCTTCTATGTAATAAATGAATACATTCATCATGTGGTTTTTGATTTGTACAAGTAGTAGCCATTATTATAGGATCATTGCTAATTACAAACAAACCGTCTTTCATATTAGCTATTAAGTTCACTTCATTCTTTTGAATAAGACATTCCTCCCCTTGGAAAGTAACTTTAAAACCTGCTTCCAATAATGCCTTAACTGATAATAGATTATAATCACATCTGGGAACATATAGCATTTCCAAATTTTGTTTTAAAAATGAACAGTAAACCTTACCCTCTCCAGAGACCTTGACTCTCCAGCCATTAGCCATAGAAATATATTTTTTACTAGACCTTATATTCTCAAAATCCCTTTTTATTTTTGAAATACAGTGTGTAGCTCCACTATCTACCACCCACCAATTGTGGTTATTAGTAGTTCTATTAGCTACAGCTACATTAATCAGCTTTTTATTCTTTCTATGGCTTTCCTTTCTCTGACAATTACTATTCTGACAAAACTTAGCAATATGTCCCTTTAACCCACAATTAAAGCATTTCCTTAAAATATAAGCAGATTCAGTCTTCTTTATTTCTTGTTGCAATGGCTCTCTCAACTGTTTTCTCTCCATACGACATCTTGATTCTTCCAACAACCTTCCAGTTATTGAAGAAACAGTTAGGTCTTCTTTGGACAAAACCTCCAAGGACGATACAAAGGCATCGTAGCTCTCATCCAATGATGATAAAATGATGTAAACCTGGTGAAGCTCTGAGAAAATAAGTTCTTTTTCTTGCAGTTCCAACAAAGTTGCTTTTATAAAGTTAAGGTGAGCTAACATATCGCCATTCTTTTCCAGTCTAGCTCTAAATAGCTTTCTGGTAAGATTTATATGAGCACCAACACTGTCCCGAACAAAAATCTTTTTCAACTTAGCCCAACATTTAGCAGCAGATTCTTCTCCACGCACATGGACTAGCTGTTGGTCTCCTAATGTTAGCCCAATGATAGATAAAGCCTTATCATTGTCTTTATTGAAGTCTACAATCTTCTTGTTATCTTCTTCATTAGTTGGATCCCAGGCAGTTACATCAGGAGGATTATGGACTATTTTCCAAAGACCTTGATTTTGTAATAGCAAACTACATTGTGTAGACCAGGATACGTAGTTTGACCCATTAAGCCGGGTAATGCAGAATGGATTGAATAGTCCTTGTGCCATTGTCTGAATTTGAAAACTCAGTTAGGAAATATAAATACAATACTGTGCCTGTCCTCAGCACCACACTGGATCTGGGCCCATAACCATTGTTAGAATATGTTGTTGAAAAAATGGTTTGTTTAACAGAGTATTATTAATACACAGTGGAAGTTGTACTGGGACTTTTAGGCAAACAGTAATGCACTAACACGAGTTTTATAACTTATTTTTACTCAGACAACAAAAAGAAACACAGGAAGAAATAGTCCAAGTATCAATCCAGTATCATGCACATAAAAGTCAGTCCATAAAAACATAGTATCAAAATACAAAAGCTGCTTACCAATATCAAAAACAATATACACTGTAGCAAGCAGTTGATTCTTGAGAGAATAAATATCAAGTTAGTAAACAAGATAACAAGAGGTATCCAAACACTAACATCAAACACATATACAAGAGCAACTACGTGTAACATCTAACTCTCTTTTATGTGGAATAATTACAGCCACACCCTTAGGCCGTTTAACTCCTTAAAGGTGCTTTTACTCCATTATATAATATTGTCACCCAAATCAAGTTTAATCTCTAACAGGAATCCTAAAGGGGAAAACAACTCAAGAAGAAAACAACTCAAGAAGTGAGATAATGAAGGTGCAGTCTAGCATAATACCAACAACAAGAAAAACAACAGCTCTCAAAAGAAACCAGCACGGCTGCATAAAGAACTCTCTGATAAATTGAAAGATAAAAAGGACAAGTATAAGAAGTGGAAAGAGGGGCACATAACTAAGGCAGAATATCAGCAAATAGCCCATGCCTGCAAAGATGAAGTCAGGGAAGCTAGGGCTCAAAATGAACTAAGGCTTGCGACCAAAGTCAAAAATAAAAAAAAATGCTTCATTCAACATATAAAAAACAAGAAAAAAGTTAAGGAAATGATAAGTCCATTAGTGGGGGAAAATGGCAAGAAGGTGACAAGCAACAGGGAGAAAGCAGAACTGTTTAACTCGTTTTTTGCATCTGTCTTTACACAAAGGGAAAAAACAGTCCAACCTACCAAAACCAGTGCCATAAAAAACAGAATAGAAACACAAGTTAAGATAGGCAAGAAAATGGTAAGTGAGCACCTATCCAGCCTAGACGAGTTCAAATCACCAGGACCAGATGGATTACACCCCAGAGTTCTCAAGGAACTGGCAGACGTGATCTCAGAACCACTGAACTATATTTTTCAAAGATCCTGGAGCACTGGGGAACTACTAGAGGACTGGAAGAGAGCTGATGTAGTTCCCATCTTCAAAAAAGGGGAAAAAAGTAGATCCAGGAAACTGCAGACCTATCAGCCTGACCTCAATACCTGGGAAGATTCTGGAAAAGATAATCAAACAACAAATCAGCGAACACCTTGATGCAAACAAAGTCATCACTAAAAGTCAACATGGGTTTGTCAAAAACAGATCGTGCCAGACAAATCTTATTACATTCTTTGACCAAGTGACAAAATTAGTGGACCACAGGAATGCTGTAGATATAATTTACTTGGACTTCAGTAAGGCATTTGATAAAGTAGATCACAACCTACTACTTGATAAGATAAAAAAATGTGGGTTAGATAGCATCACCACCAGATGGATTCATAGCTGGCTGACAGGCCGTACTCAGCATGTGGTCCTCAATGAAACTGCATCTACACGGAAGGAAGTGTGTAGTGGGATGCCCCAGGGCTCTGTTTTGGGCCCAGTGCTCTTCAACATCTTCATCAACGATTTGGATAAGGGGATAGATGGGGAACTCATCAAATTTGCAGATGACACCAACCTGGCAGGAATAGCCAATACTCCAGAAGAATAGGCTTAAAATCCAGGAGGAACTGGACAGACTCGAACACTGGGCACTATCTAACAAAATGAAATTCAGTGGTGAAAAAAGTAAGGTTCTACATTTAGGCAGGAAAAATCAAATGCACAGGTATAGTATAGGTGGTACCTTGCTCGACAGTAGTAACTGTGAGAGGGATGTCGGAGTCCTAGTATACAATCAGTTCAATATGAGCCAGCAGTATGCTGCAGCTGCCAAAAAAGCCAACACAGTGCTAGGCATTAACAGAGGGATAGAATCAAGATCATGTGAAGTACTAATACCACTTTACAATGCCTTGGTAAGACCACACCTGGAATACTGCATCCAGTTTTGGTCACCATGATGTAAAAAGATGTTGATACTCTAGAAAGGGTACAGAGAAGAGCAACAAAGATGATTGGGGGACTGGAGGCTAAAACATATCTGGAACGGTTGCTGGAATTGGGTATTTGTAGTTTAACAAAGAGAAGGGTGAGGGGTGACATGATAGCAGTGTTCCTATATCTTAGGGGCTGCCACAAAGAAGAGGTAGTCAAGCTATTCTCTAAAGCACCTGAAAGCAGGACAAGAAGCAATGGATGGAAACTAGTCAAGGAGAGAAGCAACCTAGAACTAAGGAGAAACTTCCTGACAGTTAGAACAATTAACCAGTGGAACAACCTTTCTCCAGAAGTGGTGAATGCTCCAACACTGGAAGTTTTTAAGAGGAGACTGGACAGCCATTTGTCTGAAATGGTATAGGGTTTCCTGCCTGAGCAGGGGGATGGACTAGATGATCTCCAAGGTCCCTTCCAACTTACTTATTATTATTATTATTATTATAAAAGAGTGACTTGGATTTTTTTATATATTAGATTTGCAAAAGTGGTTGTTAAAGTTTGGATGAATCTTGTGAAAAGGGACAAAAAAGTAGTGAAAGAAGATTAAGTTCTACAACATTAATTTAGTGCAATAAAGATTAAGATTGTTATAACTAAAAGGAAGGAACATAAAGTTACTTTATTTGATCAAGTTTGATATGGCCCAAGGGCTAAACAATAAAGTTGTTGTTGTTATTTGATCAAGATTGGAATGGATATGTAGTTATTTCTGTCACCCTTTAATAGACATTTGCTGATACCAAGACAATTCTTTATGATTTTTTTAATAGATAAAGAGATGAAATGTTGAATAAAGGGATCATTGGCTGTAAATTAAGAGGAGTTACTAAAATTTATATGTGATGAAGTTTGGAAGCCACTTCTTTAAATATTTCTTTTCTCTTTGTTTTTTCTTTCTTTCTTTCTTTCTTTCTTTCTTTCTTTCTTTCTTTCTTTCTTTCTTTCTTTCTTTCTTTCTTTCTTTCTTTCCTCTACATTGTTTTATTTCCTTTGCACTTTTGACTCTTTTTTTCTCTTTTTCTCTCTTTTTATTTGTGTTGGTTTTTATTTTACAATTATAATGTTTAATAAATATATATTTTTCAAGACTGCCTTAGGGTGCTTACAGTATTGGAAAAAAATGTTGTATGGTTTCCAAGTTATGAGATGAATGTGATACTATACGAAAGCTCTAATGGAGTGGAAGGGAAATGGCGTTCTTTCTGTCAGCAAGAACCAAAGCTAAGCTATTATCACCATGTAAATTGATCATGTATATCATCTAGTGGGTATTGCCTGGGAATGTTAATGACTATAAATAAACCAACTATTATCCCTCTTTATACATCTCACTATTATTTATTGTTAGCCATTATACTATCCACACACACACACCTAGAAAACCATAACAGAATAAATGTGCTCAAATTGAAGATACCTAACATCCCTTTTGCTTCACACTTTACAATTATCATTCCCATACCCAATAAAGACAATGCCCTGGCTTGGAGAAATAGACACATGGTGAGCAGCAGGTGGAATAGCCAACTATTATCAACAAAGTTGCAACTCAGGCACTTTGCTCCAATCAGGCACACCCAGAAAATGCATGCTAATTATGAATGCAGGTCCAGGACCTGGAGAACAAAGACAATTGTTACAACACCAGTGGTGGTGAGAGAACACTGGAAGTGCTCTTTGTTCTGACTGATTGCAATACCTTTTCCCTCCCAATCCTTTCCAAATCACTGATAAGGTTTGTGAAAAAATCAGTTCAGCATAATATTTTCAGTCAGACTTCCCAGTTTGTACATCCTCATCCCACTTGCAGATGTGACTCTAACTGTGCTCCGAAAACTGTACTGTAGTGCTCAGAATGATAAGCTGCAATAATTAAGTTTTAAAAAAAAACACATGTTGTGTTAAAGAATAATACATACCCAATAAAGTATATACTGTATGAGAGGAAATGGACATAAAAATGCATACAGATAACTTAACTCTAAATTTCTTATTCACTCCTCCCTTTTTTCTTGCTGTATTTGAGACTGATTCAGAAATGGAGGTTTAGCATCTGCAAAACACATCCAAAATAGTTAGATTCGTGTTCTACTGCTTGCTTAAAGAATACTGAATCTCAAAAGGGGCAGGCCAAGAATCCAGAAATGGATCTGATACCTAGTTGGTCAATTACTATATTAAAGTCAGCCTGGGTATCTAGTCTTTTTCTCTATATATCATTCTCTCTCTCACTCTGAGTTGAATTCACTGATGCTTATATAGTTGGGTTTGGGGGATGACAATTCTTGCATTTTCAGACTCAGGAGAAATTGTTCAGGGAATTGAAGAAATCAAGTTTTGGATTCAATTTCAAGGATCAAATTTTCTTCCTCTAGTTCTGATTTGGTGAGCTCCTCCTTTAGCACTGAGTTCGGGTCATTATTTAAAGCCATGCTTATGTCTATGAAAAAAATAAACCTGACAAATGTTTGCATCCTAATTTTGTTCATCTAATAAATGATCACTAATATGTTATCCATGAGTTTGCCCTTCAAAGATAGGTATTGCTGTTCTTAGAAAATTGTATTATTACATGCAGTTTTCAATATCGAACAGGCCCTGTTTAGGAAATCTGGCTGTGGGTAAAAATGTATTAATTTTTCAGAAGAGATTTCAGAATCTAGCTTCCTGTAGAAAAATTTAGTAGAGCAGCTGGAATAGGCTTCTGAGTTATGTCACGATATTGGTGGAAGCCCTGAAAACATGACTGTTTTTCCTCAATGAAAAAACTGTAAGACTAACTCTCTAAATATTCTAACCCTCTTCAAAATATTTTTTTTTTGTTTTAATGGTGAATTGAAATTAAGAAGTAGGCCAAGGGCAAAGTGCCAAACAAGGATAAAAAGGCAGGGCTGCTCATGTCAATAGAGGGTAATGAAGGTAATAGAGTAGAACGGCAGAGCTGGAGAAATAGGGGGAAAGGATAGGAATGAAGTGAAGTTTTTAAAGAGTGAAAGACCTAATAGCACACAATAATTAAAGCAAAATTAGAGTGTTTAAGTGGAATGAGAAAAGAAAACCATTCATTTGACTTACTAAATGGCAACCTTTTAAACTAATTGGACATTTTTAGTATCATTAGTTTCCAGTAAATAGAATCAGAGGCCTGGCATACATTGTGTAAAAAAAAATGCTCAGGATCTATGTGAACTCAGCAGACCATTTCACTTTCAGAAACTCAACCAAGCTTTGCATCCTTTTCTAACAGCCATAGAGTATATTCAGGATTACACATTACTGAAACAACAATAACAAATCAATATCGGGAGAATAAAACTTACAGAAGCATTTAATATTTTTTTTGAAGGAACAGAACAGATGTGTGTGTGTGTGTTCTATAATCCGTTCACAATATTTGATCATCCTTGTCTTAGTTTTGATTGTCTTGGTTTTATGATTGCAGACATTATTACTTGTATGTTAATTTATCCTGCCCTTTGTAAACTCCAACCAGTAATGTAAAGCCTGACTTTTTAGATTGGTGAATGGTCCATGTTGATTCTATGCTACATGAGCACAGCACAGACTTGCAATTTCATCCCTCAGTGCCAACCCCATCTAATTTTATCCTTTAATTTCATTGACTATAGACTTGAGAGACTATAATTTGTACTCTGTTCTTCAGGCTGCTGTGTGCTATTATCTTTGGCATGAATATATACACACAGAGTCACAAAATAGCAATTGCTTTACAAAGAACACACATGTGCTAGACTGCAAGCCATTCTAGAATCAGATTTTTCGTCTATATGGACACCACATTCTGGTCCTTTACTAACAGGAAGAAGGAAGTAGTCAACTAAAGAATATTTTCTAATATGGTATGCTTTTTGTATTTTAACTGCATTTCTTTTCCCAGAGAAGATACTTTTAAAGTATGTATTAGGATTTTTTTTCCCTTTTCATAAGTAACTGTTTTTTTGTGTGTATAGATTTCAGAAGTGCACAATCTTTTGTGGGTGTATCTCTTCCAACAAATCCTGTATGTACAGATTTTTATGAGATAAAGGTGGGTGTTATTAGGCTTCATTAACTGCTGATATTTGTGCCATATGAGTTTGCTTTGACAGTCTTAAAAATCCAAGCCCTAATGTGGCATGTGGCTTCAGTGTTGAAACCAATTAAAACAAGCTCACATGAATCCAAGATTTTCTGATGGGTATTTTTTAATAACGCTAGGAAGCCATAACCAATAAATTATAGAAAGCATTGTGTTTCAAGAGCAAATCCTATATAGTGAAACAATTCTTAATTACTGATTTAAACCATTGATATATTTACACTGTGGGCAAATTCACAACCATTCACTCATGATCCTGTTCCTTGTAATGTAGCAAACCAATTATCCCCATCTGCTTGGGAAGCACATTACATTAAACTCTGGTTATGCTATCAGATCATTAGACAACACTTTGGAAAACAATGGATGAAATTTCTCTGCTCAACTTCTCACTCCTTAAGAAACATACAATTGAAATCTACAGCAACCATCTGGTGTTTGCACTGCAAAATATGAAAAAGAACTCATTGACCAGGTTCAGTATGAAAGATCAGAACAGAAACTTTATCCATTTAACAACTTTTGAAAGGTGAAGAAGTGTTCAATTCGTGAAATTAAATTTGCAAGATACTACACTGGAAAATTGTCTTATAAACCATAGTAAAGTGATTTCTACTGCTAGATTTTATATTTCTGTGTGCCATATATCTAAGATAACCCCATTATGGATCAATAGAGTGGCTTCATCTCTGAAGTAGCTCATAAGTTAGAAATGTTTTTTATTTTTATTTATTATATTTTAATTCCATTTATATCCCGCCCTTCTCCGAAGACTCAGGGCGGCTTACACGCTTAGCAGTAGCCTTCATTCTATGTATATGCCTGCTTATTAGGGCTTTCACCCCCCCAGCGGCATTATTACAAAGTCAGCTTAATTGCCCCCAACAATCTGGGTCCTCATTTTACCTACCTCGGAAGGATGGAAGGCTGAGTCAACCTTTTTTTTTTAATTCCATTTATATCCCGCCCTTCTCCGAAGACTCAGGGCGGCTTACAAGCTTAGCAGTAGCCTTCATTCTATGTATATGCCTTGAGCCTGGTGGGATGCAAACCTGCACTAATTGCAGGCAGCTGGTGTTACTTAAGGAGGCATTAGCCCACTGCTCCACCAAGAAATGTTGTCCCAAATGTAACATATTTGAGATATCACATAAAAAGTAACAATACAGTTGAGTAACCAATTATGAAGAAAAGAACAACCCATCAAATTAGTAAAAGTACAAAACTAAGATGTCAAAATGGCATGACTTGCAAAAAATAAAAACCTCTTTTTACTTTAATTAATGAACAGAATAAACTTGCAAACAAAATGTGGGATAAGTTGCTCTCTCTCTATGTATATATGTAGATGTGTAGATATGTAGATATGTAGATATAAACCATGCTTTGTTGCCGGGTGGGTGGGTAGGTTATTATTTTGTTATTGTTTTTTGTTATATTTATTTTTTTCTATACTGTGTTTTTATTGTTTGTAAGCCACCTAGAGTCACTGTGAGCTACACACATATTTCACATATACACATACAGTGTGTGTGTGTGTGTGTGTGTGTATACACATATATGTACAAACGTATTTAATTTTAATTTAATTTAATTTAATAACATTTATATACCGCCTTTTCCCACTGCTGAGTTGAACTGCTCGCCACCCATCCTAGATTCAGCATGAAATTTCTCCTACCACTATTGGCACTATTTCAACTTCCTGCCATCATCTAATTTTCTTCCAAACTAATGTAGAGACAACTGATTTGCTGTATCCTGAGGCTGCCTTTGAACAGGGTGGAGAAAAAGGACAAAAAGACAATATTAACCCCCATGCATCTTTCCTGGCCACAGCCTTGTATGCCCCCCCCAACTGATGCTACCTTCTTACGCATATTCCCTGACCTGCACTATCCCACGGCCATACATCTTTGTCTCACCCATACGGCACCGCTTGCATACCCTCCACACCAACCCCTGTGCACCCAATTTCCCATTAGCTATTAATTATATAATTTATGTATACCTCTAGATCATTCTTCCAGCTTTCCTTCAGTGTCAAAAATCTGCAGTTTTAACTGAAAACATGCTCCAGATGTTGCTGTTGAGGAAGAATAAATCGGTGTACAGAGCTGGACCTCATACACCTTGTAGCCATGACAATAATGGAGGCTAGGTTTTTTTTAGAGATTAGATCATTGTGAAGTGTTTCTACATTGGTGTCCTCCTCTTTATAGGTTAAAAAAAATGAAATGTCTTTGAAAGTTTGAAGAAGGTACAAGATTTGATTAGCCCTGATTTCTGCATGAGAATCAAAGAAGTCTTTTGCATGGGACCCCCCCCCCCCTTTTGTTTTTGGTGAACAATGTGTCTGGTATTAACCGCATCTTTTATAAAGTGGGTTTATAAGAGAATATGAAGTTTTACTCTGGGCATGTTTTCAGCTTCGCTAAGAAGGCACAATAATAACTAGTCAAGGACAATGTGTACAGGGGGACAAATGCAATCAAGAGATTTCACACCCATTTGTGCAGCCTGAGAAACATCCTTAATGTGGAGGGACACAGCCAAGGGGAAGAGCATGAAAGATAAATCATCTGACTCCCAGCTACAGCCCACCTGTGGATAGTGGCAGATTGGCTCAGCTGAATACAACAGCATCAGGAATAAGAGACAGCAAATGCAGTTGACCACATGAAAGCAACAGCAATCAAATTTGTATTTAAATCTGTCCCCAAATCACTGATGGATTTTGCTTAGTCTTAGATAGATAATCCCATCATCTTTTCAAGAAATATGAGCAGGGAAAACCCAGTGGCTTTTCTAGAAAGGTTGTGTAAATCCACAGCATCTACCCGGGTTAATCACATCTAAGTAATTGCTGGCTGAAAAATACAAACAACTGGTTTCTCTCTCTCTCTCTCTCTCTCTCTCTCTCTCTCTCTCTCTCTCTCTCTCTCTCTCTCTCTCTCTCTCTCTCTCTCTCTCTCTCTCTCTCTCTTTCTCTCTCTCTTTTAAGGTTAGAATAGGATTGAAATGTACAGGGAAATGTATTGTACAAAGGAAAGCTCATCACTTATTCACAGCAGCCTCTGAAGAAGAGACAATAACCTTTACCAAGATCTAAACAAAGAAAGGAAAAGGTTGTGTTCTCTGAGTCCCATGTTCATCAAATAGATTAAATGAGGTTGGCCCCAACCCTCCTATCTTTTCATGAGGGCCTAAAGGTGTGGCTCTGCCAGTTAGCCTGGGGCCCCAGTGGGGGAACAGCATGGTGGAGGTGGTTGATCGAGTAACAACAGATTTCCCACTCCACCCACTCCACCCCCCCCTCCCCATGTGTCCTTAGGTTTCAATGTTTGATTGTAGTTATTTATGTTTTAATTGTATATGTATAAAAGGTAAAGGTAAAGGTTCCCCCGCACATGCGTGCTAGTCGTTTCTGACTCTAGGGGCCAGTGTTCATCTCCGTTTCAAAGCCGAAGAGCCAGCGCTTGTCCAAGGACGTCTCCGTGGTCATGTGGCCGGCATGACTAGATGCCAAAGGCACACGGAATGCTGTTACCTTCCCACCGTAGTGGTCCCTATTTTTCTACTTGCATTTTTACATGCTTTCAAACTGCTAGGTTGGCAGAAGCTGGGACGAGTAACAGGCGCTCACTCTGTTACGCGGCACTCAGGATTCGACCTGCCAAACTGCCGACCTTCTTATCGACAAGCTCCGCGTCCTAACCCACTGAGCCACCGCATCCCTTTATAGACATATTTTTATGACTGAAAGCCACCTAGAGTTACCCTATGGTAAAATGGATGGCAAATAAATAAATAAATACATAAACAAATAAATACATACATAAACACATACACACACAAACACACACACACACACACATAGGTAAGCTCCATGGGTAAGCTTTTTCGTTATTCCTAACTATCGGCCCTGTTGTCTGAGGCTGGGAATGGGAATGGTATGGCAAAATGTCTCAAAGGCCAAATCTAGTGTGGTTTAGGGACCAAACCCATGTGCTGCTTCCCCCTGTTCTACTCTGGAGGAGGCTGCTTCAAATTGTAGATGGTAGGAAATACTGAATTGGGATGCTCCACCTTCTCTTGGGGTAGGGGGAACTAGAAAGGCCAGCTCTGGTGAGACAAGTAGCATTCCCTTTACCTTGTCCTTGTATTGTCAATGCTGTACTGAAATTGTTCAAAAATGTGGGTCAGAGGAGAAAAAGACATGGCTACAAGCAGCACTACATTAAAATAAAAGATGGCAGAACAACCACTATCTCAGGCCTTAACTGAACAGTGGGATGAAGGCCAATTCCACAGGCCTCCAGCATAGCCTAGCTTGTTTACTGGCCTCTCATCTTTCCCTCTGCCCCTCCTTGTCTGTAGATCAAGTAGGGGATCTATGCAATCTGCTTTCTCATGTCTACTCTAGTGGTAGCTATAGCAGCACTTTCTTAGTTTCAGAAAGTAAGCATCTCTACCAAGACATGAAAGACAAGGACATGTGCCTTCCTGCATCTGTGAGGGGCTTTTGCTGAAGGAAGAGTACAAATTCTCTTGCCAAAGTTGACTAGACCCCTGTAGATGTGGGTCCTACACATTGGCCAATGCCAACTGAGTGAGAAATATTTATCCTTCATTTGGGGAGAAGTGACAATGTTTTTTTTTTTAATTATTATTATTTCTCCTCTCTTCTTGGGGATTGCTCATGTGTATGGGGAAGAATTTTTACACACATGTACACACCCTGGTGGGTGTAGTAATTACATAGATAGTTTTTGACTGTATGGTGTCCATAATGAGGTGAAGGTAGCAGTTGCTAAGGTTGGAGGCTTGTGTTCCATAACATTTCCATGCTTTTTGAATATGGGAACCACTTTATGTAACACTTCTTTGTCTTTCATCAAGCTGCCCAGTGGAATTCTTGGTGCTCTCTGAGTTGAGTTGTTTGCTTGCAGAAATTCGCCACCCATCTAGGTATAATCATCAGTGCAATGACTGTTACCTAGTCAGAGAATGAAACATCTGTAAGCAAACAATCCAGCTCAGAGCACTGAGAACTCCATGGTTCAACACTGAGCTACAGATATTCTCTTCCATTAGAAGCTGTCTAGTGCTTCCCGGTGCTGAGATGAGGGTGTGTTGCCCTCCATTTCTCCAACGTATGTTATATATTCCCTTGGTTTCATCAATTGTACTTGCTGGAACTCCACAGGGGAGACAAGATAGCAATTGTCAGCAATGGTAAGAGAGAGACATAGGGGAAAGAACCATGGGAGGCTGTTTGTAACATTAGCACTCCTGTTTCCTTGGACAAGATGCCCTTTTCTGTCTGCTTTTATCAGGTGCGAGTGAAAGAGCTGTGCAGGGTGGCATTTTCATATCCCTCCAGAAGAATGCTTCCATGTGTTCAGTTGCAAGTGTGCAGAACACACTGTCCTTTATATCTCTTACATTGCCTATTGTACGAGGACCCAAGGGAGAGCTTCGGGGTTGTTATTTTAAGGCAGCCTTGTGATAAATCATTGAGAGCTATAACTGTGGAACTTTTAAATGCTATTTGTCCGTACATAGCTTCTACAGGTTCTGCAAGTCTGCCCAAGCTACAAGAAAATGTTGCAGCTGGGTTTTTAAAACTCAATTTTAAAGGGCAAGCTGTTCAATTTTTAATTATTGCTTAGTTTCACGTACACTTACTGCAGTGACCTTTGCCTAAGTGCAAATAAAATACAACTTACTTGTTAACACTATTGATGTGGGTGTGACTGAGCTTAAAATAGTAGTTTGGATCGCATAACCTATTCAGACCTTACTGCACTTCTGCCAGATAATGGTCTATACCAGAGGTCTTCAAACTTGGCCCTTTTATGACTTGTGGACTTCAACTCCCAGAATTCCTCAGCCAGGCATGTTGGCTGAGGAATTCTGGGAGTTGAAGTCCACAAGTCATAAAAGGGCCAAGTTTGAAGACCCCTGGTCTATACTCAACAACAGAACAATCTCACTGGTGGGATTTTTGTTGTTGTTATTGTTGTTGTTGTTATTGTTTTAGACAGAGAGTCCTATTGTTTGCTGTAACTTTATATCTGCAATTTAACCTTCTTTTAAGCCCCTTTGTGAGCTAGTCTTTAACTTAGGATTATACATTGTATGTGTGTTGGGATCTTGCAAGTGATGCCCAGGTGTGTCAGGTTGTATGTGAACACTACAATTGTGAGACATTACTGTTTGATGCTGCTAATTTTTAACATGAACCTGGACTCTGCGTGAAAATAGAGGGGAAAAATCATGTAGAATAAAATGCCACTGTGACATCTGAAGTCCTGCTTTATACTGCTGATTAAATGCTTTAATAAAGCAAACCTCACAGTTGTTATGTGCAAGGAATCCACTGAGAGTGCTTCTTTGAATGGGCTTTTTTGAGATCAAAAACTCATCAGGAGTCCCTATCGTGAGTCCCTCATAATTGCCACAAGTCGCATTTCAACTGAGTGGCCCAGCTTGATTGAGCACAGAAAATTTTTAAATTCAAAATGTCAACATTCTTGAAAAGTTCAACTCTAATTTAATATAAAATTTCATTCAACTTGTAATAAGAAGGCCTGAAAGTTGACCTGTAAAGGCCAGCATGAGGTCGTGCTGAAAATAATTTTCTTTCGCTATCAAGTGACAAGCCAACTCCAATACACAACTTTTACAGCCTGTCTGTAAACGGGAGGTGAGCAGATTGAATGGATATTGTCAGAAAAAGTCACCTCTATCCTGTGCTTTAAACTCACCTGGAGTTTGATTGTGGTATAAGATAGTTCTCATTCTCCCAGTACACAACCTTTTGCAGCACACCAATATCTGCTCAAAGCTCTACATATAAGCAGGTTGTGTGTTTATTTCTTGAAAAAGAAAGAAGTGAAATCTTTCTCATCTTCTCCCAAAGGGAAAGTTTTGCAAGTAGCAGGAAGAATTGCTGTCTCTCAGATGGATCAGCAATGGAGTTGAGTCTCATAGAAAATGTATTACAGTATTTCCTCCTTGAGAAACAGACTGGTACCGGTACCTGCCTCTTGGAAACAGCCAGCAAGCAGGACAATTTCGAAGGACAATAACACAAATAGTGTTGAAGAATGTGGGGGAAAATGCACAGAAACCAGAGCAATTGGAGATAGATGCAACAAGCTATACTTTTATTGGAATGTGATACAATGATCACTGAGCTTCTCAGCGATGGATTGTGAGGAAGAGAGAGCCCAAATACAACAGCTCTACAGAATGTATATTTTTTTGGTTTGTTACACTACAGAAATAGAAAAGGTGGACTTGTGGAAAAGCAAAAATTTGTAGATATAATCAATATATAAAGACAATTTTAAAACAGAATCTTCAGTTGAAACCAGAGCCTTTTTAGAACTTGTGGATAGTTACTTAAAGAAATCTTCACGGACAATTGGTTTTATGTATGGTATAAAATTAGGTATGGTAACTGCAGTGAGGCTATTATACATATATCAAGATGGAAAAATATAGGAATACCACAATGGAGAGCTGAATTGTGAAGACAGTAGATCTTATTCAAATGGCTAAATTGACCTGTTTGATTAGGGAAGGAGTAATACCTACTTTTTCTAAAAGACTGGAAACCTTTTATGGACTCTTTGCTGAAAAAGGACAAAAAGGAATCAGTGATTTGAGGGATTTATTAATAAAAAGGGTTTTTTAAATAATGATTTATCAGAAGAAGTGAACTATCCTATGTAATTTGGAAGGGTAGTAACAATATTAACCATGTTGGTTATTGCTGCAAAGAAGACTAAGACTTTTTAAATATTTTTTTCTTTTTCTTTCTTTTTTCCCCTTTGACTTTAATGATCTTTGTTTTTTCTTCTGGCTTTATACACACGTACACACAAATACATATCTGTCTATCTGTCTGTCTGTCTGTCTGTCCGTCCATCCATCCATCCATCCATCCATCCATCCATCCATCCATCCATCCATCCAGTGGTTTTTTGTAGAAAAAAAAGGGTGCCAGATCTCACACACAGCTCTGGCTCCAGTCAAAAGCCCTTTATGGAGCGGGCGGGGGGGGGGGGGGAAACTGCTTTAGGGAGCTTCCAAGGTGCAGATCATGTGAGCAGCATCAGCTGACTGACGGCATTGCTGCGGCTTTTGAGAGGGCACTTGTTCAGAGCTGGCATGTCTTCTGCCACCTCGTCCTCCTCTGCCTCTGATGACCCAGATGCTTCCTCCGGAGCCAGAGTGACCAAGGCAGCAGCGGCACTGCTGCTTTGGGAGTGCGCCTAGTCCCTCAAAGAGATTTGCTCCAGGAGTCAGTCCTGGTCCCTGGTGGCCAATACGGGGGTGAGGACAGGCAGTGGTGGTGGAGGGAGCCCCGTGAACCAAGGCAGAGAAGAGGGTCTTCTTTCAGGGCCATGGATGTGTTTCTGGGTTGACCTTCAATGCCCCTGATTTCCCCGGGCAGCTTCCTTTCACTGAGCCAGAGCTTTACTCACACTGGCAGCTTAGAAGGAGCTGGTTCTTCCCTTCAAAAAAAGGTGCAGGAACGCCGTTCCATGCATTCTATGACAAAAAAGCACTGGATCTATCTATCTATCTATCTATCTATCTATCTATCTATCTATCTATCTATCTATCTATCTATCTATCTATCTGTATTTGTCTAATAAAACATTGTTGAGTGGTTTCCACATCCTTTCACACCATTCCATCCAGACTCAGAAGGATGGAGCACTGCCGAGTTTCTGTTTACTGTCTCTGTTCCAAGGTCACAGCACTGAGTTACATGCTTTTTAATACTTAAAACTAATTTATTTCTAAGATACAACAAGAATTTATGAATTAAACCTCCACATGGGGCATTTTGACCATCTTGTTGAACCCAGTGCAAGGATTCACATTAAAAGCATTTCAGACAGATGGTGGTCTTGCCTCCACTTGTAGTGATCCAACTCATTGGAAGCCCACTGCCTCCCTGGGTCTCTGATTCCAATGTGAAATGATTACTCTTTACTCTCCTACCATTGGGTAGGAGATATAAGAGTATAGCCAGCTGCACCAACAGGCTGAAAAACACCTTTTATCCGTGGGCTGTTAGGCTTTTGAATGAGAAATAACTTTTGTGAATTTTATGCAGAATTGACTTGGGAGGCCGGTGTGTAGTGTAGTTGGTTCACATGGTGTAGTAAGATGGAGGGTTTGTTGTCACTGTATATTGGGGGGTGGGAGCACAAAGGGAGGCTCAGCTAATTTCAATGTATACATAGTTGTACTTTGACAATAAAGATTCATTCCTTTCTAACATTAATTCAAAATCTGCCATCCTTTGACTTAAATCCTTTGTTTCATGTCCTGTACTTCGGAATGAAAAAGAAGAGGTCCTTTTTCTATGCAATGGATTTTTCAAGTATTTGAAATACGATATTTTCCTCAATTATATCTTTTCAATCTTAAACATACCTAACATACCTTCAAGCCTGGGATTCAGAGCAGTGGGGACACAGTGGTTAGAATGCAGTACTGCAAGCTAACTCCCTGCTCACTCCAGGAGTTCGATTCTCACTGGCTCAAGGTTGACTCAGCCTTCCATCCTTCTGAGGTCAGTAAAATGAGGACCCAGATTGTTGGGGGCAATAGGCTGACTCTGTAAAAACCACTTAAAGTGTAAAGCACTGTGAAGTGGTATATAAATGCTATTGCTTTCTGTCCTTCTTTTCTCTGGATTCTTCTATAAAATATAAAACTCAGAATTGGACACAATACTTGAAATGGACCAAAATAGAATAGAGTGGAACAATTACATCTCCTGACTTGTATATCGAGTTTCTCTTGAGAGACCCTAAATGTACATTTGTCTTCTGTTTAGCTACCTCACACTGCTGGCTCGTTCTCAGTTTGCGATCAACTGCTATTCCAAGATATTTTTTTCACAAGGAAATAGTAATTACTATTAATATTTTAGCATCACACAGTTCCATTCAACCATAATTATCCTTCTGAGCCAGCTAAATTGAAGCTGAAACTCTATTCTTCTTTGGCTGTTATTTTCTGAAGATAACCCTGGTGCCTTATCATTCAGTTCACTGGCAATTACGCTGCAGTGTTCCTCAAGTTTAATTTTCTCCCTCAGATAATTTAACATCCACATGATTCTAATAGGATGATTCCAAAGGTGCATGATGCTCAGTATGCAGGTGACATTCAGCCTTACTTCTCCTTTTCATCCCATTCTTGGGAGGCAGAAGATACTCTGAATCAGTGCCAAAGCTCAATAAAGGACTGGATAAAGGCCAATACATTAACATTCAGTCCATGTTTCAGTTGCTGTAAGGCTTATCCAAACATTATGCATGATAAGTGTTTTTCAGCATAAAATGCCAGGCACATATCTATATGTGAAATAGGATTAGAGCTTTGGTTCTCAGGGGTCTTGTGGAAAGGATGCTTGTAATTTTTGCCCCAGGGGAATGTATCCCTGAGAAAAGGTTTGGAGAAAGAACTTGACTACCTGATCCTCCATTCTCACATCCAGATTAAAGCCTGGAAAGAATGCAATTCAGCATTGCTAGATTGTCCAGGGATCAGGTGACCTTTTGCGAAGCTGCTGGAGTCTGATTTTATTTATAAGCAAAGGAAACTTGAGGTCACTCTTAGAAACATGTTAGATCTCCTTAAAGTAGTGAGATTACGGTAATATTAATCTGAGGCCTCAGGATTGCAGGTGTGTCCCCAAAGCCTTGGATGCAAAGTCCAAAGCCTTCCAAAAATTGGTCACAGATTGTTTCTTCTAATATTGAAAGGAAAAATAATAACATACATGACTTGTGAGCAATCGTATTCCTGATGTTTCATTTTAAAATGCTCCAACACCGGAAGTTTTTAAGAAGAGACTGGAAAACCATTTGTCTGAAATGGTATAGGGTTTCCTGCCTAAGCAGGGGGTTGGACTAGATGACTTCCAAGGTCCCTTCCATCATCATCATCATCATCAAGTTTGTTGTTGTTGTTACTATTACTACTAGTAAAATGTTAAAATGTCTGAGCTCAGTGTCATACTATACCATATTTTACTGAAGGAATAGCAAATGATTGCTTCACCTTTAAACTAGGGTGAGAAACCTTTTAAGTTGGAGAAGGCTTTTAACTTTTATTTGGGTGGGGTGGGGGGGAAAGAAATGAATGAACAAGCGCTGTCATGGAAAGGGCTGATGTTTAAGGAATTGTAGCTGTCATTTCATTGAGAGGTGCCACATAAAGGCGAGACTGACTCTTCAGTATCTTATTTTATGATTGAGAAATCCCAACATTACAAAGCTTCAGTTAGATTAAAAGATGATTCATGGCTAAGGGGGAAAAAAATCTTTGTCCCTTGAGTAGAAAGTAAAAATGTTAACTAGCAAACTTTTCTTTCCCATCTGTGAAATTCCATTTCTGTTGTTATTTTATTTTTATAGAATCAATTCACACTATCTTTTCTCTCAGCTTTACCATCACTTTTGGGATTATTCCTCTCAAAAAAATGCCTGAGAGTTCATTACTTCATTAGAGGGGACTTAAGATTTTTAAGGGCTTAAATTATACTCAAGAATTATATTCTTTGCAAGTAGCAGTGCTGCATTGAATATTATTCAAACCAAGCAAGGAATTTACACTTCATTAATCACTATTTATGGCATAAAATAATCAATGGCATAAAAATATGTTGCCTACTTTAAGAGAGTAGTTCTGTAAAGCCGTTATTCCTATATCCATGTTTTATTAAATGCCAGACAGCAACAAATCTTCGGTTTTATTGTTATTTTTAAATATTAAGCTTTATTGATTTAATTTTTAAAACATTTTGTCCCACAGAAATTTGTCAACTATTAGTGCTCCTAATGTACACATGGGCTAGAGCCAGTGTTCAGCATAAGAACATAGAATTAAAGTTTAATTTTGCAGTTTGGGGTAGACTTGTAGGAAATCACTAGACTGAGTCTGAGGGCAGGATGAAATGAATCATCAGTTTGAAATTACTACACCCCCATCAGAGACCTGGTTTTTTGAACTGAAGAAGCTTCTTGGTTGAGAAGCAAAATGTTTTCAAATACCTGCCCCCCCCTGAGAAAGTCCAGTTGCCTTTTTGAAAAAGTACCTTTGGGATATTGTATTCAATGTTTGTAAACTGCCTAGAGTCACCTTTGGTGAAATGGGAGGTATACGATATAGATCAGACATGTCAAACACAAGGCCCAGGGGCTGGATGCGGCCCACGAAGTGGTTTCATGTGGCCCGTGAAGCCAACCTGGAAACAGTGAGGGAACGGCCCCCACTGCCTTGGCCCTGGCCCAGAGACCCTCCTTCTGCCAGAGACCCTCAGATCTGTCCCACTCCTGCCCAGGCCCCCATAGGCACCCTTGAGGCGAACGATGTAGAGCTGGCCATGCCCACCCAGTAGGCCATACACACTCTAGCCATGCCCACCCAGTAGGCCACGCCCACCCTGGCCATACCCACCCAGCCCCCTGAGGGCAACTGCAATGCTGATGTGGCCCACAATGAAATTGAGTTTGACACCCCTGAGATAGATAGATAGATAGATAGATAGATAGATAGATAGATAGATAGATAGATGATAGATAGATAAAAATACATACATCGATCCATCCATACATACATAAGATAGCAAAATATATCTAAAAACAATTCTTCATAATCATACATAGTTTTATTTTCCATGTAATGTGTATCTCTGCGTGTGCATGCATATGTGTGTAAAAAGAGCAAGATTTGCTGAATATTCTTGATGGGTGGGCAGATCAATAGTGGGATCAGGTAGAGGGGTATCTGCAGTGGCATAAACATGTCAAGATGACAACTGTGCCAGCATGATGAAAAAAGTGCAGGGTTTGAGATGCACAGGCTTGACCACCATATTAATGGAATTCTGGCTGTGTTAACGTGCTAGTAATGAGATCTGTAGGAATTGTGATCCAAGCTGGTTTAACAGAATTTCAAGTTTTGGTTTAAGTTTTTATTTCTTTCTACTGGGTTGGGCTACTTTGGCTATGTACGATTATTTAATAAAGAAATAAACAAATATTGCCTTTTTTTAATCCCTGAAGGTCAGATCTCAAAGAGAAAAAATAAACCGGGGAGAATTTCTGCATAATCATCTTCTGTAATATTCTCTTCCTTGGGCCAATTTTAAATAAAACTAATGTCTATTGATAGTACATACTGGTGGGTGAAAGAATGTATGGCTAGGAAAAATGAGCTGGAAGAATTAAGTACAAAAAAGCCATTATCATTTTCAATTGTATTAAATCATGTTGGGTTAAATCCACAGCTGTGCTCAAAGTCTCCCTAATACAGGGGTAGGCAACCTCGGCTCTTTTATGACTCATGGACTTCAATTCCCAGAATTCCTGAGCCAGCCATGCTAAGGAGAAAGGAAGAGGTTTCCATGCTGAGCCATGCTGGCTGAGGAATTCTGGGAGTTGAAGTCCACAAGTCATAAAAGAGATAAGGTTGCCTACCCCTGCCCTAATATATCAGCAGAATATTTCTTATGTTTATTCCATTAAAACAGTGGTATGCAATACCCAATAGCTTCAAGCTAGCCTGTTCTCCCCCCCCCCTCAAACAAGACATTTGTTTCTTCCTATTCCTGTTTGCATTAACTCAACAGTTCAGTGTTAGTTTCTGGAGCAATTGTTTCATATATTTAGGATAGAATTCTTTTATGTCTAACTTGATCCTGTTCCCTGCCTCACCATTTCAATAATACGTAAATGGTGGTACCAATCCCTGATCATGGAACTTTGTGCATGCAAATTATATGATCACTTCTCATAAGTGGTTAAAAAGAATAGCAAATGAACCAGTCACTTCCTTGCCATTGATTCTTTTCAATAAACTATCTTTCACCACTTTTAAATCATATGCTATATTTTTCACCTGTCTAATTTCTCTATTCTTACAACAGAGAGTGATATGCTGGTGAAACATTTTGGCAATTTTGAGCCACTATTTTTTAAGGGGCTAGTCCTTAATTTAATTTGATTGGAATGGAGAAAGCATTTGATGAAAATATGCTTAATGCTGTATATACTGAAACCGGCATTTGGTGCTTTACACAATTCCAGTTGTGCTTCCTTTTACTCACAATCTGCTTTCATGGAGTAGTAGTGTTTCAAAAGACAAAAATACCACTTCTTTGTAAGTCAATGTAGCTTATAGAATGTCCTAATAATGATTAGAAATTTGTTGGAAGCCCAGTGTCACAGAAAGGCATAGTATATCTTTCTAACCGATGCCCTCCAGGAATGTTGGACTGACAATAAACTTTAAATTAAACTCTAAAAGCTGTTCCTTGGGCCAAAATATATTCATTACATTTTTCTTTGCTTTCCTCAGACTGGGTCATTATTTTATTTCCAGGGAGATAACAGAATTCTACTGAATATAGTAATTTGGGAAACGGTTCAACAACTTTTATCATTTCTATAACTGTTCATACTGATTTATATTTCTTGTCACTAGATACAGTAAAGGGCATTGACTTAAATGTAGATGTGTGAGCAGAGAATGAATGGGTTTTTTAAAAGAGATAAAGTGAACCTGTGATGATGATTTTCAAGAACAAGGCTGAGTCTATAAGTATTGATATAAACCAGAGATTAAACAGGATGATGAAGGATTGAGAGCTGAATTAGAGACACCCAGGTTCAAGACCATTTCCATCTCTGGCATCTCACTTGGGGACTTTTGCTAATTGTTCTCTCTTAGACCAATCTACTTCACAGGGTTGATATTGTGAAAGGAGGTTCCCCATTAAAGCATCCTGAATTTTTGAAAATCATGCATTAGATTAGTGATCAATCTAACCAACAATAATCACAAGGACATTTATAAAAGCTGAATGACAAAGAGAATGCTAGCAGGGAGATGGCTGTAATGGCAACAAAACCCTGTCTCAGAATGCTGTGAGAAAGAGTGGCAGACTTTTCATATTAAAAGAGAATAAGATTAGGGTGATCAAGTTTCATGACTACCGGAAAAAACCCAGGTTATTGAAAATCTGGAGTTCAGTTTCTGTTTAGGCAAAAGCCAGGAGTAGGTGAGCCTGTGTGAATACTGTACAGCATAGACATTACACAGAGTTTGAGAAAGTTGTAGAAGATTACAAGGTAATAGTCAATAAACAGGGTATATAAACAAGATAGAGGGGAGAGAGAGAGAGGAGGGAGGAAACGAGGGAGAAGGAAAGAGGAAGAGGAAGAGAGGGAAAGAGAGGGAGAAAAGGATAGAAAGAGAGTACCCCATCTTCATCTGTGAAACAACTTGTGCCCAGGCACATCTTCCCCACCCTATCATCCATTCAGTTTGTGCTGCCACTCAAAAAAGTAGTGCTATAACTATGAAAGATTGGATAAATGACTGAACAAATAAACCACTTTGTCTCTAAGCCAGGGAAGCAGATGTACTAGTCATAATCTCCTCTGAGGAACAGTTGGGTTGCCCTAGGCAACTGTGAACCAGTGATTTCTAAAGAAGTGCATCACTTATTTCATATTTGTAAGATTCCCACATTATTAAAAAAAATGAGAAGTTAATGGTTTTATTCAACTGGAAATATAATTGTACATATCAAAACACTGTTAAAAAGTCACTTAAATAGGACTATCTGAATAGCCTTCCTTCCTGTTTTCTCTCCTTAGCTGTCCTGCTTGCTTTTTTTCTTTCCCAGTGCCCCATTCATCCTGGCCCGGAATCTGGCAGAAATTCTCAGTGTTTGGTTCGAATTGACGAGGACTCAGAGTGGTTAACACTGAACGAGTTTATTGAATACACAAAGTCAACTGTCAACTGTCAAATGTTGCAACCCTTTTATAGAGAAAGCGTTTGAACTGTAACCAATACAAACAGTCTCTTTTCCCGCTCCTTGGTTGTGGCGTCCAATGAACGCACCTTATTTTCCCGCTTTAAACCTTGCAAAGCTGCACTGTGTTTGCAATCTCTTCCATGGCTTATTGCTAACTATTTACATACACAACACCCCTTACCCCCCAGTTGGTGTCATTTCTTTACAAAATCCATTAAGTATTTTGGTGGCCTATGTATTCTGGACGGGTATCTGTTACTTTGGCTATTAGGGACCCTTCTTCCTGGTTGACTGCTTGGCTGCTGGTTACTACTAGACCTGGGCTCTGGGTTACTGGCTTCAGATGTACTGTCTTGTGTATTAGGTTGTGTTTGGGATTCAGTGGTCACTGGCCTACTTCGCAGGGGTATTTCCCAATCAATTGGACTGAATTGTTGTTGTTGGGCATCAGGGAATGTGTCATCTTGCCCAACCTCTACACCGCTTCCTGGCCTAATGTTGTCTGTACTGTTTCCCCTTACTGAGCTTTGGTCCCCCTCAGCAGGCACACACCCACTAGATCTTTTCCTCAGCTGGTCTATGTGTCTTTTACAGATCCTATTCCCTTCCCCCTCAATGATGTATGATAGGGGACCTAAGATTTCAGTTACCACCCCTGGAATCCATTTGTCCCCTTGGGCGTAGTTCCTGGCCCAAATCAAGTCCCCCACTTCAAATGTTCTGTTAGGAATGTCTAATTCAATGTTTGGTTGGAGTCTGTCAGGGTGTAATCTGTCCAACTTGGTCAATATTTTCCTGCCCCACCTCATTTCAGCTGGACTTTTCCCTGTAGCCGAACAAGGGGTTGTGTGCTGAGCCAACAAGAACTCAGCTAGTCTCTGATGCCAGTCACCTCGAATGATTCTTTTAAGCGCGTCCTTCGTGGTCCTCACATTCCTTTCAGCCAATCCGTTGGTGGAGGGGTGGAAGGGTGCAGAAGTCTTGTGCTTAATCGAGTTGGCCTTGAGGAAATCCTGAAATTCAATAGATGTGAATTGTGGCCCATTATCAGACACTATTAAATCCGGCAACCCATGAGTGGCAAAGAGGCCCCTTAATGCCTGTATTGTTCTGCCTGCCGTTACTGAACTGACCGGTACTACTTCTAGCCATCTAGAGTAGCTGTCGACCACTACAAGGAACGTTAACCCCTGGAAAGGTCCAGCGAAATCAATATGAATCCTGGACCAAGGATTCCTAGCTAGCTCCCATTTATGTGTGCGGATGTGCTGTTGTTCAGGCCTGGAACGTTGGCACAGATGGCAATTGGCAACGCATTCCTCAATGTCGTGGTCCAATCCTGGCCACCACAAGTGACTCCTAGCCAGGGCCTTCATCCTTACTATTCCGGGGTGTCCCTCATGCAATTCAAATAGAATAGCTGATTTGTGGATTTCCGGAATTACTACACGAGTTCCCCAGAGTAAGCAACCCATATGAACTGATAGTTCATCTTTCCTTCTGAAAAATGGACTGTATTTTACGTCCGGGTTGGCGTTGGGCCAACCGCTCATGACCCAGGCCATTACTCTCCTTAAGATGAGGTCCTTATTGGTTGCCTCAGCTATGTCTTTAGCAGTTAGGGGCAAATCAGGAATATCTTGTAGGGACATTACTTGTCCCACTGGGGCAGGGTCCTCCTCTGTTGTGCTAAGGGGCAATCTGCTAAGAGCGTCTGCATGACCCATGTCCTTACCTGGTCGGTATTGGAGGGAAAATGAATATGCTGAGAGGAAAATGGACCATCTCAGCATCCTGGGAGACATAATTTGGGGAGTCTGTTTATCTGTGGTAAACAGTCCCAGCAGGGGTTTGTGGTCTGTCAGTATTGTAAAGTTCCTGCCATACAGGTAGTCGTGGAACTTTTTAACTCCTGCCACTATGGCTAAAGCTTCCCTGTCTATTTGAGCATAGTTCCACTCTGCCTTGGTTAGTGTGCGGGAGTAGTAAGCAATGGGTCTTTGCATTCCCTGGGTGTCTAAATGGCTGATTACTGCCCCAACGCCATAAGGCGAAGCATCGCACGCCAGGTAGATTGGTCTGTTTTCTATAAAGTGGGTTACAGTTGAACTACTGGAAAGGATGTCTTTTAAGGTCTGGAAACTCGCTTGGTGCTTGTCTTGCCAATGCCAAGGGGTCTTCTTATCTAAAAGCCTGTGCAGTGGTTCTGCAATGGCAGCCTTATGTGGCACAAAAGTGTGATAAAAATTTACCAAGCCTAGGAAGGCCTGTAGCTCCGCCTTGTTCCTTGGTTCAGGAGCCCCTTTTATTGCTTTAATTTTTTCAGGGGTAGGGTGGACTCCACTTTTGTCAATCCTGAACCCCAAAAAATCAGTGGATTTAACCCCTATGCTACATTTTTCCTTTTTTAATTTTAATCCAGCCTTTCTAAATCTACCCAGTACCTGTTCCAGCCGCTCTACTAACATTCCTTCATCTTTTCCAGCTATTAGGACATCATCAAAGTAAGGGCATACTCCAGGTATGCCCTTTAAGGTCCTCTCCATCACTTCTTGGAAGATGCCTGGAGCTGCTGCAATTCCAAATTGCAGTCTGTGGACTCGGAACGCCCCCTTGTGGGTAACAATTGTCTGTGCCTCTGCAGCCTCCTTGGAAACAGTCAACTGTAAGTACGCATGCGCCAAGTCGAGCTTGGCGAAGATGGCGGCGTCCTGGATCGTGGCGAGGACCTGCTTCACCGTCGGGACCGGGTAAGCATGCTTTTTCATTCCAATGTTGAGGGTGGCTTTGTAGTCGGCGCAGATTCTCACATCCCCATTGGGTTTGAGGGGTGTGACAATCGGCGTCTCCCACAAACCGCCCTCAACAGGTTCTAAAACTCCGAGGCCTACAAGCCGGTCGAGCTCGGCCTCGATTTTTTCTTTTAAGGCAAAAGGTACCCTCCGGGCCTTTAGCCTGATTGGATTTACTGAGGGGTCTAGGTTAAAATTAATGGGGGGCCCTTTGTACTTGCTTAGAGATCCATCGAATACGTCTGCAAATTCTTTGCAGACGGATTCGAGGGTCTTATTTCTAATCACTGAATTTATTCCCCCAATCCAAATTCCCAGGGCAGGAAACCAATTAAGCCCTATTAAGCTGGTCCTATTCCCCTCCGTAACTATCAAATCTAAGACCCCCTTAAACCCCTTAAAGTTTACTCTAAGGCTGGTCTTCCCTTTTACGATTATTGGACTTTTTTGGAAGTCCATTAATTGAATATTTGTTGGACTAAGTGGAATTCTTTTTCCGCTTAGTTGTTCAATTTTCTCAAGGGTTTCAGTGGAAATTATCGACACTGAAGCCACTGAGTCGATTTCCATTCTGCAAGGGACCCCTTGCAGAAGGACTGTGATTTTTAATTTTCCGTCCGGAAAATTGTGACCCCTTCCCCGCCGTCTCCGATTGACTCGGGCCACCTCTCTTAGGTTTGGAAATTTCACCCGGGTTTTAGGGGTCTCCTTGCCACTAGCATTGGGGGTTACCTTACCCTCTGGCCACACATCGACTTCGTTCAGACGGGTGTCCCGAACGCGGTTTCTGCAGATGGCCTGGATGTGGCCGGTCTTGCCGCAAGCCCTGCACTTGGCGGTACGGAATCGGCAGGAAGCGCGGGGATGGTTGCCGCCGCAGCTGCCACATCGGTTCTGGGTTTCGTTGTCGCGCGGTCTGGTTGCGGTGTCCCGCCACGGTCGTTGTGCCCCGGTCGGTGGTCTTTGCGGTGTTGCGGGTTGTTGCCGGCGGCCAGGTTCAGGCCCCTCGCTTCTGAGTTGTCTTGGTGCCATCTTTCCGAATCGCCTGGAGACTTCGGCGATCTCTTCCTCCCACTGCTGATCCACCTCCCCGCAGTCCACATAGCCCTCTTGGTTAATTTCGGGTGCTGCCGCCATGCTACTGCGGGGGGGGGTCGCGATACCCGGTTGACTCATACGTTAGGAGTTCGTCGAGCACTTCCTGTAAATCGCCGGTAGGTTTTGCGATTATTCTATTTTGTAATTGTTCATCACGTAAGCCCAGCACGACTCTGTCCCGAATTCTAATTTCTAAATTATCGTATTTGCAACGTACTGCGGCTTCCCTGATGGCAGCGACGAATTTCTGTATGGACTCCCCCGGTCTCTGATTTCTCTTTTCGAAGATGCGCCGCCAAAAGAGTTCGGACCTTCGGGGAGTAAAGTGAACCTTTAATTTTGCGAGGAGGTCGGCATAGGGCACGCTGGAGACTAGTTGTGGCTGGCACAGCCCGACAGCAACTCTGTAGACCGGTGTGCCGCAGATTGTCAAAAGTGCCGCCGCTTTTTTTCGGTCGTCAGTGATTCCGTTCACTAACAGGAATCCTTCGACCTGACCGATGTATTCTTCCCAATCTTCGGGGAAGTTAGGGTCGAATTCCTTCAGTGACCCGATTTGCGCCATTCGGAGAATTTTTTCCTATTCTGCCGCGGCCGCTCGGTTGACTATGACTCGCTCTGAATTTGCCGCCTTCACGACAATTCTTCCTAATCTCTGGTCTTCTGTCAATCCCACCTTCGTCGCCAGTTGTTTGGTTCGAATTGACGAGGACTCAGAGTGGTTAACACTGAACGAGTTTATTGAATACACAAAGTCAACTGTCAACTGTCAAATGTTGCAACCCTTTTATAGAGAAAGCGTTTGAACTGTAACCAATACAAACAGTCTCTTTTCCCGCTCCTTGGTTGTGGCGTCCAATGAACGCACCTTATTTTCCCGCTTTAAACCTTGCAAAGCTGCACTGTGTTTGCAATCTCTTCCATGGCTTATTGCTAACTATTTACATACACAACACCCAGGACTGGCCTAGTTCAGATGATAAATCTCTTTTTCCCCCTTCCATCAGGAAAATTAGGAAGCCAAATGAATATAAAGGCTTATTGCAAGCATATGCTCTCTACAAGAATCTGAACTACTAGTGATCAAAGCAAATTGGTGGTAAATAAAAGTCAGTGGAATTCCTGGTGGGCTAGCTTGGATCTCTTGTGGGTGCAAAGTACTTCAAGACCAAAGATGTGTTTAACCCCTCCCTCGAGCTCAGCCTGGTCATCTCCTACATCTCCCCTCTCCCCCTTCATTGTCTCCTTCCTTTGCTTACTCCTTTCATTAGTACGTTGTCTTTGACAGTGGATAGGAGACTGAGGATCTCAGAGTCCTAGTGGACAATCACTTAAATATGAGCCAGCAGTGTGCTGCAGCTACCAAAAAAGCCAACACAGTGCTAGGCTGCATTAACAGAGAAATAAAATCAAGATCACATAAAGTATTAATACCACTTTACAATGCCTTGGTAAGGCCACGCTTGGAATACTGCATCCAGTTTTGGTCACCACGATGTAAAAAAGATGTTGAGACTCTAGAAAGAGTACAGAGAAGAGCAACAAAGATGATTAGGGAACTGGAGACTAAAACATATAAGGAACGGCTGCTGGAATTGGGTATGTCTAGTTTAATGAAGAGTAGGGTGAGGGGTGACATGATAGCAGTGTTCCAATATCTCAGTGGCTGCCACAAAGAGGAGGGACTCAAGCTATTCTCCAAAGTGCCCAAAGGCAGGACAAGAAGCAATGGATGGAAACTAATCAAGGAGAGAAGCAACCTAAAACTAAGGAGAAACATCCTGACAGTTAGAACAATTAACCAGTGGAAAAACCTGCCTCCATAAGCTGTGAATGCTCCAACACTGAAAATTTTTAAGAAGAGACTGGACAGCCATTTGTCCGAAATGGTATAGGGTTTCCTGCCAGAGCAGGGGGTTGGACTAGATGACTTCTAAGGTCCTTTCCAACTTTATGATGATGATGGTGATGATGATGATGGTCTGCATTGCTTCTGTGCCATTTGGGAGGAAATCTCAAGCAGAGAATTAGTTTGAATTCACTATTTAAACACAAAAGGGCAAGGTCTGATCCCCCCCCTTTGAGTCTTGACCTTTCCCAGGTAAAAGCTGCTGGTTTGGGGAGATTCCTGTATTACTGGCAGTGAACAATAAAGTAGGTAGTTTGATCTATACACATACAGGTTGTGCCTGACAAATGTAGAGGGAGCAATGCAAATAAATAGGAAACTAGTATTTTGGATTATTTAACTTTATAAAAAACTATAATTCTCACATGGTTAGCAATAAACATAGGAGAGCCATTTCTAGGTGTAGTGATTAAGTTGTCGGCCTAGGAACCAGAAGACCTTGAGTTCTAGTCTGGTCCTAAGTATGAAAACCAGCTGAGTGACTTTGTGCCAATCACTCTCTCTCAGCCCAACTCAGCCTACAGAGTTGTTGCTGTGGAGGAAAGAGGAGGAGGGATGAGTATTATGTGTGTTTATGTGCATTATTTTACATATAAAAATAATAAAAGTTGGATTAAAAAATCTAAAATAAAGGTATCATATTAGATAAATAAGTTATACCTGGGCTTGAATTACCCAATATCTTTTCTATTGATGTCATGGAGACCACTTCATACTGATTTGTTTGGAGAGTAAAACAGAATAAATTATAATTGCATGTAATAGGATGCCCTGTTAGTGTAGGCTGCAAGCTTATGCCACAATATTAATTGACCTCTTACTATGAATAAAGAAATGTTTATGTTGAACTTGCCATGATTCTGAGAAATAAAAGAGATTTGAAATGCAATTAAACCTAGTCCTATTTTCTCACCCTTTTTCAAATTGTAGTCATATGATATGATATGTAATCATAGCAGCACTAAGTGCTTTTTAAATAGAAAAACTGGATAAAAATATTTTAAACTAAATATGAATATATGTTCTACTCTGTGCTACTCTTTGCCTCTTCATATTCCCCCCCCCAGATCTAATGTTTTTAATGGTTCAGAAAAATCTCTTTATGTAGACTAAAGAAGCAAATATATTGACTTAACAGAAAGAAAATAAGATATAATCTTTATTACTATTATTTGGAATATTGCATAGATGCAATCCTTTTTGGTGATAACATCGGGGACACTGCTGTTTATAAGTAAGAGATAACCATTTAAAGTTTGTACCACTGAAAACAACATATATTTCTGTAATATACATGCTATGCACACTACTCTTATTTGTTTGTTTATTATATTTATTCATATCCTGCTTTTATTATTTTTAGAAATAACTCGAGGTGGCTAACTTACCAAATATTCCTTTCTCCTACTTTCCCCACAACAACAACAACAACCTTGTGGGCTGAGAAAGAGTGACTGGCTCAAAGTTCATCCAGCCACTTTTCATGCTTAAGGCAGGACTAGAACTCACAGACTCCCAATTTCTAGCCTGGTGCCTTAATCAGTAGATCATAACGGCTCTCTTCCACTCCAACTCTGGAGAAATTCTAGAGTCCCTAAATCTCAAATCATGCTTTGAACTTCAGCCATCATAACGTTATTTCATTGATTTGTCCCCTCCTTCCTTGGACAATGGTAGTTTATTGGTCACTATTATCTCTTAGTTTTTGGTGTAAAGACTTTTTTTTTAACTCCACAAATGGTTCTTTAATCCTTCAGAAAATCTTTTCCTCCAACATTTTACCAAGTGGCTTGTCCTCAGTTGCCAAGATTTCTTTCTTCCCCATTGCCTTCTTTTTCCTTCCATCACCAACTATCTGCATACAGAAGAGGTGATATCAAAACCAAAAGACTAACCATTTGTCTGAAGATAATTCCTACTCCCTCCCTTGAATAAATCTCATTAAATTCAGTGGGCCGCACCCTTAGGTAACTGCACAGGGATGTAATCCCTACAGAGATTGGATGAAGTAAATGTTAAATCGAGGATTCAAAGTTCATGGTGGATATTCATAATAATCACAGTATTTGGTGTGAACTTTTTTTTTTACTCCTAAATGCATTTTTGGAACATCTTGGAACACAGCCTCTTCAAAAATACATGTTAACATGTTTGCAGTATTACAGTCTCTATAAATTAACCCATGATTTTACAGGAACTAGGACCTGGTTGAAAAACCCCCAAACTAAATATAATTTGCAGTGGTTAAATACATAAATAACTCTGACTTTTATTGTAGACAGTTAATTGGAGTGGAGGGATTTGTAAGCTGCTTGATTCAAAGGAAAATGTTTGATGTGGCCTTGTGACTGGCCACATTAATGTTAAGAGCACATTGCAAATAACCTTTGTATACCAAAAGAACTCTGATAGGCTGAGAGTTTATCGAGATGCTAGTCCTTTCTGTCAGTGTCACAATGTCCATTACAGTGACCAGCACATCACTAGACATTCTGAATGCTGGAAGTAAAACTGGAATGTTGTACATTCCCTGCAATAATCACAAAACACAAGAGTCACCTTGTGGCAAGACAGGCAGCAAATAAATTTAATAAATAAACAAAACACAGGAACAAACAAGCACTGGGAAAGCCATCAAATTGCAAAGTGCTTTGCAACAGCATGAAGTGCCTTTCAAAGGGTGTGAAGTGCCTTAGAATGACTGGATTAGATCAGCTACATCAAAAACAAGTCCCACTTCTGTTTGTGGATTTGATTGGGTGAGGTAGGCTGACAAAATCTTTTTAAAATCAGGATGCTCTTCAAAATTCTGGATGCTCCTGAAGCCCATGACATGGAAAAGATAAACTGAGAAAGGTAAAAGTTAAAAACAAAACAGGAAAAAAGTAGATTCTTTTAAAGAAAGTATTGCAACAGACTTCCACAGAGCACCAGACACAAATCTGGCATTAGCTGACATGTCTTTAAGCTGAAATATATATATATATATATATATATATATATATATATATATATATATATATATATATATATATATATATATATATATATATATATATATATATATATATATATGGTTGTTTTTTTATTATTATTATTATTTTGCTCTGGGAGCAAAGAAATAATGATGAGAGTCTGTTCTTGGATTTACAAGTGACAAAGGTAATGTCAAACTGATTTGAAAGATATGATTCATCATTGTTAGAGAATGGGAAATGGCAAGGGGAGGCTTTAGAGCTTTTTTGTACAAAATGTTCTCTCTTTCTCTATTACACCCAATTGGAAATAAAAACCCTCGGCTTCAAAGGCACTTATAAGTGAGCTGCAGACAAGCTGTATGCCTCTTTTCTCTGGCTAATAGACTCCCCTCCCCCCTTTCTCTGTTTTACTTTCAGTTTGGCCCTCAGGACCAGCTGGCTCACCTGCGTTTGCCTGTTTCCAAAGGAGGGACTCATTTAAAGAAAAAAGGCCAGGCTGTCAGCTGTTTTTTCGGGAGGCAGAGCTTTATCATGCTATGTTGATTTCTATGTTCTGACAATCTGGCCTGAGGCGCTCTAAGCTGTGCCCCAAAATAGGCCAGGCACACGGGTGTATCCCAAGGGACAAGATGACTAATTTAGGTAGACAAAATGTGCAAGGTGTTATCTGTTGTCTGTCATTTTGCAAGCCAGCAGCTTCAGGCATTCTCCTCATTACAGTTGGTTCATTTGTCTGGGCTTAAACTGAGTTCCATTTATATGTCTCAACCCTGAATAAAGAAAAGTATCTCGTGGCAACTCAGAATGGCCCAAATTGTGAGAGATCACATGACTGAAGTTGTGAAGGAAAGTTGAAAGGACCTCATTCCTTTGTCTCAGAAGACATCACTTGCTTGGCAGAGTTTGTCCCTTCAGATTCTAAGAAAATAACATTTTTTTTTTCTCATTTATTGTTGCATTCAGAGCTTGACTGTACCAGAGCTGATGTTTTGCAAGAAGTTCTTTGCCCTTCAGAAGATCCTAATTTGGAAACATCTTCTCAAAATGCCTGAGGAAAGTTAGAGGCAGTGGATGAACAAGTTACTACTTTCTGAAGACTACACTCATCTTTTCTTTCTCAGCCCTATAAGGTAGGCCAGACTAAGAAGCCAATGCCATATAGATCTAAACTAAGTTGACTGCAAGCATTATAAGAACAGAATTTTGCAAGTCTGAAAGTCCTTTTTTCTCCTCCACTTTACCCTCATGTGAATTAGGGAGGAGCTTTTCTCAAATTCATTTTTTGAAAGTTGTGCTCCTCTGATTGTTGCCTTGGTAACAAATCTTCCCACATCTTTCAAGCCACTAGACCAGATTTAGTCTTTAGTTGATGAGTCTTAATGCAAAAGACAACATCCAACCTGAATTTGCATGACAAAGAAAGAATTCAGATCTTCATTCATCAGGTTGATTGGAAGTTGTGTTATTTTTCCAGATGTCTGCTTTATTTTTTCTTTTATACTATTTATATATTTTTGTGTTAGATTGTACTGAAGTTATAGTGTGTGCAAGCATTGTAATGTAAAAGTTATATATCCATCATTACGAAAACAAATACATAGCACATGATCAAGTTGATTAGCATTATTAGGTTTTGTTTTGAAGTCATGTGAATCCAGTCTTGGCTAATTTGCTTTGATATTATGTCTAAACCTAAAAAGCAGATTGATTCAACATGTTTTAAAGCATATTCATGGTTTTCTATGGTACAATAAAGTTAAGGTTAATATAGATTTTAAAAATCACTATATTAGAAGTGCCACATTGAGAACATGGAATAGATATAAACCCAGACTGTGCCTGAAAATGCATTTTTGGGGTCTCTGCACAAGAAGTGTTTTAAAAGAAAGAAATGACAGGTAAAGAGATATGGTTAAACTACTGAGAGTTCTTAGAACAAGAACATGAAGAATATAAGTTGAAACCAAGAATGCTACTGGCTCTGGAGGGATTTAGTTTTCAATGGGTTTTGTACACACATTTAAAAGAAAGATTTACAATAAGATAGATAATTAGACATTAAGCAGCACATGGCAGAATCTGAAGTTGTGCAATACATAAATGAAGAACATGTAATTGCTAAAATATATAAACTCTTGCTGAAATTTGAAGTGGAAGAAGAACAAATGAAACTGTGTGATAAAATGGGCTAAGAACTTTGGTCATACAGTAGCATATTGTTACAACAGTGGAAAAACACATGGTTGAAAGGAATGAAATTCACACCATGTTATAATTGAAAAGATAATTTTTATAAAATGGCATACCCTTAGTATTTGATTCCAGAAAAATAATCTAGAATATATAAAGGTACTTAAAATTTATGTTGGAAATGTGGACAACCTGCAGAGTCATGCTTGGTGGACCTGTAAAAAATTCAGGAAAATATGTGTTTGAATACATAGAATACAAGAATTTTAAAGGTTAATACTGAATTGAAACTAGAACATTTTTTGCTGTGACTAATGGACCATTAGAAAAGAGCCATAGAAAATATTTTTATATATGATCACCGCTATAAGACTACTTTTTACATAAAAAAATGGAAAGAGTTTGAAATACTCAGAATGCGGGAATGGTTGTTGAAAATGATGGAACCAGCAGAAATGGCAAAATTAATTTGTTTGCTTACAGAAACTTCAACAACTTTATTTGTTAGTGACTGGAAACAGCTTGTGGACTTTTTGTAGAAAATAGAGAAAAAAATGAACTGGAGATCTGATGATTAGAAAGGATAGATTATGGAGAGAAGGAAATTATGACAAATCCTTAGAGAGAGGAGTTTTACTTATAATTGCTGTTAAGAATATTGGAAGCCACTACTTTATTTCTTTTTTTTTCTTTTTTTTCACTTTCTGCTTCCTTTCCGTATTTTTTCTTCAATTTAAAATGTATATGGTTTATTTGTATCTATTTAAACCTGTTGCCAGGGGACTTAAACACTGTGAAAACAAGCAAATTGAACTTTGTTTTTCAGAGATGGCATTTCTTGCCACTTGATATTTGACTGGGAAGAGCTAGAGGCCAGCAGACTTTCACCCAGCTGCAGAGTCCAGTGAGAGCTGAAGATAAAAGCCAGGCCAAATTGTTTTGTATTCCTATAAGAGGCAGCTTTCTGATAAGGAAAATGTATCAGCGGCAAGAAGGCCTCCTCTCGATGTTTTGTCTCTAGGTTTACAACAAGGTTATACACAGTGCTTTTTTTGTAAAAGAAAAAGGTGCCGGAACACACACATGTCATACAACCCACCTTGCCTACCCTACAAGGTTCCATCCAAAAAGTGCCGGAACTCCGTTCTGAGTGTTCCACGAGAAAAAAAGCCCTGGTTATACCACTAGTCCTTGACATATGACCTCAACTGAGCCCAACATTTCTATTGCTAAGCAAGACAGTTGTTAAGTGAGTGTTGCTCCATTTTACAACCTTTCTTGCCACAATTGTTAAGTGAATCCCTACAACCGTCAGTAACGCAGTTGTTAAATGAAACTGGCTTCACCCTTGACTTTTGTTGTCAGAAGGGACACGGCAGCAATCACAGAGACATGTCAGTTGCCAAGCATCTGAATTTTGATCACGTGACCACAGGGATGCTGCAACAGTTATGTGAAAATGGTCCTAAGTCACATTTATTCAGTGCTGTTGTAACTTTGAATGATCACTAGAACAAATGGCTGTAATTCTAGGACTGCCTGTGTTAAGTCGCGGGTTGTTTGGCGCAGGAATGAAGACGAGGTAACTGAGTACAGGGAAACTCATAGTTTATTTCATGTAGAAACTGTACTGGCAAATGGCTGCAACTAGCCGCAATATATAGTCTAGCCCCTAGGCGGCAGCCAATAGGTTTGAAGCAATCATTGCCGCCTAGGGATAGCCAATTATAGAGCTGGAGACTTGTAGTCTGGGTTGCTGGAGAGCCGTTAGCTGCTCCAGCAACCCACGTGGTATTACTAATGAGCCCAGTACATAATAGCCTGTACTTTTTTTCTTTCCACCATAAAACATTGAATTCTTCTTAGTGAAATATTATGAAATTCTTCCCACAATTGCCTTTCTTGAAATTGAGGTTTCAAAGACGAGAACTCAGTATGTCACCCACCAGTCTGAAAACCTCATGATTTTCTACAGGTTAGGCTGATATTTCTATACAGATGATTAAAATTGCAGTGGTGGAAGTAATTCTCTTCCCAGCCAGATCAAGCCACAGCACTCATTCAAAAGCAATAAGTGCAGTGTTTTACTTAATCAGGACTCTCTGGAATAAAACTTGGGGGAAAAAATAATTTTGGCAGCTGATGTGATTACTTGTGGGTGCCATCATTCTAAAGCTCAGCTGACAACCTAGAAGGAAGTGTCTTTTAGTATTACCACTGAGTTGCTTTTATACATGTTTTTAATCTCTATTCTCAGCAGGTTTAAACTGTAGAGATAATTGCCTAATATGCAGTTCATATAATTTCAAAGTGAAATATAAGATCCATCAACTTATTTTAAGTGTTTTAGCAACTGAAGCTGCTTTTTTTCTTATCCTTTGCATGTCAGGTTGCTTTGCAGAAGCAGGAGATGGGTCCATGGTGGGGGAGAGAGATTTACCTGGAAACTTTCCTATGAAACTCATTTTTAAAATGCATAGATGCGTAAAGCACTCTGAAAGCTTAAAAGATAAAAGTGCATTTGTGGAAGAAGTGGATAAAGTCTACAAAATGGGAAGAAAATATAGGGGCACCCAGGGGTTTCTAATATCTTGTGTCATTTTAGTCTATTAGTAATGGTCTGAGCAGTGTAGATTTTTTTGAGGGGGAAAGCTTTTTAGGTTTTAAGTTTGAAGCCCTTAAGTTCAAATACAAATTTCCTTTCCATTTAGAAATCTGTCATTTAATACTGTCTCACGCGGTTTGGTCAAAGCGATGCTACAAAAGATTCAAGATAGCCCTATACCTTGTGACGTGCAAACAGCCTCCTCTTATTTAACTGCATTCAGATTAAGGGAGCAAATCTATAGAATATATGTTAACAGAAGAGAATATTTGTAGCTCAAGGCTGAATGTGGGATTCTTGGTGCTCTCTGAGCTTTTTTTTTCCTGCAGACATTTTATTCCCAACTAGGTAACATCATCAGTGCTTGAAGGCAGCAGGGTTTGCTCTGTTTATATACAAGTGACTTCCCTTCAGTGTTGGTAAGAGTCTTCTTCTTGGTTCCTTCATTAGGCTGTTGTTTACTGTTTGATTGTTTGTCTGAGTTGGTAGTTCCTGGATCATGAATACTGATATGACAAGCCACTTGTATATAAACAGAGAGCAAGTGCTATTCCTTTCTAGCACTGATGATATTCATTACCTAGCTGGGTAATGAAATATCTGCAAGAAAATAACCAAATTCAAAATCCTACAGAATGAATTCAGGAGATTGAGTGTGATTGATTGTACAAGACTTTTCTTCCAAGTGTAGTATGGATCAGGAATACCATGGCAGTAATTGACTGACATGAAAACTATCTGATTAAACTGCCTTCCTCATTTTTAGTGGCTTTTGATGGATGTTTAAAGCAGGGACATGCAAGTGGTGGTTGAGCGTGCAAAGCTCCATTTGCACATGGGCAGGATTAAGGTCCCCTTCCCCCGCTGCAGCCGCCACCTGCCAGTGCCACCACCTGCCACTGCCACCCACTGCTGCTGGTCCATGGAGCTGGAAAAATTGGGGACTGCTACTTTAAAGACTTGATACTGCTATTGCCATTGCTAGTACTGCTGCCACTATCAGTACTTGTTACTGTTATTATCATTGATTGTGTATACATTTTTAAGAAGATGCTGGAAACCATCTTGGATACTGTATTTTGTGAAGTAAGTAAAAATAGTTTAGCTACATATGTATGTGAAGGTAAAGATGGAAGTTCTTTATTTTAAATTGAAACAACATATTGTAATAATTTTTTTAAAAAATACAGCCTGAGAAATAAATCAGGGGCAAGGTTCCGTGTTTCTTATGGTGCACACTTATTTTCTGCTTTAAGATATTGTTCTCTAGCACTATTATTATTATTATTATTATTATTATTATTATTATTATTATTATTATTATTATTATTATTATAAGTCTTGTATTGCTTGTATTGAAAGAAAAATCTTCAGGTCCAGTCCAAGCTGGGATTAAATAAAATGGAGGCTGCTTAGGAAAGAAGGTTGTTGTTTATTTTGTTGCCAGAAACTTCAGTGACACAGCATGTGTGTCTGGGGTGGCTGATAAAATGGAGCTGGGAGTGGTGGGTTTTTATACCTTCTTGGGCTTTTGGGTTTGGAGTTGTTCCTGTTCCTGTGGCATGAACTTTGGCCCAAGTCTGAGTGTGCTCTTCTGGTATTCTAATGGTGGTGGGTTAATCCTATTATGTCCTAAAGGTCATGTCTTGCTTCCCTGGGGCTGTGGCTGATGGCTATGTCCTGTGTTGGATTTTTGGGTAAGGGGTTGCTGGTTCTATCACTCTGCTATTGTTCACTATCAGTTTTGCTGCAAGGGATTTCAAAATATTTTGTCTTGAATGAGTTTCTGCTTGGTAGTATTTGCTCATGAAAGGGGCCTCAGTCTTTCTGAATCGGATGATCTGCATTTCTACAGAGCTGGCCTGCTTCCTTTCTGTTTGGGGCTATTAAGAAAATCTGGGCCTGCTTTTCTGCCTTTAAGATCCTTTGGGGGAAATATAATATTCGGCCTTTTTAATATTACCCAAACTATTTCCTTCTCTGGGGTGTGTGTGTGTGACTTCCCACACTTGGATTGTTGCTTTCTTAGGCCCTTGGTTTTAGTTTGATGTCTTCAGGAATGAGCTGACTGTTATAACATAAAGGCCATTTATGCCTGCAGATGTTTTCTGTCTAGCAGCAAGGGAGAAGTAGCAGAATAACTGACTATAATTGTAAGTGACAGGTATGGTTGCAAAATCAACTTGTTCCACTTGACTTACATAGTGTGTCACGGCGGGCACGTTGCAGAAAACCTTTTCTTTATCACCAGTTATCCAGCTCTGAAACTGTATTACAAATAAAAATAATAAAAAAGACATTTGCTTTTTCACAACACAGATAATTAAATATTAAAAAGAAACTCTTATTTCTCAAAATTTCCAACCTAACGAGGCCTCTCTAGGTCATTAAGATTGGGAATAAGCTACAACAAAAGAAACAAGGCCTTTTACTCTTAAAAAAAGTAACTTTAATAGTCTTAATGTATCAACAGCAAAATAGGTTGTAATCCTTATCCTTGCTTCCTACATAGCAAATCCCCTAAACATTTCTGAGAAAAAAATCTATAGGTTTGGACTACATATATCTTAATACTTACATGATAAACAAGTCCAACATATTTAGAAATGATCTTGTAGAAGAAGTTTTTATCAGATTATTCAAAGAACTATATGGGTGAGCACACAGGATACTTTTCCTGCTAAAAAGAAAGAAAAACAAAAAACCTAAGATAAATCACATATTTTAAAAGCAGCTCCAGTCTCTCTTCCCTGATAAATAGGCAGTTTTCTCCCCCAAGTTTTTTTTTTAAATCAGGATAATAAAACACAGTGGGAGCAAAAATTCCTCCTGGATTGATAAAGTTGCTAAGGAAGTGATCTGTGGCCAGATCCATTCAGCAGTATTGGCTTTCTTCAGTGAGATGGTGATCCCTTTGGCCTTGAGAAAGGGTATGATGCACCCTCTGCTCAAGAAACAATTGCTGGACTCACTGTCATGAGCAATTCTAATCCAATCTCCCAACCCTCTTAGTGGTCAGACTTCAACTTCCAGAGAGCCTGAAGGAATCTGGATTCATTGTGATCAGGTTTCAGGCTGGGATTTAGTACAGAGGTAGCTTTGGTCACACATGTTGATTACCTGTGACAGAGCCAGGATAGGGCTGGTACTCTTTCATCTCTCATGGTCCTGGTGCTCTTTCATCTCTCAATGGCTTTCAGTAATGTTGACTACAGTATCTTTTAGCACCAACAACTGCTTTGTGGTGATTCTGTTCCCTTCTCTGTAGCCGATTTCAATTGTTATGAACAGGTGGGGAAAGATCATAACCAGAGACCCTTACTTGTAAGGTGTTGCAGGGTTTGATGCTCTATCTCCTTTTGTTTAACCTCTGCATGAAACTAGTGAATGAGGCCATCTCCAAGATGGTCATTAAATGAGGACTTCCAGAAAAGTGAAAGCTTTTGAGATGCTTCTTCCATTGCCATTCCTTGTGTGGGCTAAGGAAGGGGTGTCAGACTGTTACCCAGGCTTCAACTCCAACTTCTCCTATCTCCCAAGATTATTCTCAGAATTCATTATATCTGTACAGAACCAAAAGGCAAAATGGGTATGTTCCAGATCCTGTCAATTAAATGATGTCATTTTGGAGGAGTGAGATAACACACCTTCACCTGCCAACTAAAGTGACATCCCGCCAGAAATTCACGTGGCTTTCATCCTTGTGACATTTAGAATTACATGGTTATTCTCCCAGGCTTGGGAAAGAGTGGTTGGGGGCCTCCTTGCATTACATTTGCTATGTAGATCAGATGATTAGGTGAGTTGAGACAAAGTCCTTTTTAAATTTGTATCTGTATATGTTATTTTTTTTATTTGTATGCTACCCTGAGCCATTAAGGAGTCACATGGCCTCTAAATATGGATAAATAAATAAATGAATAATACTGTATAAACTGGTCGATATAATAGATTCAGTTTACACCAATCTATGCCAATCTCTAATTAGCAGTGTGTTTCAGACCAGTAAGGTAAATCACTGCAGGAATAATATAAGGATGCAAACCACCAGTAAAAACATGTGAGCTTTGTATATGGATAAGCCTATGCACATCACACATTTTTCATGAACCTTCATAGAATGAAAGCATACTTGCAGTCAATGTACGACCACAATTGGGCCCCACATTTATGCTGTTAAGTGAGACATTTGTTAAGTGAGTGTCTTGCCACAGTTGTTAAGTGAATGACTGCAAGTTAAGTTAGTAACAAGGTTGTTAAGTGAATCTGGCTTCCATTGACTTTTCTTGTCCGAAGATCGTAAAAGATGATCACATGACCCCGGGGCACTGCAACTGGCGTAAATATGAACCTGTTGCCAATCATCTGAATGTGACCACGGGGATGCTGCAATGGTTGTAAGTGTGAAAAAACAGCCATAAGTCACTTTTTTCAGTGCCACTGTAACTTTGAACAAACTGTTGTAAATCGAGGACTACCTCTATACTAGTTTCTCTCCTCGCGTCTTCAAAATCTGCACTGAAATGTGGAGCAGTCTACGATTCGCTGTGTCTGATTAGTTATTTCTTCTCATTTCAGCATGTCATGTTTCCATGATTCATTCTTACAGCAAATGGATAAGACAAATCTAATCAACCTGCAGGTGCAGAAAGTCTCCTGAACAGAATTTCAGGTCATTGCCAGATACTGCCCCACTTCTCTCTTTGGAAGGCCAGATCCTGAAGTTGAAACTCAAGTACTTTGGCCATCTAATGAGAAGGAAGGACTCACTGGAGAAGAGCCTCATGCTGGGAAAGATGGAGTGCAAGAGAAGAATGGGACAACAGAGAATGAGGTAGCTGGATGGAGTCACTGAAGCAGTAGGCATGAGCCTAAATGAACTCCAGAAGATGATAGAGGACAGGAAGGCCTGGAGGAACGTTGTCCATGGGGTCACGATGGGTCAGACATGACTTCGGAACTAACAACAACAACAAAGCCCCACTTCTAGTCATGTAGCACGATGACTTTACAATTTGAGCTCATACTCCTATCAGCTTTAGAAAGCATTAATATGAACACCAGAAACAGATCATCCAAGTCCACCTATACGGAGAACTTTAAATGTGAAGCTAATGATGTAACCCATCCCGGTTATTAACTATAATTGAAGCTGCAGCATGATGTCACAGAGTTTGATGTAGCATGATAAAGAGTTTAATGATAAAAAAGTCCCTGTATGTCATTTTCTACTGCTACTGCTAAGCGTGTAAGCCGCCCTGAGTCTTCGGAGAAGGGCGGGATATAAATGGAATTAAAATAAAAATAAAAAAATAAAAATTTTCCCCCCTTCATAAAATCAAGGCCACTACAGAAGATTTTCCTTGCCCAGAATTACTATATATGGGCAGCACAGAAAAGATTATACATTGAAAAATATTGACTACCTTAGACTAAATATGCAAACTGAGTTCATATGACCTTACTGCTTAGCCCTCTGGCACTTTCAGATATGTTAGCACCACAATCTCAGACTTTGGATGATAAAATCTGTAGCTGAGTACTCTGAACTTACACAAATTAGCATGAACCTTCTTACTGTAAAACTGGCCTTTTTGACTGGGCTTGCAAATTAAACATGACAAAACTGACATATTATTCTTGTTATTAGCCCAGGGTGTTCCATATGTGACTATGGCTGGTAGCCTAGTTTATACCTTCTCTATCTAGGTAATAGAATTTTCTGAATACCATGATTGACTAATTTTAGAGATAATTATGGCATATGAAAGACAGTGACTTGAAACAGTGGGAAGGGAGGGAGGGAGAGAGGGAGGGAGGGAGGGAGGGAGGGAGGGAGGAAGGAAGGAAGGAAGGAAGGAAGGAAGGAAGGAAGGAAGGAAGGAATTTGTGAAACTAAAAGAAGGAAAAATTTTAAAAAGCCCTGATAGAGTGGAGCTGTTGAGTACATGCAGGGAACTGAACATACAGGTTTAATTATACATATCAGAAACAATGAATTGGAGTCATCTATGTTGTATGCAACTAGGAATCAATAGATTAGTGATAATTGAATACTGTAGATCAGTGAATGATGATGGATCTACTAGAGCAGGGGTGTCAAACTCGCAATGTCACATGACACATCACAACTTATCACTTTTTTTTGCCATTGCCGGCAATCGGGTGGGCGCGGTTTTGCTTTGATGCATCTGGCCTGCAGGCCAGCAGTTTGCCACCCCTGTACTAGAGTTTCAGAAAAATTTACTATAATTTTCATTCTGTGGATGAATGCAATCCCAATGGAAAAATTAAACTGTCAAGTGTCATAAATGGATGAATTTCAATTTATGACACTTGAACACTTGAAATGAACAAACGGCTCTTAGCATTTGTTGAGAGCTGGACTAAGACCATAATCTGCATCCAATGCAATAATATTATTGAAGAATTGGGTTTTTAAAGGGATATTTGATGATTAATTATGTAGTATTTTTCCCCACTCTCTGTCCATTTTCAGGATCATATTCTTTAATAAGGCCTCCTACTGACATTCAGAGTCATAGGTTCAGACTAGCTTCCAAGTTGCAAGGTGTCAGATAACTTGAAATAAAAAAATTAAAAAATTAGTGCAGACTTCCCACTATTGGCAGAGTAAATGGAGAGGCAAGATATTAGCCATCATAGCTTATGGCTAAGGAGAAAGATAATTATAACAGAAGCATTCTGAACTGCATCAGGTAGAATTTTTAGTTCTCCTGCACTGAAAAATTCTCCCTCTGTGAGGAAGAAGTCTTTGCTTGTTAGAAGGCTGCAAAAGGGGGTCACATGACCTTGGGACACAAGCAATGGTCATAAATATGAACCAATTGCCAAGCATCTGAATTTTGATTACATGATCACGGGGATGCTGCATAGGCCATAACTGTGAAAAATGCTCGTAGGTCACTTTTTTTGCACAAAATAAATTAGGAAGAATTTATTTATTAAATGACAGATAACAAATTCTGTCATTTAAATCATTCAAAATATGATGAAGTTTGCTTTTATGGTCTTTTTGTTAGTGAGACTCTGACATATACAGTATTTAGATTTAGGCATTTTAGTCAACGTTATTTCTCAAGTAAGTGGGAAAGTGGGAAATTGATCTGTTTTTTAACAAAAAAACCCCAAACCCAACTACCTGGTTTGCTTTTCTGGGATTACTTAAAGCAGGGGTGTCAAACTTGCAACGTCACGTAACGTGTTCTGACATATCACAATTTTTTTTCCCATTGGGGTGGGCGTGGTTTCAGCATGATGCATCTGGCCCTCAGGCTGGCAGTTTGACACCCCAGAATTAAAGGATGAGAAGTAAATCTTCCTTTGAATGGCATCTCTCTCTGAATTTTATATGGCGGTTATATGTCTATATTATGTGCTACAAAGTTTATATTGAGGAACATTGTAGACAAATATGTATGAATTAAGGAAAATTATAACAAGAGTAACAAAAACTGTACTTGAGAAGAAAATCCATTTTTTTTCAAAAAAAGAAAAGAAAAGAAAGAAAGAAAGAAAGAAAGAAAGAAAGAAAGAAAGAAAGAAAGAAAGAAAGAAAGAAAGAAAGAAAACCAACCCAGGAAATTAAAAAAAGCAGCATTATTATTTCTAAAATGACAGGAAGTGCCATCAGAAATTAACCTCTATTTAAGAGAATGAATCAATTTGTGATTGAGTCAGCATTCAGACTGATAAATAGATAAATAAGCAGAATGTTGCCTCTTATCAAGATATATCAATTGATGGTACCCCTATAATTTTGCTTTTAATTATTTTGTGTGGTTGAAAGGCTAGAAAATACGATTTTCTTCAGTTTTTAACAGAACAAATGAAGAACAGAAACAGAAATAAGCCTCGCATGTCACCTTCAATGTCAGCAGAGGCAAAACTGTTGGCCCCTTTTGTGGGTAGAGGGAGGTGTTTGAGTATTTCATCTCTTAAACTCCCTTAGTTTTAAAATATTCACCAACGAATAAAAATTAGCTAAATCCCAGAGTAGCTACACTTGAATAGCGCTCTAGGAGAGTTCCACAAAAAGTGCATTAGAGCAATTAAGATGGCATACCGTACACAGGCATATAAATTTCTAAATGTTCCTTGCCTTGCCTCCTGTGTCACTGCATTTTTCTACTTATCAGGATCAGGATGTGTAAATTGGAGAAAAGGATGAGTTAAAGAGTCAGTTTAATAAGACAAGAAGCATAAGAGCACGGAGCCTCAAAGCAATGAAGTGTGTATGAACTTGGCATCTCTACCTATGAAATGTCATGAGCTGTACTGAAATAGTCCTCATTACAGTTTCTCCTTGAGGAAAAAAACCCCCTCACTTGACACATTCATGCCAATCATTGAATGTGGCTGTTTATCTCTACATTGGCTGAGAAAAATCTAGATTCAGAATTTAGATTTTCCATAACAAGATTTTATATTATTAAAATGATATAAATAAATGCTTACATTTATGCCATTAGTTTTTACAACATTAATATTTCCTAATATTTTGTGTTTAGTTAGGGTATATAATTCATTATCTATCTATCTATCTATCTATCTATCTATCTATCTATCTATCTATCTATCTATCTATCTATCTATCCCTACATGGCATGAGTCCGGATTATCTTAGGGAGCACCTGGTGCCAGCATCAACTTCCCATCGTCCTGTGCACTCCCATAGAGATGCCCTCCTTAGGGTGCCGCCGGTTAGGGAGTGCCGGCGGGTGATCCCCAGAGGGAGGGCATTCTCTGTGGGCGCGCCTGCCCTTTGGAATGATTTACCTGTGGAACTCCAGACTGCCCCCAATCTGCGTTCATTTTGCCGGGACCTGAAAACCTGGCTTTTTGATTTATCAGGCCTGGACTGAAGGGGTTTTAGCTTTTTAAATATTGTTTTAATTGTTGGGCTTAATTAATTTAATTTATTTTAATTTTATATTATCTTTTATATTGTATTTTATGCTGCCCTGTAAACCGCCCTGAGTCCTTTGGGAATAGGGCAGTATAGAAATCTAATTAAATATCTATCTATCTATCTATCTATCTATCTATCTATCTATCTATCTATCTATCTATCTATCTATCTATCTGCCTTTCTTCTGAAAAATAATGACATTAGACAAGGTAGGTCATCTTTCATTTTATTCTAACAACTTCTTTGCACTGTAGGTTGGAACGAGAAATAGCGATTCACCAAATGGTATCCTTTGTGCTACTTTGGGTCTTCCAATTTTTAATCCTAATACTCTAACCATAGCAATCAACTTATAAAGACAAATTGTTTGTCTTTATGAATTGGGCTGGCTGAGCTACCTGGTGCAATTTCCTTTTTCATGTAATTTGGAAGGCTAAGTGTCAGTATTAGAAACAAATGGAGGATATTTGTTTATTTCTGTTTTTATAACCCCTTTCTCCCTTCTTCCCTATGTTTTCTTCTCCCTTATTCACATTTTCACACCTCTTTTTCTCCCACCTCTCTTAAATAAATAAGTTGCCAGACAGTGACTAAATGATTCTTATCAGGAGTTCACAATTGTAACTTTCAAAGGAGTTTTGAAATTAAAATGAGGACTACAGGTAGCAAGAAGATGGTAGAGGACAGGAAGGCCTGGAGGAACATTGTCCATGGGGTCGCGATGGGTCGGACACAACTTCGCAACTAACAACAACAACAGGTAGCAAGATCAAGAGTAACAAGTGGCACAACAGGTGTAGGTTTTCCCCTCTTATCCTAGGGGGAATGAATAGCAGTACTAGCTAATTAGGTAAAATAGCAAAGATGGGCTTTCTTTATCTCTCCTTTGCCAAATTATCATATGCCTAAATGAGATATGTCATAGATTAGGAATCTGTTTTCCCTGAAGTTTGCTGATCATTCCCTGGAAAGAATATAAAGATAGGTAGTCATATCCATTGATTCTTTTATTTATTTATTTATTTATTTATTTATTTATTTATTTATTTATTTATTTATTTATTTATTTATTTATTAATTATTGGGACTTATATGCCACCCTATCTCCTGAAGGACTCAGGGCGGCTAACAACAATAAAACACAATAATACAAATGTAAAAAAAAAGATTAAACTAACAAGCCCCAGTGATAAAATATTAAAAACATTTAAAAAAACAAACAAAACCCTATCATCAGTCCAGGTCAGCCTGATGGAAAAGAAATGTTTTGAGGTCGCGATGAAAGGACCGGAGATCCGGAGCCATCTGGAGCTCAAGGGGAAGCTGATTCCACAGGGCTGGCGCTCCCACAGAGAAGGCCCTCCCCTTGGGGGTCACCAGCCGACATTGTCTAGCCGACGGCACCCTGAGGAGGCCCTCCCTGTGTGAGCGCACCGGGCGATGGGAAGTCGTTCCTGGCACCAGACGGTCCTGCAAATATCCCAGGCCTAAGCCATGTAGGGCTTTATAGGTAAGAACCAGCACCTTAAATCACACCTGGAGGGCAACCAGTAACCAATGCAGCTCACGCAGGAGGGGTGTAATATGGGAGTATCGGGATACTCTCATCACAACCCGCGCGGCCGCATTCTGCACCAGCTGGAGCCTCCGGGTGGTCTTCAAGGGCAGCCCCATGTAGAGAGCATTGCAGTAATCTATACGGGAGGTAATGAGCGCATGAGTGACCGTATGTAGAGTATCTAGGTCCAGATAGGGGCGCAACTGGCACACCAGGTGAACCTGGGCAAAAGCCCCCCTGGCCACAACTCCTATATGATTCTTTTGATATTATTTAACCAGATAAAATCAATATGTGAGTTGCAGCAATATGCCAATAGTAACACTGCACCTTTAACATTGCGCTCAATTAGATGGACCCTTATATAGCATGCCTATTGTTGAATATGTGACCAGAAACTGCATTATCAGCATTCATGTATATGAAAAAAATCTATCCAAGTACCATATAGGTGTCTGTGTCTGGATGAAGTTTCAAATTGGCATAATTGGCTAAATTGGGGAGGAGGGCACTATAAGTTCTATTATTTAAGCCAGGGGTCTTCAAACTTGGCCCTTTTATGACCTGTGGACTTCAACTCCCAGAATTCCTCAGCCAGGCACACTGGGTGAGGAATTCTGGGAGTTGAAGTCCACAAGTCATAAAGGCCAAGTTTGAAGATCCCTGTTTTAAGCCTTTCTTTCTCATCCCTCATCCAATGGAAGGAAGGCAAATGTAATGTTCTTTAGATAGGTTTAAAAGTCATTTTAGGCATCTTCCTTTCTTTTCTCTTTTTTTCTCTTTTTTATATATTTTATATTAATAGTGTTTGTAGTTATCCTATATGAGCTAGAGAGTGATAGATTTTAGAGTTTATGGTTGTTAGCATATGGATGTTTATGATTGTTCTTTTTGTTTTTTATACCTTGTACTTAGCTCTGGGAAGTCGGGGGGGGGAGGGGAGGGGGGAGGGGTAGGGAGGGAGGGATAGGGGAGGGGTAGGGGGGACTGTTAAAGATAAAATGTATGATTAAACTTTTCAATAAAAAAAGTCATTTTAGGCATCAAACAAAGTAACTTATTCCTTTTTTAAAATTAATTTTGATTTGAAATCAAAAATCTGTTCCAAGTATTTCCTATTTTTTTAGCCAAGGCAAACTAATTCTGAATATAAAATAAAATCTTTAAACAAGGCTCATGGAGAAATAAAAAAAAAGTCAAGGCAATCATTCATTAACTTTTAGTAGATGTCTCTAAACATGTCTTGAGATGCATCCTGAAATAATGACTTTCTATATAGGTGTCAAATAAGGACAAAACTAATTGTGCTTAGTTAAATTATACTATATTGCACTCTCATAGAAAATTGAAGAATGTCTTAATTTGTTATCAATTAAAGCATTAATCAGTGGTTAATTGTAATTATTTAGCCTGTGGAAAATGTCTGAATAGAATTAGACTGTAACTACAAGTCAAATAAACTTTGCTTTTTTCAATTGATTTAAACACTTTTGAGACAGATGTTCAATATGTTTTGCTTAGCCATTTTTCTCCTTGTAACGTGTGATCAATCTGTTGAATAACAATTGAAGTAAGGTTTTAGCGTTTTTTTTCCATTTCACACACAAGTTACTTTTCAATTAACAACTTGCCAAATAATAGAGGACAATAGTTTCCAATATTTCTTCTGATATGCTCAGCAAATGTGTTAGATTAAAGTGATCTTTTATTGTCCAAATTACACACTTTTAGTGTGCCTTTTTATAATGATAATGTAAGAAAAATTCCAGAATGTTTATTTTAACTGAGTGACTAAAATACGGAATAACTTTATATTTTTTTGTTGGAACATACTTATAAACTGAATGTAGGGAAAAATAAGTTTTAAAAATTGGCTGATTGGTAGCATGATCTATAATAAATCATATTTATGTAGAGAATGTAATTCAAAGCATTGTAAACAATGAATAAAATTGCTTCAGAGCTGAAGAAGCTTCTTGGATGAGAAGCGAAATGTCTTCAAAGAAAAGCAAAAAAGTCTAGTTGCCTCATGAAAAAGTATCTTTGGGATAATTATGCCCTGGATGACTGAGAATCCCCATTTAGCTATGTACTTTGGGAATGGGTGAAATGTACAGAAAGACAATATGTAAACCAGAAATTCAGTATGTATTTGGACAGTGTCAGAGAATAAGTTAATTTGCTTCCAGATGTAAAAATAAAATAGACGGCTGAAAGAGCAAAGCTAGACTTTTACTCAGTAGCTTTTTAAACTCTGAACTTCTTTTTAAGGCAGCCAATAATGTCATGCATATAATACTCTGTATTTGTAATCTATTTCTGGTGGATACTAATGAGCATTTTCTATTCATCATGGCTTTGCATCTGGAGAAACCTGGACATGGTTTAGGCTGAATGAAGCGTAACTAAGCACACATAAAAGAAAGTCTGGTTTTAGTCTGCAATTTAATGGCTCAGAAGAAATTATCTAAATAAGTGTTGTTGAAATAACATGTACAACTGAACCTAGTAAATAGGTCAGCAAAGAAGAGCTAGAACTAGACCTGTAAGTTTCTAAGAGTAGCATTTGGATCTCCTTGGAGATCTTATTAGGCCATGTTGCTCAAGCAGAAGGGGAAAAAAATTAAAAGGATCTAGATGGGATCTGACCATTCAGCAAGCATGGTTTTGGATAGTAGGTTAGGTAACACAGTTGACTAACCAATCAGCTCCTGGATAGGAAGTGTAGCCTAGGGTCCCAAAAGGTATAAAAAGTTTACCTGTGGCACAGTGAATATCTAAAGGCATTTGATCACCAATGCTGCTTAACTCAAGATCACCCTTTTACCACAATCTGTTCTTTGGGGTCTAGTTAGACTGGCCAACTAGTACAACCTCCACCATTGAATACAGATTTTTTTTTTAAAAAAACAACCCATCCATATAAGATCAACTTCTACGTTGGGAGGAATAACATTGATTTTCACCATGTAATTTGTAATGCTTCTTTTGTTTCCTATTTGAAGTAAAACACTGAAACTTACCTTATATCAAGCTTCTTCCTCTCTTCAGAGAGTCAAGGAAAGTGAGTAAAAAAAGCACTGACAGGAAGTGGCTGTACAGAGAGGATAAGACAGATGAACTGATGCTGCCTTTCAAACTTGCTAGCCAAGAAGCAAGATGAATAAACAATTGGGGTGCTTAATCAGAAGTAGTAATAATTGCAATATAGATCTATACAGATCACAAAAGAGCTACATGCACACCTGTACATGTCAAATCACTTTGTTGCAAACGTAATGTAAGTTGAATACATTAGATTCAGTGTTGTGGTCCAAGAAGGGATATGCTATGTGCTATTTTACATGTTTGAAGCTGTGCATTCAATTATAGAACTCTGATCGTGGAGTGTGCAAATTTGCAGAGGACAAAAACTCATGGGATTGGCTTTGGAGCACAATGGGACAACCTCTATATTAATTTGTAGCCATTGAAGGTGAGCATCTACGAGGGAACACTTGGATGATTTACCACCTCTGGTCTAAAAATGATAAGGGCTCTGTGCCATGTTAGAATATTATGACATGATATACTGTAGAAAATAGAGATGGTTGGATATTTTCAGTCCATCACACCAAGACCATGGAGCTTACCACACTTATTTTGCTTCTTACAAACAATGATTGTACTAGGAAAAAAAAAGGTAAAATCAGACCATCTGCTAAAGCCATTTTTAAAATTGTTCTATGAAACCACACATTATTCAGATAAACAATGTCACATCTTTATTAGTGCCTAGTGCATTTTGTCAGGAAAATGTGAAAAGTAAACACATGGAGAACGTTTTGAATTTGAAAAAAATTGAAACTAAAATTCCTCCATTTCCAATTCAAAACCAGCTGTTGCGAGTTTCAGTACAGAGCAGCCCTGCCTATTCCAGATTTATGTCTAGCTGGTCAAAGCTCAATCTGAAAAGAAAAATATACTTGTGAATAAAAAAGAGTCTATTCTGGGTTTGAAGCAGTTGCAGAATGGTCCAAGTAGTCCATCCTGAGCGTGCAAACCAGGAGAGTAATCCACTTGACTTTTTAAAATAAAATGATCCAAAATGGTCTTTCCTTAAAGAAAGAACAGTGCAGCACAATAATTTCCATTCTTTCTCTTTAAAAAAAAGCAGTATGTGCAAAGCAACTTTCCTACACATCTCCATAAGCCATTTTAATATATAAGTTGCCATTTATTGGCAGAAATGAAACCTGAAGCAATTCATTATTATATATTTGTCTTCATCTTGAAAATCCTCTCTCTGCACCACCATTTGCTCATTACATTTAACTCACTTAAAATGAATGACTTCAGCAGGAGCTATTATTTATTAGAGTTCTTTTGTATGCTAATGTTTGCCTGGAGCTTTTAGTGGAATCATTCATGGACAAACCGAGGAGGAGAAGTCCTCCATTTTTCAAGAGATGATAGCATGTCCCAGTTCTCAAAACATATTCAGAAACAGCGATGAAGAAACATCCTGAATTCAAAGTGATATGTATAAAACTGTTCCAAAGAAAAGCCTCTTTATTATACCTGAACTTTAGGGTTTTGGCTTTTGCCCCAAATTATATTCACTGTAAAATAAACTCTTGTTTGTGTTGTCTGCCTTTGCAAGTCTAAGGAAGCATGCTCTAGAGTGAGGCTGGTAGAGTTCAATCAGGTTACCTTTCAGTAAGTTTGGACTTCAGTTAAAGGGTCCTGCTTGTTAAGGAGTTGCATATGGTGGGATCAGGTGAATGAACTTTATTGCCATGGCACACACCTGCTGGAACATCAGCCACCTGAGGTGGGACTGGCTCCATTTTTTATTTATTTTGAAGGTTCCTTAAAGCTTGGTTGTTTCATTAGGTTTTGGAATGGAAGAAAGTAGTGAATCAGTGGAATGGCTGTATTGCTACCCTGTCACTAGTAAATCTGTGTTTAATTGTAGAATATTTTTTTAACTTTTTTATGATGTCTCTATAGAGATGCTTTTTTTTCATTTTATGATGTATTTTCATTGCACACCATCTAAAGTCACATTCTCACAACCCAGAATGGGAGGCTATATAAATGTGATGGATAGATAGATACAGATAGATAGATAGATAGATAGATAGATAGATAGATAGATAGATAGATAGATAGATAGATAGATAGATAGATTGGATACATGGATGGATGGATGGATGGATACATGGATACATGTATGGATAGATGGATGAAGATATATATATATATATATATGATTGGATGGATGGATGATAGGGTTATGCTGCATGTTATAGGTAGCCTTAATATAAAGCAAGTCTTAATAAGTGCGGCAAGGGGTAAAATGTCTTTAAAAACCATTACTTTTAAATCCTCTGCAGGACATAATGCATCTATCAGAGGCAGTGTATCTTCATTTGCATTCCATCATATACCAAAGTTTAATTCATGTGCAGTGTATTATTTATGAATGGTATGCCATTCTTCAATCTGATGATGATTTCACAACCAGGAACTAGAAGATAAAATATGTTCCCTTACAAAAGGAGAAGAAAATTACATGCATCAAAGGGTAAATACTTTCTGCCTAGGACAAATGAGGTCACTGTGCTGATGTTCTCTTTTTCATGTTGGCTGCTTCTTACCCCATCATTTCATTTGGACAGCTTGAAGCTGTCATCCTAGCAAAAAGTTGTAGAAGTGATTGTGTCTCAGGGAGCCAATGAAATAGAAGTTCAATAATGCTGGAGTGAGACATAGCTTTCTGTAATCCAGTGTGGAGAGATGACCTTCTTTCTGGGCACTTGATGGCCTTTGATGGCAGGCAATTGATCCACCCCATTGGAACATATGATAGACTGCATCTCCTCCCTTGACACTGCACAATTCATTTCTTCAAGGAGCCACATGAGAAACTGGGTTTCAAGTTTCCGACGTATGGGCTTTTCAAGTGAGTCTGAGCCATTGTTTACCTTAAAAGTCCTTTATTTAGCCTAATACACCAGCAAATGCTTGCTCGAAGGAAGCTGGAATCTGAAATCTCTGCCCCCTTGCACAATATATTAAACACAATTCTCCACCTTTCTAATTTTGTCATTAATCATATTCTCCAATTAATTTAAAGAATCAGTTTTCCTTCTGTTAAACAACCTGCCAAGTTCTTACAGTATCTTCTTTAATTTCAGATGGCCTTGAAGTACAATTCTCCTCCTCCCTCCTCCCAGCCTTAACCCTATCTCTTAAAGCAATACACAAGTTTAACATATGAAATAGCTGCTTCTTCATCTCTTGTCAAGCAAGAACATTTGTTGTTAGCAACGTTGACACTGGGACTATTCTGGAGGGCCAAACCTCCTGGCTGCACTCCACCTGCTTGCCCGCAAGGCTGTGCTTCAACCCAGGTGGCAGTAGGTGCCCCAACCCGGGTCCCCTTATGTGATTACTGCTGCTGCCACCTCCTCAGGGTGCTCCAGATGAGGGGTGAGTGCTGCAGAGATGCACAAAAATGCTTTCTGTCTTCTCCCTCTGGTGGCCACCAGCATGGCAAATGTACAGAGCTGAACCTGATTTGGCTTCTTCCTGCATCCCCTGCAACACACTTATTTACATTTGATTTCTAATTTCTGATTGACCTCACATGGGTTGGACAGGGACAGCCAAAGGGCTGGATGTGACTTGGGAGCCATAAAATGCCCAGGTCCACACTATAGTTACAATGTAAGCTGAAAGCCACAATCTAATAGTTTTTTTATTAAGGAAAAATTCCTGTAAAGTAATGCAAGAAAAAAAATACAAAAGAAGAATAATCTTTCTCCTCTTGCCAATCTAGACTGCTACATTTCTGCTCCAATTGATTGATTCATAAACTAATGGAAGCAAATGGATGGGAACAACACTGGGGAAGGAAATATATATATAAGCACTATTTTTACCTGGCTATCAATCTTTTTCATTTTCCCTTCCATCTTCCTATTAAGGCAGCAAGTACAGGATCAGGATGTTCCAAATGCAAGGACAACAGCTAATTTTCTTCTAGAAATTTGTCATTTGGGAAAAGACCAGCTCCTTTCCAAAGCTGCTTCTGCAAAGTTCTCAAAAGAAAGAAGAAGAAAAAAAAATAGATTTCTCAGTAAAATTGTCCTACAGAACAGCAAAATTGCTATGAACTCCTAAGCATTGTGCAGGATCAGCCTTTAATTGCTTGCTTTTAAATCATCCTTCTTAAAACCAAGACTTTCTCTGAATGTCTCTGGGAGTCTTTTTAAAATGTAAGTGATCAGAAAAGAAGCAATTTCCTCATTAATCTTAAGCTAGAAGAAAAGAAGTTGATGAAGATGTTGCTCATTGTTTTAATGCATACAACTGATTCAAAGTATCTAACTTTTAAAATGCACGCTTATCTTGATCTCATCATTGTTAGGCGTGACCCACCTTATGTAACACACACAGTAAAGAGTGAGATCTCTTAGCCCAAAATTAAACCATTCTGGTGTAAAAAGTGGCCACTATCATGATGTAGTATTTGTGTTAGCTATTTTTGAAGCCAAAGTCTGAAATGGAATATGTAGTACATTGGAAGCTGGCCGCAAAAAAAAAACCCCTCTACCTCTGCAGAAGATCGCACCCTACAAAGTGAAGTACTGTTATTGAACATGGTGGATGTAGGATAATGTGGATAATGTGGATTATATGCAGTCTACAGGGTTTTTGTGGCCAGCTTCCAATGTACTACATAAATAACTGTGGGAAAATAAAATTAGTGTTGGGGATCAATCCTAAAAGTATAGATTAAATGCAGTGTTCATGAGCAAATAGAGAATCAAGACAGAAAAAACTTGTAGGGAATGGAGTTCCAACAAGCTGGAGCTCAGCAATGGCTTACTACAGTGTTTCTCAACCTGGGCAACTTTAAGAAGTCTGGACTTTAACTCCCAGAATTCCCCAGCCAGCCAGCATTTAAAAGCAAGCATGGCTGGCTGGGGAATTCTGGGAGCTGGAGTCCAGATTTCTTAAAGTTGCCCAAGTTGAGAAACACTGACTTACTAATTGCAGATTACATGTATAAATATTCCATATGGAATTCAGATCATGTGCAGTTCCCCCCAAAACAGATTTGGCCAGTTCTGCCATTCCTCATGTCCACCACAGATAGACAAATGTGTTCAGTTTGGGTAACATGCAGAAAACACAGCAAGTAGATTTTCTCCTATAAAGGTAAAGGTAAAGGTTCCCCCGCACATGCGTGCTAGTCATTTCCAACTCTAGGGGCCGGTGCTCATCTCCATTTCAAAGCCCAAGAGCCAGCGTTTGTCCGAGGACGTCTCCATGGTCATGTGGCCGGCATGACTAGACGCCAAAGGTGCACGGAACGCTGTTACCTTCCCACCGCAGTGGTCCCTATTTTTCTACTTGCATTTTTATGTGCTTTCGAACTGCTAGGTTGGCAGAAGCTGGGACAAGTAACAGGCACTCACTCTGTTACGCAGCACATGGGATTTGACCCACCAAACTGCCGACCTTCTGATCGACAAGCTCAGCATCCTAACCCACTGAGCCACCACATCCTATCTCCTATAGCTGACTACATTTGGAGAAGGAGTCTCAACAGTAGAGCTCAAGAGTTCAAGGTTGTAGATTTGGGCTAAGAATTACAACTCCACAACTTCTTTCAACATAAAGGTTTCAAATTCACACATCCAACTATTTGGATTAGATGCCTGTTCTTTATTAGAGAAGCACTGAAGCAGAAAAAGTACCATATAACATTTCAGGTAGCTTCCAGAACTGCCAACCCATCATGTAAATGAGTTATGAGAAACCACATTTTAAATTCTGCCCTTGAAGTGGCTTGCTCCTTTTGCTCATGACTGTTTAAATTTCAGTCAACATGCTCAATATGGATTATTGAGATATTCATTCCATTCCTGTTTTTCAAAGTATACCTACATTATATTTTCCTTAATTGTTAGAAGAAGCAGAAAGCACACTTTAAAGACTATTATAAATAGTTCATAGCTCAGAAAAATAGAAAGCATTTTAACATATAAGAAGTGTACATAAAAGAGGTTACATAAGAAGAAATTGACTTTAAAAGTAACACATGAAGGGGGGAAAAAACTGCATATTGGGGGAAAAATTCACACTAAATGCGTACTTTTTTTCCTGATGTATATAGCAACTGCTGTAAATGAGAAATGAAGCAAATGGATAGAAAAATCTATTTCCTTACTTATGCAATAACTCTACAACTCCCTTCCTCCTTCAATATATTAACCTTTCTGGCCCACAGGAGGATGAGTGGCTTGACCTGAGTTAGCAAGTTAGCCAGACATTCAGGCTTGGAGAGGAAATAGGGAAAAGGGTATGTGGAAGTTATATTAGGAAAGTTGTTTGATAAATTGGCTGACAATTTAGGAAACAGAGTGTTGAATCCCAGTTGTAATTAACACATGGTAAAGAAGACAGCATTTAAAAGTATCTAAGTAACTTACAGAGATGGAAAAGGATAACCTTAAAAGCAGCTAATTAACCCATATATAGGAAAAGCAAGGAGCTCTGAAGCATAGCCCTCACTGATAGAAGAACTAAGCAATTAACAAACTATAAATGTAGTGTGTTGCTTTGCAAGTTGCTGCCATCCTCACCCCTCACCAAAATGTGTTCAGAAACTTATTTAACTGAGTTCCAGTATTTAAAGTATTTAACTTCTGCAAAGATAAGCTTTAAAGGCTCAGGGAGTTGCAGAGTGCACTCTTTGAAGCCTTTTGGTCTCCATCAGGGGCAGCCACTGGGGGAGAGTCAAAAAGTCAAGATGGTGGCTATGAATGTGTGACATCCCTTTTTCTACATCCCTTGTATGCGTGACATGTATAAAAAACTGACAGAAACTCAACTTTATAGTAATGTCACAGCCACCTTGTTTTTTTTAATCCTCTCCCTCATTATTGTCCCATTCTACTTAGATCTGACCTTCTTCTTCTTCTTCTTCTTCTTCTTCTTCTTCTTCTTCTTCTTCTTCTTCTTCTTCTTCTTCTTCTTCTTCTTCTTCTTCTTCTTCTTCCTCTTCCTCTTCCTCTTCTTCTTCTTCTTCTTCTTCTTCCTCTTCCTCTTCTTCTTCTTCCTCTTCCTCTTCTTCTTCCTCTTCTTCCTCTTCTTCCTCTTCTTCTTCCTCTTCCTCTCCTTCTCTTTCTCCTTCTCCTTCTCCTCTTCTTCCTCCTCCTCCTCCTCCTCCTCCTTCTTCTCCTTCTTTCCTCCTCCTCCTCCTCCCACTAAAATATTCCTGATTCACATTTACATTCAGATTTGGGAGTTAAGAATTACTTGATCTTGTTTCCAATATGCAACTGTGGTTTTAGGAATGAATTACCAATTGCTCCATTCTTTTTTCATTTCTGAACTTTTGATACATCCAGGTGGAACTGTAGATGCTTGTCTGATTATCCTTGCTTAACTTTTGGGGTTGTGTCCCATGCTGATCCTTATCCCACACTGCCCCCATGTCATGAAAAGGTGGTCTTCCTTCAAAATTCATAATTCTGTGCTATCAAGCAACTGGGCTTCCAGTGTGGAAGATATGATGATCTGGACCAATTCAACTACATTTTTCCTTTGTCCCACTATTATCACATAAAGTATGATTGCTTAAGGCAGAACTCATCTTAGTATGGCTGCATTACCATGACAAAGTGACTTAATACATTTTTCAAATTCAGGATGGGTAGAACACACAGAAGTAAACAAGCCAGCTGAGCAATTATGGCATGAAACAGCAAAGCTGTACTCAACACTCTGAATTTTTAGAGACTTTTCTTATCAATTCAGAGACGGTGAAAAGAAGTTCTTAAATTATTAGTGGCTGGGAATACTTTGCAAACGAGGCATTAGTACAACTAGGTATATATTTGCAATTAGGTTGATTTTGCAGTCTTGCCTGTTTTTCTCTCTACATAACAACATGCTCTCAGAAGAAAAAAAATACCAATTTAAGATTATGGCTTTTGTGAGTAGGAATGCCACGAGCAAAGCAGGAACAATCAATGGCAGCATACTTAACTTGTTCAATGGCTTCCATAATTGCAAAGCTGTTACAGGCACTTTGTCCTAACTGAAGCCATCTCCTCTTTCTATTCTCTCCCTTTCTCTCTAATCTTACCTACACTATATTATATAGGAACTGGATTTGTTGCCAGTTCCTGTATAGTATACTATAGGTATGATTTTTTTAAAAAAGTGAAATACATTGATCTTTAGATTGTGTGTTGGTTAGATTGTGCTCCATGGTTCATACATACAGGAGTTCAAAATGAAATGCATAGTCATCCCTCTTCCTATCTCCCCCATCCCACCGTCTGTGAGGTAGACTGAGCTGTGGGACAGTGCCTGGCTTGGTTAAGAGTGTTTTGAATCTCTTCAGGCCACAATTTCTTAATTAAAGCTATACTGAACATGACAAAAGAGAGACAATTATGTAATACATTAATGGGCAGATTGGGAAGGTAGGCTCTCACAAATTACTATCTCCTTAATTGGTAAAAAAAAACTATTGGATAGTAGGCCATGCCAGTGTGTTAAATGAACACCGCACATTTCCCTTGCTACTCTCGGTGTGTAGAATAGGCTTATAGAGAATGATGTGAAAGAATATGCTTTAACAATGTGCTCTTCACTGTCTCGTCTCAAGATATGACAAGTGCGAATGGATGTTGGTGGAACAACTGAAGCTCAAAGATGCTGGCTTGTTTAGAAGCCATTAGCAATTATTCTTGTTTACCTATCATGGAAAACTGTAGAGAACTGCTTCTTTGTTCACGTAAAGGAAGGATGGAAAAGGCAGCCAGTGAGTTCCGTGTTAAAAGTTAGGTGTTATCCTGGATTATTAAATCAAGATGTGTGTGCTCAACCTGGACCAGTACATGTTTGCGAAAGGCATATAAAAAATCCCTAATTCTGATTAACCTTTTCTCTCATTCTATTTCACATGTTGAAGTTGGCTCGAGGGTAACATTTTTGTGTAATTAAGCTGTACATTGATCACACAAAGTACATTGAAGTGACAAGTAATCACAATAGTTATAGTTTCATGAGAATTATAATAACATTGTATTGGATTGCCTTGCAGAATGAGCATGCTGGTTTCAAAAGTATAGCTGTATTTCCAGATTAGCTGTAGTTTATGATTTTATTGAAACGTTCCTGGGATTTGCACTAGAAATAAAAGAACAAAAATACATTGTATAGTAGCTTTCAATATTTCAGAGGCTTGAAATATCCTTATGCTCTGACAACATTTAAGATGTATCATTTAATTGGGGAAGATAGAATTGTATGCTTTGGCTTTTTAAAAAAAATGTTGTAAATTGCCTGGAGTCACTGTGAGTTGGGTGATGACATAAATGTGTTAAATTAATTTTCCTCATTTGGCAGATGATAGAGTATAATAGGGGAGGAATAAATATTTGCCTAAGGTTACCAAAAGGTCACAATTTGGTTCAGAATTAGATAGGAAATTATTTAATAATTTCCTATCTAACGTTGGCTGCAGTTGCAACATGCTTAACTGGGACATGGGACTATTAATACTGCTATAGGATATTGCATGCCAAAACAACAAGGCACAAAGAATTTTTTCCCCTCATTCCATCACTGCTGAACACCTAATTACCACACTACTGTCTACTGTCTAAGGATATTTACCCATGTAGTATGTCTGTATTACTATTATCCTTCTCATCCTTTCTACTACCTTCTCCTATTGGTATCTTATGACTATATTACTTTGTTACTTTTCATTTACACTGAGAGCATCTGCACCGGAGAGAAATTCCTTATGTATCCAAACAACTTGGCCAATACTGTAATTCTATTCTTCTACAGTATTCTATTCTATTCTATTCTATTCTATTCTATTCTATTCTATTCTATTCTATTCTATTCTATTCTATTCTATTCTATTCTATTCTATTCTATTCTATTCTATTCTAAAAATATCTTTTATAGATTTTTAACAATAACAATCTTTGTTGTTGTTGTTGTTGTTAGTTGCGAAGTCATGTCCGACCCATTGCGACCCTATGGACAACATTCCTCCAGGCCTTCCTGTCCTCTACCATCTTCTGGAGTCCATTTAAGCTCTTTAGTGCCTAGCAAACAGTGTGTTGTCTGGATTCATACATTTAAAAACAATCAATAATAATTAATTTCTATAATTCCATAATCAATACCTTAGTTAATGATATATTTCCTTGAACTTGTCTTTTTCCTGTAGTAGTCTCCTTTTGTCAATGTTAAACAAATGTAATTCTTAATACTTTCATTACATACAAGGTTAAATATTAACATCAAGCTATAACAACTTTTCTAATCGGCTTATGTTTCAATTGTATTTGTAAAGGTCATCTTATTGAGTCACTGTGTGTCCTGTTTTCAAGATTCTTATTTAAGCTTAGTTTCCCCTCAGTATTCAAACCATTCTTATTAGTCATAACTTTATCAAAGTTAATTACTGTACCTTTAAATATCCAAACTTTTCATTCACATACATCATCCCACTAGTTTTACATTTCATATATTATAAAAAATACTATACTACTTGTATATCTTATCCCTCTTACTGTAGGACCCCTTTATATCCAAAATTTATCTATTCTTTTAACCATATTCAACAAGTGTTTAATCATATAGTACTCCATCTGGTAAATTGAGTCAAATCTCTTGAATCTAACTCTAGCCTTCTTCTTTGCCAAGTAGCTTTCCAAGTCAGTATGTTCAGCTTGCCAGGGGATTCTTCCTGTATTTTTGTGAATGTTGTTGGGAATAGGAAAGACAAATTAGGTAGGATGTGTGTTTTTGTCTCACAAACAGTAATGATTCTCCTGGCAGCTCTATAATCCATTTTGTTAGATCTTCTTTCTTATCCTTCAAGTTTGTTTTGGAGTCCTGAAAGATAAAATATCTTTTCCATTTTCATTCTTGTAGCAAAAACTTGCAGATTTTATTTTGTTTGTATTAAGTTGTAGTTCTCTTCATTTGCAGCTTTCCTATTTGGGTCACTTTCCTCTAGTTTGTGTTCTGTTATCTGATTTGTTTGTTCATTCTTTATCATCAATTTTTTTATTGTAAGTTTAGGTTAAGGATGTGCTCATTTATGTCAGCAAAGTTGTCTTTAATCTTATCATGATTTGAAACAATTGTCATTTGAATCTATTGCAACACTGCATACATTTCTTCCTGGAATGTATTTGTCTTGTCTTGGAATACTGCTCCTGAAGACCTCTGATTTTCCAGGTTGGGGCCTTCAGAAGGGAATATTAGGTGTGGTTTCCAGTCACTTTTAGATAGGTATGCAACATCCATTTTATCTCCCCCGCCCAGATAGTCTTTCACCAGTACCGTAGTCTCTGTGATTAGCCTTGCCAAACCAGCCAATCTTAAAATCCAAACAATGAAATCTTATATAGTTCTTATATTTATATATGGAAACACATCCAATTATCAAAGCATCACTAAAAGCAATATTTTGTAACAGTTCTTCTGTTCATGGGTCTTACAATTGTCAGCCAGCCAAAATTTAAGTCCAGAGTGTTTAACCACCTAAGAGCTTTCCAATAAACTTCTCCCTAGAAGACTAGCCAAAAGTCAAGATTTTTCTTTCTTTGCAAACAATTCTTGAGCTTAGAAATCACAGCTCAGTAAGTATTTATAATCCCAGAAGATTAACAGTTTTATTAGTATATAGCCCATTGTATTTTCTTTCCTTTGTTCCCAGCTGTTGTCTATTTGGGTAGAAGTCATTGAGTTTCGAAGGCACAAGTTGTTCTCTATTTCTGGGTGTCTTGCCAATTTCTGAGTCAATGCAGCTATAGTTTTATGCTCTAATCCTCCACTAGATGTCAATAGCTATTCATTTTCCAACTTTTTTTTTCTTATATTTTCATCAATACCCTTTCTGATGCAAAATCTTAATAGATTTCATAATTTTCAGATTTATCCATACTAATAATAGTATTATTAACTTCATTTCAATATATTTGTGTCCCCCATAAAATTAATTAGCCACTTCCATCTATGGAAAGGTGGGGGTACGGTTCCCTTCTTTTTCACTTTCAGAGGATTTTTTGCCTCTTGGGGATCTTTTCCAGGAAATCAGTTACAAAATAGGAGAGAGAAAATTGATATTCTCACCCAGTTCCAAGCACACTGTTTACAGTTGTTCTGGTTAGTGCATTTGGATTCTGGCTGTCGGTAGCTTGGGCTAATCACCAAGGTGTAGCTAGCCTCTCTCTTGTCAGGTTGGAGAGCTTCCCCCTGATCAAACAGATCGACTGACATCATTCCATGATCATTGGGGCCCTTTCTTTCTTTCTTTCTTTCTTTCTTTCTTTCTTTCTTTCTTTCTTTCTTTCTTTCTTTCTTTCTTTCTTTGTCACCTCTCTGGGGAGACTTTAGACCTATTTAGGGTCCCCTGGCAGGGCAAAACCAGCTGTAGGGTGCAGACCTTCGGCTGCATCGCTACAACACAAGACCCTATTCCATTCCATTCTTGTGCCATAGTACAATCTAACCCAGTTAGGGGCTATTTAACACTTAATTAAATTTCCTAGAACTGTTTGGGGCTAATGACTGTATTCTTTTCCCATCAGCCATCTTAAATGACCATGAATGAAGGATTTGACCCAAGAGTTAACACTCTTTCAAAATGTGGTACAGAGATGTGGTCTGGAATGCTCCTGCAGAAACTAGCCTGTGGCAAATCTTAAAACCTGAAGAAGACTCAGTCCTGCAGAACATTTAAACAGGAGGCCATTATGACATGCAGAGCTGGAGACTTGACTGGGAAGTCGAGAAGCCATCTCAGAAGGTAGCTGGGGTAAATAATTCTACCAAGTTATATGGCTTGTCCATGTAACCTTTCTGAGCTGATCTTCATTTGAGTTAATCTGCATTTTTTCATCCTATAGTTTCGTTGTATTCAAACATGTTCTTTTTTTCTCCTATTGTATCAAAGTAATTATCACAAAAAACTGTATGGACCACATCACAACATTTGTATTTTATGCCTATCCATAAATCCCTTAAGTACCTATATGGATTGTTGAGCTGTCTAATAGAAATGGTAATATTTAAGAGCATATTCATTTTTTATTTGCTTTGAATGTACTTTTCATAAATATCTTTTCTGCCCATCAGTGTGCTTTAGAGCATCTTTTTATATGTTCATTATTACTGCTCCATTAACTATTTGCACTCTTTGCATGAAGGAAAGTACAAATTATCTTCCCATGGCCTCTTTACAAGGAACATTAATAAATATGGGAGAAATGATGTTGATTGTTAGTACATTTAGGATGCACTTTCCCATTTCTTTTTTGGGTCTGTAATCTTCCCTTGATTAACAATGTCTGAGAATTCATTTTCTTTAAAGTGTATTATGCATCACTTGGTCTCGCTCATATTATTTTATTCAATATTAGATCAAGATTTGATTCTAGCTTTGGGCAAGTAAGCTTCTTCTTGTTCAATGGAACTTCTCCTTCATTTCCTAAAACCAGGGCTTTTTTGTCATAGAAAGCTTAGAACGGAGTTCCGGCACCTTTTTTGGATGGAACCTTGTAGGGTAGGCAAGGTGGGTTGTATGACACGTGTGAGTTCCAGCACCTTTTTCTTTTACAAAAAAAGCACTGCCTAAAACACACACACACATGCAGGTGCACACAGAGAGAGAGAGAGAGAGAGAAAGAGAGAGGGGGGGGGTCTCTCTGGATAAATTTTGGAAGGCATGGTTTCACTCCCTTGGCCAAGTTGCACCACTGGCCAATCTCAAGCCAAAATTTGTAGTTGAAAGTTGTGAAATGTGATTTTAGTCATGATTAAGTAAAAATCAGGATGAACTTTAAATATATCAAAGTCTGGGTTCAACCTTAGCTGTTTTTTTTCCTTTACAGCAAGGATAATAACTATATAAATAACAGAGTCCTTGCAAATAACATTTGTAATTTTAAAATGATCAGAATAGAAATTGGAGGCATAAAAATTTGATATAAAAATAAAAATAGACAAATTAAGAGGGCATGTATATGTTTGGGAATAAAAGTTCAGGTAAAGAGAATCTGTATAAATATTATTTGTTGTTGTTGTTAGCTGCGAAGTCGTGTCCAACCCATCGTGACCCTATGGACAATGTTCCTCCAGGCCTTTCTGTCCTGTACCATCTTCTGGAGTCCATTTAAGCTCACACCTACTGCTTCTGTGACTCCACCTCATTCTCTGTCGTCCTCTTCTTCTATTGCCCTCAATCTTTCCCAGCATTAGGCTCTTCTCCAGTGAGTCCTTCCTTCTCATCAGGTGGCCAAAGTATTTGAGTTTTAGCTTCAGGATCTGGCCTTCTAAAGAGCAGTCAGGGTTGATCTCCTCTAGGACTGACCGGTTTGATCGCCTTGTAGTCCAAGGGACTCGCAGGAGTCTTCTCCAGCACCACAGTTCAAAGGCCTCAATTCTTTGGCGCGCAGCCTTTTTTTATGGTCCAGCTTTCACTGCCATACATTGCAACTGGGTAAATATTATATAACATATAATATCAAAATATAATATAAACACCAAGGAAGAGATAAGGAAATTGAAGCAGGGTATAACACGTGAAGAGATAGTTTGGTTATGCTGGTAAGGCCTTGTATGTTTTTGAACTGCAGCTACTTTTTTTTTTTTTAAATGTACTGCAGTTTCTTTGGGAAAATAATTCCTCTTTTAAATTAGAAAACTTTTATCATTCTGAGGAAAAGGGTCAGGATCTCATTTAGCAACCACAATTGTAACCAGTAACTCAATCATTAAGCAAAGTGATGACTAAGTGAAATTGTGACTATACTTATGATCTTATTTCAGCTTTCCTTTGCCTTACAGACCTGTGAAAATTATAAATGTAAAGATTGTTCTTAAAGTTGTTTTTTTCATCACTATGGTAATTTTGAGCAGTTACTAAATGAGGCAGTTGCCTAGTGGCTTGCATATCCACATATACATTCATAACATACCAGTCTAGAATTTACACCAAGAAAAAGGGGGGGAAAAGATAATTTGTAGAAAAACTTATTATTTTTTAATATGGAAGTTTGTAAAATGTAACTCTGTTTCTGGATATCAATAAAACAGTGCACAAAGCACCCCAACTTAACAACAGACTTTCAGAGATCCAAAGCATTGTATAACCTGTCTGACATAGGCTAATCCACTTGTAAATAAGCAAAACACCATAAGAAAAAAAATGTTATGCAACCACATGAACAATCACACAAGTGTCGTTTTTTTTAAAAAAAATACTTGTCATTTCTAAATCAATGCAGAAATACATACTTGAAATGCAAGGCGGAGAGACAGAAAAAAGAATTGGATTTATAGAAATGAAGGCTGATGAAAAATATAGATGTAAGCGAACAGCAGGATAATGCAGGATAAAAATGTAAAACAGTGGAGAAATATAATGTTGCATTCAAGAACTCAAGGAGAAATATCGCATTTCTAGCATTTTCATAAAAAGGGGAAAGGTTTATGATAAAAGGAAATGGTAAATTAAGGGGAAGGGTCTTGAAAACCCTTCAGTTTTATATAAGCTACTGGTGACAGGCATAAGAGTGTAATAAATATTTACAAAGGTGCAAGTTATAAATTAATCCAAGACCACACACTTTCACTGCATATTCATGACCTATAAATTCATAATCATTCATCCAAGTTGCCAGAATCATTTTTTTTTAATGCTGATATGGTAGAACACACGAACAATTAAAATGAAGCTGAAATAACCTTTAATGCTTGTATTCATGGCAGTCATGATAATCTGGACAATTTTTGCAATCTCTTCTTTCTGAAAAGTTGATAGAGTAGCCTATGTGGATTTTTATGAGATTTTAGACCAGGGCTTTTCAACCTTTTCACAGATTGTTCCACTTTTAGAACATGACAATATTCAAATACTACCAGAAGATGGCAAGGTATCAAAAACTTGATGATTTAAAAAAAGCGTGGGGGGGGGGATTTTGGGTTTTACTCATTAGATTAATTTATTATTATAGAAATGGCTAGTGTATACTATTACGGAAAAGTAAAAAAGTTGACGTTCAATGTTAATGCTTTATTCTACTGCAACAGAGGAAGTTGGAAGTTAATGCCTTTTCTTTTTCCCTTCTCCCTCTCACTTTTCTTTCCCTTTTTCCTCCCCACTGTGTCCTACTATTTGCTTTTGTATTTTTGTATTTTATTCTATGATCTAATAAAATGTTACAACCGTAAAAAAAAATACCGGTTTAACTCCTCCTTTTATATCCTCTCCTCTCTCCCCCCTCCTCCTCCTTTTCTCTTCTGGGTGTGCTGGAAATTCCAATCAGTTGGAGGTGCGTGCGCCAATCCTGGGCTCTCAGCAGAGCCCCGGCAACACCACAGCTGCAGCTGAATCTCTGCCCGAAGACTGCGTGTGACTGCCAGCCACTCGCAAGGTCACTGGAAGCGCTAAATAGCTGGAGGTGCAGACGCTGTTCTTGGGCTCTCAGCAGAACCCTGGCAACATTGAATCTTCCCCGGCCTCTCTGACACTGCCGCCTCTTCCGCTCATCCACTTTTACACTATTTCTTTACACTTTTTTTACAGTGCTTTTCAACCCGTTGTATGTGTACCATCTGCCAGGTGCTGAAGTACCACTCGTGGTACGCATACCATGGCTTGCAAAGCCTTGTTCTAGACCACTCTCTTAGATCTTGTGAGCATGGCATGTTCTGAGGGACACAAATTGAAACTTTTTTGATACTGATATTTTCCCCCGAGATATTACTTACTTTATCTGTAGAAAAAGACAGAAAGAGAACCTTTCTTTCTTTCTTTCTTTCTTTCTTTCTTTCTTTCTTTCTTTCTTTCTTTCTTTCTTTCTTTCTTTCTTTCTTTCTTTCTTTCTTTCTTTCTTCCTGTAGCTGTAGGATTCACTTTTCGGATTGTGACATCTTGCACAATCAAACGCAGCTGGGCAATTTGCATGTCTGCATTTATTGTCTGTTGCCATCTTTGTTTTGGCCTTTCCCCAGGCGCTGGCCATGTGGAAGATAATGCAGACCACAGTGTGGAGTGCCGCTTGTAGGACATGGCTGTACCCTTGTAGGTGTTTCTCCCACATTGCTCAGGCATTGGCATGACTAGCCTACTGGCTGCCATAGTATGTCATTGCTGTCATGGTCAAGAAGAGAAACACCTAATGCCCAATGAAGCATCCGTGTGCCTTTGGTGGTTGGGCAGCATTCAGCACCGTATAAAGCTACTCGGAGTACCATTGTTCTATAAGTTTTTGATTTTAGATAGATTATTTATTTATATCCCACCTTTATCATTGTTAGAAAATAATTATTAATATTAATAATGATAATACTATAAACAATCACAATTCACCATCAGTCAATTACAAAAAAGTGGCTTTACTCAAAACAGTTTACATCCTGCAACGGTATCTGTAACACCAAGAAATGTCCACATCTGCCTATCCCAGGTCCTTGGGAAGGACTCGATAGGTAGACAAAAATGTCAAATCTAGTCTGAACATCTGGCCGAATGTGCAATAATAATAATAGCAATATTATTATTGAGTTATTTTTTACAAATAACCCAAGGTGGTAAACATATCCAACCCACCTTCTTTTTCCTATTTTTTCCACAACAACAACCCTGTGAGGTGGGTTGAACTGAGAGACAGTGATTGACCCAAGGACACACAGCTGGTTAAGGCAGGATTTGAACTCCTCCATTCTATCCTGATGCCTTAACCACTAGCCCAAACTGGCTAAGATCACTAGATAAATTATATCATACTGGTTAAGGCAATGATGGTGAACCTTTTAGAGACCGAGTGCCCAATTTGTAACCCAAACCCCACTTATTTATTGTTGGGTGCCAGATGGGTGTGTCTCACTGGGTGAGCATGGCCCACTGGGTAGGTGTGGCCTACTGTGTGGGTGGAGTTCACATCCATGGCCTCACGGCGATTTTGGGGCATGCAAGTGGCCCAATCCGTGCTCCAGAGGTCTGGAAAATACTTCTGCTACCTGGATCTAGGGCTGCAGAGCAATTTTGCACCCTCCCCCCCATGGCCGATCTGGGTGGCAGAAGCATTTTCCAGGCCTCCAGAGCCCAGATCCGGCTGCTGGGGCACCACAAAAATTGCTCCGGAGGCTTATCTGGATTTGTGCTGCCTCCACCATCCAGCCCGGATCTACCCAGCAGCTCTTGCAGCTGCTCCCTGACTCTCAGTGCAGAGAGAAAGAGAGTGCAGGCACACATGGAGAGGCAGAGAGGAGCAGCCTGGCCCTGCCTCCCTCTGGGGCGATGGTGTGCATGCCCAAAGGCGGCATGTGTGCCATAGGTTCGCCACCATGGGGTTAAGGTATTGGGCTGTAGAAGCAGAGTAAACCAATTTCAAAACCACTTTCAGCTGTCAATGTTCTGTACCAGCCTACTACCGGCCCTGCAGATAAGGCAGGGACAACCCCTTTACAAGAAGGCAAGAGGCTGGAAATAAGCCTGCCAAATTTATGGACACAAAAGCAAACAGAGCAAAAACAAGACACGAACCATGAAACAGGAGATATTCAAATCGTTGCCTTCAGCAAACCAGCCCTCCCATGCATTTCCCTTTTATACAGTTCAGGGCGTGGCGTCTCTCTGCCTCCTTCCGAGGTGCCCCATTCCCTTCCTCTGTTTACTCCTGATTGACTGCCTCCTGCATCGGGCGTCCTTGAACAGGGCCAGCTGTGGGTCATCTTCATCCATGCTGTCAGGATCACACAGCTGGGTCTGCGTCGTAACCAGGTGGGAGGGGCCTGGCTGAGGGCTCTCATCAGCAAGCTCTCCAACACCCTCAGAAACCTCTCCAACACCCCCCCTCCTCCTCTGAATCGTCCGACACAACTGCCGAACCCACAGGCTGACCCTGAATCACAACAGTCAAAAGCTACAGGATGATTTTGGGAGAGTCACTTTCCTTCTGCCTGTTGTTATGGGGACAAAAATAATCAAAGAAAGAAAGAAAAGAAAGAAGAAAAAGAAAGAAGAAAGAAGGAAAGGAAGCAAAGAGAAAGGAAGGAAGGAAAGAAAAAGAAAGAGAGGGAGGGAGGGAGGGAGGGAGGGAGGGAGGAAGGAAGGAAGGAAGGAAGGAAGGAAGGAAGGACGGAAGGAAGGAAGGAAGGAAGGAAGGAAGGAAGGAAGGAAGGAAGGAAGGAAGGAAAAATATATATGCTGCCTTCTGCGCCTGGTGGAAATATGAACTATAAGTTTTATATAAATAAATAAATGACAGTGAGGATGTCATGCAACCTATATAGTAATAATGACACACTTTATTTGATGTTTTCACAGCAAACTAATGATATGTTGTAATTCCATCATTTGCATAAGATTAAAGAGGACGTATACCAAATGGCAACTCCTGATTTTTTTTTCTTTCCTTTTTGGCATGTGGTTCAAACATATACCTGGCTCTATGTCCAAAGCTAAATCATTTTGGAAATTTTCTGCTCTCTATAGTAATTCTGGACACATGGGAGAGCTAAATTGGAATGATTAGTTCTACATAAAAAGCAAAGAGTCTTGGGTTTGGTCAATTGCTAACAATAGGTTTGAATGTTAATTTAATCCATGGATATATGAATTATCCTCATCTGTAAGCCATATTCTTTGTTGGGAGATTGAATAGGCTGGGGAAAATGTCACCTTATGAATGTCTCTAGAGGCTGTTTCAAAATGATTATTTATTTTTTGACGTGCATTTTTTTTGCCTATGTAGCTTTCTTGACTCTGCATGATATATCAAACTATTCAAACCATCTCCCTGGAGATTTCTGGAGAATGCTACCACAATTACTCTTCGGCTTGGTTGGCGGTGTGCCTGTATCAAATATAGCAGGACTTTCACAGCTTTGCTTGTTCTATTTAAATTTATTTATTTATAGCTTTCACCAAGCACAATTTGTGTTTTTAACAATGTCCTTGGAAGCACTTAGTTTTTCACTGGGAAAAAAAAATCATGTTTTCTCTATGGTGGCCATATTTATTTTATTAATTTATTTATTAATTTAATTTGTATACCGCCCTTCTCCCAAGGGACTCAGGGCGGTGAACAGGGCAATACATAAAAATTAGATACAAAAATTAAAATTATTAAAACATGATTAAACAATGCCCATAAATTAATACAAATTTAAAATTAAAGTCATTTATAAAAATCCCACCCCGTCCCATCAGGCCAGGCCAGCTTGTTTAAAGAGATGGGTTTTAAGATCGCGCTGGAAGGAGCGGAGATCGGGCGCCATCCGGAGCTCAACCGGAAGATGGTTCCATAAATCCGGTGCACCCACAGAGAACGCTCTCCCCCTGGGGGCCACCAGTCGGCATTCTTTGACCGGTGGCACCCTGAAGAGGCCCTCTCTGTGGGAGCGTACTGGGCGGAGGGAAGTTGACGCCGGCTGCAGGTGCTCCCCAAGGTATTCTGGACCCATGCCATGAAGGGCTTTGTAGGTCATTACCAACACCTTGAACCTCACCCGGAAGACAACTGGTAACCAATGCAGCTCGCGGAGTTAAGGACTTTCTGGTATCCAAGAATTTTCATGATTCTATGAAATATCATAGAATCAAATATTGTCTTTAAGGACTGTGTATTAAGGTGACAGATATCAGATCAGGATAGCCTAGGGCAGGGGTCTTCAAACCCACTGGCTGAGGAATTTTGGGAGTTGAAGTCCACAAGTCATAAAAGGGCCAAGTTTGACCTAGGGCTTGTAGGACAACTCATGTCCTCTTGGGTACTACTTCAATTGCCTTCTAAATGTCACAAAGATATAATTTTAATGATATAGAAAGAAAAGATTAAACATCAGTAATGATCTCACAAATATATAGTTGAAATATCACCATTCCCAAATGCTTTAGTGCAGGAAGTGTTTATTCAAACGATTTATCAATCCTGTTTAGAAGAATTTGTGTTCTCAGCTGTTTTAGTGATGTTACAACAACTTTTTGGAAACGGTTCCTATAATATGTGGAGAAACCTGATTGCTAATATTTAAATTTTAATCTTTATTTAGAAATAAATGAACAGAACAGAATAACAGAGTTGGAAGGATGGTATTCTTCTCAAGTCTGTTTCACAGCATCTAAAAGTGGGTTTTGTCTTGCTTCATGATATTTAGAAGAAACATTAATTAGAGCTTTCCTCATATGCCTAAACCCATATTCTAAATTTATGAAAGAATTTGGAACAAGGAAACAAGCACCAGGATTTAAAATTGACTTGTTTAGGATTAGCTGGGATTTTGGATTTTTGCTGCACATGTGAATTTGAGGAAGGGTGTTTATTTGTTTGTTTTCTTGTTTAAAATTTGTCTTTTCACTGACCATCAGAAATTAAACATACAGACCGAGAGAAAAGCAAGAATTACCAAGCACCACATAGCACATAGTTCTTTTCAGAAACCATTGTAGAGACTGAAAAAATTCAGGCTTCTCTAGACCCATTTTCCTCAAGTCAGACTTGGCTGTTTTTATTATTAATAAGCTTCTGGTGGATATGAAAACTCAGGTTCTGTTTATCTCTTTGTTCTCACAATCAATCTCCAGCAGAGAAACAAAAATGAGTGCTTTTACGCTGTGGAAGAATAACAGAAAGCGCAAAGACCTAATTGGTTTGCTTTAAACAAAGGGTAAAATTTGATTTTTTCCTCTGATGAACATGGCTGAATATGGTCATGGAATCTTTGTTTTTATTTCAGCTATGGAGAGAACATGATCTGCCTAGAGATAAAGCAGCATTTGAACTAAGATCTTGCTCTCCTCCAATAACTCGATCTGCAGCAGCTTGTATGCAAATGTTATCAGTGAGTTATTGTTAGGAGCATAAAGCTCCTTCAATTTCATAAGCAACTTCACCGATACAGTTTCTGTTAACACCTGCAGTACAAGTTAGACAAGACAAAGGAATTGATTTTTTTTTAAAAAAAGTATTACATATTCAAGGGCAAGGATATATATTTTTCTCATCATCTATGATGGAACAGAATTTGTTTTAGAAAGTCTTTTAAGAGGGAAAACATTTCTTTTTGAGAAATTGTGGTTCTGTATACTGTATTTACTAGCTCCAAGGCGGCCAAGGAATTTGTGTGAATGTATAATAATTGTGCAATAATCTTTCCGACATTTGGAGTTTCCTTGGCTCCCTGTGCTTTTATTCTCAAGTTATCTTGTCTCACAGAGTTTTTTCAAAGGCGATGTTACGGTTACCATTAAGAGGAGATCTGCCTGAGAGAAACTGTAGGAAAAGTTCTCCTGCCTATGGAAAAATTGAAGATTTTTGAAATTGAAAGATTGAAGTTAGTGCCTCCTATAGGTTGGATCTTCTTAGGTCCTTAATTTTCAACTGAAAACTTGACTACTTGGATATTTAGCTGTGTTCCCTCTCCTTCCTTTTAAATGATTGATAAATGGGAATTTAATGAACATTTAATTAGCAGAGACTGTTGGAAATCTTAGGTGGATGCAATTTAGGGTTCAATAAAATATATGCTGTATTCATAACTGTTTGGCTAATTATTCTGTTATAAATCGCTGTGATCACATTGTACTGTCTGTCCCACATTAATTTTCTGTTGTTTTTCTATTTAAAGTTTATTTCACATTTTCTAGCCAAGAATTATGGCCATGTCATACAGTACAGTGCAATTCCCCCTTATGTTTTTATTTGTGCTGAGTATGCATGTTCCCATCATTTATCAATGACCTTTTCTGTTGTTGTTTTTTACTATTACTAGCTAGTTCCAAAGAGCAAAACTAGACCTTAATTTTCAGAATCAGCCTCCAGCTTTGTACAAGTAGATCATCTTTCCTGGAACTTCTTTTCTATTACATGTAAGTGGTTTCCATAAAAAGGTACCAGTGGTGGGATTCATATATGTGAACATCTGTTTCTCTGTGTGGATGCCACTTCCAGACATCCATTCTGGGCCTGGGCAACAAAACATCAGCTACTGGTTCTGCCAAAGTGGTGTGAACCGGTTGAATCCCACCACTGGAAGGTACCCATCACACCCGATTTTTTTGGAACTTGGGAAATGGATAGTCCCATCTTCTGAAAGCCTCCTGAAGCCTCAGCTCAATGTGCAGTTCTAGTCCTAACCCTTTTCTTAGATTTTAGATGGTTTGGGGAAAGTTGCCAGGTTGTGGGTGATCACAAATAATGGCAGATGACTCAGAACAAAATTTGTGAACTCTAGAAACATTGCCAAATGGCCTTTTATCTTGTAGTGCTTGTAATTTATTATTTTTTTACCCTGCCTTTCACATGGGCACCACCAGTCCGTTAACTGAAACAAAGCTTGCATTTTTAATTAGTGTAATTATTTGATGCATTTGGAATAAAATAAAAAGCAATGACCTTGAAAATCTCAGCAGACATTTCCAGTACCAAATGCCATTAAGTTTTATTTGAATGGCATGATTGCTGTTGAGAGGTTATAAAGTCAAGTCTAACAGAATGAGAATTACACTTAACTTAAGTATAGTTTTACAAGTTTAAGATATTTGTTCAAGAAAGCCAAAATATCCTTGCAAGAAATAGAAGCAATGGCAATGAGCTGTCTTGGATTAGTTAACAGTACAAATAATATGGATCATATTATTCTAAGCATAGCCTGTATTTGAAAAAAGCACACTCAAAACTCCAATTCACATTTTAAAATCCACATTTTATCTGGAGTTAACTATTAATTAAATTCTAATTATGTCAGAGAAAGAAAGGCCTAAATATATATATCAGTCTTCCACAAATTGAGAGTCTAACAGATATTATTGCACTTTAATTTCATTAATTCACAGCCAGAATGCCTGGAATAGATTATGTTAAAAGTTACCTAAATAACAAGATACTGTTCCCCAGCATCTCGCTTAGCAGATGGGACTGAATACTATGGAGTAGCAATGTCAAAAATCTTAGAAAGTTGGAGAGTGAAAAGGAGGCATGGAGCCACTGTCTTTGAGAACTTACAAGGTTCTCACCAAGAAGAAGCTGGTGAGAATAAATGATAAAGATCTGGATTACTAATGCAATTGCACAAAATGACAATTTATCCAGCAAGGAGACGTCTCCAAGCTACCTGCAGCAAGGAGTTACCTGCAGCAAGGGGAAGTTACCTGTAGCAAGGAGAAGTCTCCAAGCTAGCAGATGGAAGAGTTATTTTCCTTTGGTTATTTTAATTGGCAATATTTTATTTATTTATTCTGAGCCAGGAAAACTTGTGAAAGGAAGCCTCCCAATCTGGCATTCTTCAAATGTGTTGGACCATCAAAAGTGTTGCATGGCATGTCCAGGATTTCATTTCCCAAAATGTCTTAAAATGCCTCATTTTTGAAGAATCATCATCGTGGAGAAAACAAGCAACCAGAGATCATTGGGTTTGCTGGTATTAATTGGCATGGTCTGTTTTTTTTTAAAAAAAAATTCTGCTGGAACAATCCTTTGCCTCTTCCAAAGAAGAGATTGCAGGGAATCCACAAACACATTGCATTGCACATGTTAAGAACGGATCCTTATTTCATTTCTTACATATCAATCATCAGTCCCATAAAGGCTAAAACCAAAGAGATGGAGAACAAGACACAAAACTGGATTTTTGATGCAGCAGTCACACAGAAAGTTACATTTTTCCCAGAGTCTCAAATGACGAACATCACACTGAAAAGGACTTCAAGGCTTTTTCAGCTTTACTTGGGCTAACAGGATGGTGAGGTGCTAATTTGTTTAAATATAACAAATTAACAAATATAAGGAAGAAGGCAAGTTGTTAATAATTAGATTTTTTAAAAAATGGAGCCTAAAGAAAATGCATGTGGGACTTGGAATTGGGAAGGAGGTAGGACTATGGCAATGGCTTACAATAATTCAGTACATAGCAGCACCGGCTACACTCCTTTCCGTGTAGCCAAGGGGAAGGAATTCAACCCCATACCGGAATACGCTCAGTTACCCTCCACTTCCCAGACTCTTGATCAATGGGTGAGGGGGTGGGAAGAAGTTTGGAGAAACACGAAAACGGCATTAAAAGAAAAACTTCTGAGACTTATAAAAAACAGGCTGATAAAAAGAGGGCTCCCCCAAAAAAATTCCAAGTTGGGGAAAAGGTTTATCTGTCAACTAAATATTTATGCCTCAAATTACCCACCAAGAAATTAGGACCAAAATTCTTGGGGCCTTTCCCCATTGTGAGAATCATCAACCCGGTCGTGGTAGAATTGAAGCTTCCCAGACTTTTGGGGAAAATTCACCCGGTTTTCCATTGTAGCTTACTGAAACCTTTTCGGGCCTCCACTTTAAGACCTCCCCCTAAGAAGGCACCTGGACCCCTTGTAGTAGTGGGTCAGACCCATTATGAAGTGAAATGTATTCTTAACTCTAGAATCTTTCAGGGAAAGCTGCAGTATCTAGTACAATGGAAGGGATACCCATTGTCTGAAGCCATTTGGGTAAAATCTAGCGATGTGAAAGCTGACAGACTTATGAAAAAGTTTTATGAGAAACACCCCAACAAACCAAAAGCCAACTCCTAACTTGTGTTTGTTTACATTACAGGGTCTATTTTTTGTAAGGGGGGCCGGATGTCAATGCTGCAAACATTGACATGTTTTTGCACTGACAAAATAAGAGACAGCCTGTTATTTTAATTGCTTCGCTTGGGGGGAAAGAAAGTTACCCAGATGTTTTAAGAAGATAAGAACTTGGCGGGTTGTCTAACAGAAGGGAAACTAATTCTTTAAATTAATTGGAGAATGTGACTAATGTCAAAAATAGAAAGGTGGAGAATTGTATTTAATATTGCTAAGCACATTGATTTGACACAGCCTCTTTCTCAGAATAATAACTTTCCATCTGCTCCAGGGTGTGGTCTCCTGGAGTCAAAGATAACACCAAACCATAATGATCCAATTAGGTCACTACAGAACCTGGTGGGTAGTCTGTTCCAGAAATAAAATCTGTTTCACCCATGACTGGGATTTACTTGTTGAGTTCCCTGCACACATACTATCACTTTTCTCTTTTATACACTGGCAGTATTGATGTGCTGTCAATATATTAACAAGAAATGCCTGCAAAGTGCCTAAAGAACACTTACCTCTTTGGTATCAAAAGGAGCATTTCCACTTCAATGGGAGTTTAGGGAATCTGTTCTGGTACATTTTTTGTAAGCAAGGTAACAAGCAAACAAACAATGCTTTGCTCTTTGCCATAACTGAGTTCAAAGCAGAAAGCAGTCCCTATACCAGATTTATCTACCTTAAAATTTACTATGCCTTGAAGAGAATGTGCCTTGGATTCATAAAATGGAAAACTGATAGAACTTTATTTATATGGAAATAGTGATTTGTGATTTGGTTACTGTGTTAGAAATAACTTTAAGATCTGTGATATGCTTTAAAAGAAATTCTGGAAAAGTCTCTTGAAAACAGGGAAAATAGTACTTCATTTTTAGAGGCAATGCTATTTCCCCCCAAAAAACACTCTAACTTCAATTCAGTATTGCAAGACTGCTTGCTTGCATTGGTTTTCTTTTTATAATAGGAAAGAAGGAAGGAAGGAAGGAAGGAAGGAAGGAAGGAAGGAAGGAAGGAAGGGAGGGAGGGAGGGAGGGAGGGAGGGAGAAGAAAGAAAGACAGAGAGAGAAAGAAAGAAGAAAAGAGAAAGAAAGAAAGAATGACAGAAAGAAAGAAAGAAAGAAAGAAAGAAAGAAAGAAAGAAAGAAAGAAGAAAGAAAGAAAGAGAGAGAGAAAGAAAGAAAGAAAGAAAGAAAGAAAGAAAGAAAGAAAGAAAGAAAGAAAGAAAGAAAGAAAATAAAAAAGTAGGAAAGGAGGGAGGAAGGAAGGGAGGAAAGGAGTCATGGAGACTTCCTATGCATAACATTTTCAGAGTATACTTTCTCTTCAGTATAGTTCTTTCCTGTAGTAATCAGAGAATACGAGCAGCCCAATATTATCCTTCTTTGTCCTCACCAACTGCAATTTGCCAGCTGCTTTTAGAAGATAGCTGTCATTTAGAGGGCAAAAGAAGTGACTGGGAGTCCTCCTGTTGAATCTAAACACAAAAGGCCAGCAATGTCTGCTTCACTGGCCATCCCTTCTGACACAGAGGCACAGGAAGGTTGTACAATCCAGGGTTGCTTGCAACATGCTCAAAATCACAAAGGCACCTTCAATTAGGATTTTGAAAAAACTGTTCCACTCTTTACTGTTGCTTTGGTTATCTTTGAAGGAGCAACTCTTTTTTTAAAAAAATAAACCTTCATATTATTGTATTAAAAGTAGAATTCCTCCAAGAAATTACCAAAACAAATATATAGAGTGAAATAGATATATTATTATTATGCTGGTAGCACATTTGGGATCAGGGCTGTGGCACACTTAAGCTCTATTTATCAGTCTGTCTTGATTTACTGATCTCTATTTTCATTTTCATTCCACTTGTGTTTTTTTTTAAGTAGTCCTGCATAATACTCCATAGGATTGCAATAATGTGCTGCTATAAAGAACTATTTTTATATCTAATAAAAATCATTTATGGTTGTACAATTCGTGGATCAGTGCAATTAATGGAACTAAGTTCTCTTAAATTTCAGTACTTTGTCTTCACTGCAGTGTTAATCAGCCTGTTCTTTATTTGGTCACTGGTATGAATTACAACTCTGCCTTAAAATCTATAAAGTTATGCTTATTCCAGAAATTTGGCTAGTTGGATAATAGTAATCCATAATTCTAATTACAATAATCTCATATTCCTTTAGACTGTAGACTTAGTCTTATTAAGTATTCAGATCTGAATACTTAATATTCAGAAAATATCTGAAAATAATTTCTCCATCGTTACGTCTTATAGCAGGCTGTGCAGTCTTCTACCTACTGCTTGTTTAGATATTCTAGGAGGTGGCTAGTTGCCCTTCAAGGGATTCTTTGATATTTGATCATCTTTCTTTTTTCAGTTCTTTAGTACAGTTGCCCTTAAGAGAAATCTCCCCGGGCATAATCATTCCACATGAAAGTATCATAAGTTTCTGTGGAATCACTGACTTATTATTGATGCTTAGTTGTAACCCATTGCAATAGCAGTTGTAACAAAAGTGGGTCTTTATTAACACTACATTTACTGTTATTGCTACCATTATATATTTACTTTGTAAATTACCAAATCGATAGCCATAATGTTAGTAGAAGAGGCAGGCCCTAATTAGCAAAAGATAGGAACTATAGAAGAGCAAGTAGAGCTGGGGTGGTGGAGTTAAATGAGTCATCAGACTAGAGTTGTTACATTGCCTCAATGGGTTCAGTCCTCCTTGAATTCTGTTGATGCTTATCTAGTACTAATTTAGTACTGAACTTTACTTGACTAGATTATTGTGTATAGCAATAAATCTTCTGAATTGCAGCCTAAGTTTTTGCTCCTGATTCTTTGAGCCGGACAGTGCCACTATAAAAATCTGTCTACTCTATTTAAATTGTTGCAGAATTTGTCAGTTTGGTTGATGTGTGTGGGTGTGTGTGGGTGTGTGCATTTTAAAAATCTGTACAAAAATTCACAAATATTTTTACGAACATTTATGCCAATATGCACATTTTTAAACTTTCCTCTAACACATTTTGGGGTCTACTTCTACTAAGATACATGCATTTTGCTAACCACATTTACCTAATATAAAGGCTGTATTATGCATTTCTACACAGCGTATGCATCCACGTGTACACTTTCTCCCAACATGTTGGGCTTTTTAAAAACATTTTTATTTCCTTTTCATTATGAGCTGCATTGCAACATTTGATTTTGGTGATACAGTAACTTTACTCTGATTTATTTGTAGATCCTGGAAGCACCAATGGAATAAAACTCCATTACTGGAGAAACGAAGCAATTTTCTTCCCCAAAGCAATAACAGTAGCGGTAGTAACAGCAATAATCATAAAAGGCTATTATTTATAGGAAAGGGTTAGATTTGTAAACTGCCCGGCAGCAGTTTTTTTATGAAAGAAACATTGCTTTGAGTCACCAAATCTTTTGTTATTTTCTAATGAGAGCCACAGAAACAATGTTTGATTGGGAACCCATCTCTGAACAATCTGTTATGAAAGTAAGAGGTTATTTCCTACAAATCAAAAAGCTTTTTCCCTACAACATTTAAAGCACTCTACATGTTTTTTTATTCAAAAAAAGAACCACTGCAGAGGGTAAAAATGACAGCACAGGTGTTTTGCCCTATCCTTCTAATTTAGATCTGACACAATTTAATGCTGTGTCATAATATGCACTAAGTCTAGGCATCCTTGCATTGTTTAAAATGCATATTGATTGAAAGGGATCTAATTTTTCCACAAATCTTTCTTAGTTATCTAGATTTTTCTGGAATTCTAACATGTTTCCCAGTTGGAATTTAAAAGTGTACCACTTGGAGGCACTCTTATTCTATGCTAAGTGGCAATGTTGTGCAACAAATCTATTGAAATAACGGGGGTTTTTTTGGCTTTTTTTCTTTTTCCATGTTTTCCCCCACTCCAAATAACCACATGGGGATGGTTAATTAACACTGGTTTGCATTGTTAAACTTTGACATTACACATATTTATTACCCTGTAATATTGGATGGAGTAAACTGTACCTTATACCTTCCAATAAAGTGATCTTAATTCCTTGGTGGAAAAGATAATAAAATATTGTCAAAAATGCAATGTCGGCTACAAGGAACTGAGTTGTAGTGGCTTGCTAGGTGAAGCCTAACACAAATTGTTCTCACTAGAAATGTGTGCTTTTCTCCCTTAGAGATCCTTATGTATCTCTGGTTTTTGTGTATATATATTTGCAGAGGATTCATATATGGTCTGATTAAAATGGACACCCTCCCCCCATATTAGGGAGGATTGAATATTATTATTGTGTGGACTTCCCCTTTCCCACATTGTGGTCTTCTACTTTTCCGTTTCAATTAAAATATTGTTAAACATTTATTTCAAAATTACTGCATGAACAGTTTATATCTACATTTTAATTTTTTTCAGCTATATACAGGCTTCTTGTATTTATACAACTGTATACCTTTTTTTTTATCTCCGAAGACTCAGGGTGGGTTACAATCTAAGAAGCACAAATCAATGTGCTTAGCAATAGCCTTCATTCTATGTATATGCCTGTTTTCGGGGGGGCCCAGGAGGCATTTTTACAAAGTCAGCTTATTGTCCCCAACAATCTGGGTCCTCATTTTACCTACCTTGGAAGGATGGAAGGCTGAGTCAACCTTGAGCATGGTGGGACTCGAACCTGCACTAATTGCAAGCAGCTTGTGTTACTTAAGAAGGCATTAGCCCACTGCTCTACCAAGGCTCTATTGGATTCAAACATTTATACAAAATATACTGTTGTTATGATTATCAATGCTGATCTATGTCCATAATGGGCTTCTGTTCACTGTTAACTTTGGAGGAGCATAATGCTAATTTAAATCTTTTGCTACAAAAAGAAAAGAAAAGAAATATTTACAATCAGAAGTGGAAAAAACAATGGATTACTAACCAATGAATGTGAAGAAATAATAAGCAAGAATTCAAATCTCTGGGGGGGAAATGGAGGGAGAGAACTGTGTTGACATCACTTATTGTGCAGTCTGTTGGTAAACTAGAACTCCTACAGATTGTACAACCAGGTTTGGTGTCAGCAAAGAAAATAATAAGACAGTTTTAAATTAAGGAAAGCAGACTACGACAGCATGAACCACAGATCCTAATACAGGTAGTCCCTGACTTACAACAGTTCGTTTAGTGACTGTTTGAAGTTACAATTGCACTAAAAAGTACTACTACTACTACTACTACTACTACTACTACTACTACTAATGTTGGAAGGGACATTGGAGGTCATCTAGTCCAACCCCCTGCTCAGGCAGGAAACCCTATACAATTTCAGACAAATGGTTGTTCAGTCTCTTCTTAAAAACTTCCAGTGTTGGAGCATTCACCACTTCTGGAGACAGGTTGTTCCACTGGTTAATTGTTCTAACTGTCAGGAAGTTTCTCCTTAATTCTAGGTTGCTTCTCTCCTTGACTAGTTTCCATCCAATGCTTCTTGTCCTGCCTTCAGGTGCTTTGGAGAATAGCTTGAGTCCCTCCTCTTTGTGGCAGCCCCTGAGATGTTGGAACACTGCTATCATATCCCCCCTCGTCCTTCTCTTCATTAAACTAGACATACCCAATTCCAGCAACCGTTCCTTATATGTTTTAGCCTCCAGTCCCCTAATCATCTTTGCTCTTATCTGTACTCTTTCTAGAGTCTCAACATCTTTACTGTGACTTATGACTTAAAGTGACTTATGACAGTTTTTCACACTTATGACTGTTGCAGTGTCCTGATGGTCACGTGATCAAAATTTAGACGCTTAGCAACTGACTCATATTTATGACATTTGCAGTGTCCCAGGCTCATGATATCACCTCTTCCGAACATCTACACTAGCAAAGTCAATGGGGAAGCCAGATTTACTTAACATCCATGTTATAACTGCATTGATTCATATAACAATTGGGACAAGAAAGGTTGTAAAACAGGTCAAAATTCACTTAATAACAGCATTTTGGGGCTCAATTGTGGTCATAAGTCAAGGACTACCTGTAGAAAAAAATCAACAGTGGAACTTAAAGAAACAAGGGACCTATTCAAGTGGAAGCCTGGGACACTTTGGATTTGGGGGCTTAGCAGGCAGTTGGACTCATAGGCCTGAAAAGCACATTGCTGCTCTATGTTTCTGTTATTCTAACCATTTGAACTAAGAAGCAAGTACTATTCCTATGACTCAGCTTTGTTTTAAATAGACAGATTGACAGTAGCTGTCCACAGTTTTTTGTTTTTTGTTATCCCATTTATATCCTGCCCTTTTCCGAAGACTCAGGGAGGCTTACAATCTAAGAAGCACAAATCAATGTGCTTAGCAATAGCCTTCATTCTATGTATATGCCTGCTTATTAGGGCTTTCCCCCCCAAGCAGCATTTTTACAAAGTCAGCTTATTGCCCCCAACAATCTGGGCCCTCATTTTACCTACCTCGGAAGGATGGAAGGCTGAGTCAACCTTGAGCCTGGTGGGACTCAAACCTGCACTAATTGCAGGCAGCTGGTGTTACTTAAGGAGGCATTAGCCCACTGCTCCACCAAGGCTCTTGCAAAGTGGCTCCAGATATACCTGTAAATGCCAGGAACTGAACCTAGAGACTCTTTTGTGTAAGCATGGGTTACCCGGACGAGGCAGGAAACATGACCAGATAAGCTAATTCTGTTATTGTAAAGCTAATTAACAGAATCTCACCAGTCTGAAAGTATAATTGTCCTGCCTTTACAGCCCAATAACTTAGGAAGGATTGTGTCTAAGCTTCTTGCTCCACCCAACATACAGCTGCGAACTATATTCCCACTTATCTGACCATTCCCTAGGTAGGATCCCTTTGATGGTCTCCCAAGGTCATTCTCACATACTGTTAGAGCCACTGAGTTATGTCTCCAACCAGCTACAGGTAGTTTGCAACCACTGGCTTGCCTCTGGCAAAGTAAAATCATTCTTGGATGCTGTAAGAGAAAACTAGCTGCTAGCTGCCATTACCAGAGAAGGTTCCATGTGGCTCATGTTTTTTTTTTTTAGCAGAGTCACTATTGTACATATTTTTTACAGAGGCTCTGCAGTTCTGGAATCAATTTAATGTGGACTCTATTTGTAACCATGGCTTTATTTGCCTGAAGATGAAAGTATAAAAAAAATGCAGTGGGCAGATACTTGCATGCATCCTGAAATGCTAGGTTTAAATCCAGTGCACTACTTAATATGTGGAGTAATTGATAAAATCCCAAGCAATAAAAAGGAAAATAAAATTAATAATGCACAGCATTACGGCTGTGATCTGGACAGTCTTCAAACTGGTCTTGAGTTGCTACAGCCATGCTGGGCTTGTGGAGAACAGCAGCCTGAGCCACCGTTTGTCTGATGCAGTTGGCAAAAATAGCTTATGTCATGCTGACAGTCAATAAAGCAAAACATAAGTAGAAACCTTTATCATGTTTAAAGTTGCCTTTGGACCTATCTTCTACTATTAGTTATATATTTCTATTTTGTTTAACAATCTAATATTTAATTGAACATTGCTGTGTGGAAATGAATAGGGGCTTAAAAAAAGGCTGGCTTCTTTCTCCAAAACCAATTTAAATTTTGCATATATGTGGAAATTACATCCAGCTTTTCTGAATGGAGATTTCAAGGGATGAAAAAAAAAGAACGAAAGTAAGAAAGGCTTAAATTCTTTCATTTTGTAGGTTATTGTAGAATATTTCAACCTGAGGTGTTAAATCAGAGTTTTATAGCAATGACTTCTTTCCTCCAAGATATTGCAATGAATGGTACATTGTCCTGAGTCAGTAAGACTATATCTTTTTCACTCTTAAGTTTAATTGTGTTAATAGGGAAAAAAAATGTGGCTGGTTTCCCAGAACTTTACTTTGTAGTTGTCCTCTGAGATATAAACAAATAAAATTCTGTGTCAGCTAAAGTTGGGGGTAGGAAATCAAATGGAACCTAATTGTGGCACAGATTAACAGCAAGGTTTAAGCTTCGTTCAAGAAAACTGTGTATTTCTCCTATTTCTTTATCTATACAGGTAGTCCTCAACATATGACAGCAATTGAGCCCAAAGCTTCTGTTGTTAAGTGAGGCAGTTGTTAAATGAATTTTGCCCCATTTTATGACCTTTCTTGCCACCATTATTAACTGAATCACTGCCATTGTTAAGTTAGTAACATGGTTGGTAAGGAAATCTGGCTTCCCCACTGACTTTGCTTATCAAAAGGTCACAAAAGGTGATCACAAGACCCTGGAACACAGCAACCGTCATAAATATGAACCAGTTGGAAAGCATCTGAATTTTGATCACATGACCTTGGGGAGGCTGCAACTGTTGCGCGTGTGACATAAGTCATGTCACTTTTTTCAATGCCATTGTAACTTCGAGCGGTCACTGAATGAATTATTGTACATCAAGGACTACTTGTAGTTCTCTTTTGTTTCAATGAAGTTCACTGTCAATTGTGTTAGCACAGTGATGGCAAACCTTTTAGAGACTGAGTGCCCAAAAACCACTCTGGCCCACCCCCACTCCACCCCCCCAGCCTGCCCTCCCTGCACCCCCCATCCCCACATACCCTCAGGGCCACCCACCACCTCCACAGCCCACCGCAGCAGATCATCCAGGTGGCCCTGCAGTGCCATGGAGGCCACGCCCTCCACCTGAGCCCCACAGCATCATTTGCAAACGACAGGGTGCGAGGGCATAGTCTTGTCCCTGCTGCCCAGCTGCCATGTGCTTGGCTGCACTGCTCTGCGTGGGCTGCACCTGGGAGTGACTCTCCTCTGGGGGGCTGCTGATCAGGAGGGGGCCATGGGGGGAAAGTGGGACTGAGGCGATGGCACACATACCCACAGAGAGGGCTCTGAGTGCTGCCTCTGGCACACGTGCCATAGGTTCACCACCACTGTGCAGATACAGTGTCCTTACATGGACTTGAAAACCCCCAGTTATGGCTCTTGATATACTCCCCATAACCAGAGCAAATGAAGATGGAAGCATCCCCGTGTTCTAGGGTTGCACTGTGTGAAACCACAATCACCACTCCTCTGTCCCAATGGATATAAGTAATCTAGCCACCCCCTAGTTTGCAGGTACAGATTAAAGGTTTTTCAATCTCCTTGTAGGTCACCTCTGATAACATCTTGCTGTTTGGGTTTGCTCTTAAAAAAACACACAAAAAAACCTGGCAGGGTTAGTTGATGTGTGTATTAAAGAATGACAGGGAATACTGGGAAATTGTGTGGGGGGAAAATCCACAAGAAAGTAATAGCAAATCACTTCTATGTTATTAAGAAGAAAAATAAATGAATGTGTCCATCAAGTCACTAGGACTAGAGTTTGAAGAGGCATCTTCATTTTTTCTTGCACGGCTGCATTTTACCAAACTGACTCCTCATTGGTGTTGGAAATGGCATAATTATCAAGAATTATCCCAACAAATCCCCAAAGGAAAAGCAGATGTTTGTGACTCTCTTGCTTTTTAAAATTATATATTTAAAATAGCAGAACATAAATAGCATAATTCCTCAAAGAGTAAGCACATCTAATAGAAATTAATTTCGATTGGTCAAGCTTTCTTGACAGATTAATACCTGCCAGCACATATCTTAATCTGATATCCAGAGGAAGGTTCCAAGGGAACATTTTGGCTTTTTTTTAAATCCCATTTATATCCCGCCCTTCTCCGAAGACTCAGGGCGGCTTACAACTTAAAGCACAAATCTATGTGCTTAGCAATAGCCTTCATTCTATGTATATGCCTGCTTATTATTAGGGCTTTCGACCCCCCCCCCAAGCGGCATTATTACAAAGTCAGCTTATTGCCCCCAACAATCTGGGTCCTCATTTTACCTACCTCGGAAGGATGGAAGGCTGAGTCAACCTTGAGCCTGGTGGGATGCGAACCTGCACTAATTGCAGGCAGCTGGTGTTACTTAAGGAGGCATTAGCCCACTGCTCCACCAAGGCTTGACTCTGTAAGTGGAGCTTGATGTTCATTTGACAAGCCAACTGGTGGATTCCCCACATTTCTTTTTCCTGTTCAAGTGACTAGACAGAACAGAAACAGAAGTGGTGCATTAGGACATCATTTTAAAAAAGCCATCTGTTCTAATAGGATTTTTGTTGTCCTTTCCAGATCTTGAAATATTAACATGCTTTTTTTAAAAAAAGAAAAAGAAATATTATATTAAAAATCACAAAGAATCAGTGCATGGAAATACATTCAGCCAGGATTTTTGAAGGATAATAATTGGCAACATACTCCTTGAAAATATGAAGTTAGAAAATGGGATTGTTTAGTGCATTAAATTCTTTTATTTTTCTGAATCTACTCAGATTTGTTAATGATATTATTAATCATTGATTTGCAACTCCATTGCATATACAGGTAATCCTTGACTCACAACCGTAGCTGAGCCCAAAGTTTCTGCTGCTAAGCAAGACAGTTGTTAAGTGAGTTTTGCTCCATTTTATGACCTTTCTTGCCACAGTTGTTAAGCAACTCACTGCAGTAACAGTTGTTAAGTGAATCTGGCTTCTACATTGACTTTGTTAAGTGAATCTGTTGTTAAGTGAATCTGGCTTCTACATTGACTTTGCTTTTCAGAATAGCAAGAGCAAGAGCACATAGATTTATACAATGCCCTGGAGGGCTTTACAGCATTTCCTGGCAGTTTATAATATTAGCAAATTGCCCCCAACAATCTGGGTCCTCATTTTACTGATCTCAGAAAGACGGAAGACCGAGTCAACCTTGAGCTCCATCAAGATCGAACTCCAGACTGCGGGCAGATATTTCCTGCAGTCTGGAAAACATTGCAAAAAGTGATCACCTGGGGCACTACAACAGTCATAAATAGATTCCAGTTGCCAAGTGTCTGAATTTTTATCACATTACTGTGGGGATGCTGCAACGGTCTTAAGTGTGAAAAATGATGGTAAGCCACTTTTTTATGTGCCACTTTAACTTTGAATGGTCGTTAAATGAATGGTTGTAAGTCAAGAATTACCTGTATCTGCAAAGAGCTAGATGTGATGAAACATGCTTAAGATGAATCCCAGTAAGATGTAGGTATAGTTTGTTCATAAATGTTCTGGCTTCAAGAGAGAAGACCACCTTTAGTTTTGAACTGGCTTACATCTCCTGAAGGAGAAGGTATGCAATCTAGCGCTCATTACTTCTGCTAGATTAATCAGTAGATGCTGCAGTCACAAAACTATTGTGCAGCTTTAACTGGTGAAGTAGTAGAAACTCAGAAGATCCCTTCAGCTGATAACACACATCTTTATCACAGTTGGATTACTGCAACTTCCTTATGTAGGATTTCTTTTGAAGATGTTACAGCTGGTACAAAATGTCCATTTACTATAGAACAATAACCCCAATGTTATGGGGACTGCATTGGTTGCCCATTAGCTTCCAAGCATAAATCAAAGTAATTTGCTTTAAAACGTATTTTTACCTTTGGAATTGTCTGTTTCAAGTAGACTCTTGTCAACCCAATGTGGCTGAGAAGGCATGCTAGGGGCTGGAGGGATTGATGAAATAGGAACCCAGAAACACATCTTCCTGATTATAACCTCCTTTCTCTGGACTACTCTATGGTCCCCAAATCAATTCCTCATCCTGATGTTCGGATGCCCTTTTCCCCTGTTGTCATACCTGGTGTCCGTTAGGACTGTACTCCAAAGAACTGTATGGTGAAGTTGCAGGGTGCGGTTTGAGAAATATGGTGACATGATATTGTATTGCTGTCTTTGTTTTAATTGTTTTAGAATTTTCATGAATTTCCAAGTTGCCTAGAGTTGCTATAAAGGGCTGATTATGGCAATTAAATAATCAACATTATTCGAGTTGTTGACTATTTGCTAGATATAATTGTTAGGCATAGCTTTTGGTCTGAATACGTCATTTCATCAATCTGTAACATTTTTGAAGTACTCGTGGGCAACTTGAAGCACCCCAAATTTTTTTTGCAGCCTACAAACCCCTCCTAGACTAACTGCTGAATTTTTGTTTTTCTTACATTTTGAGACAGGGAAGACAAGAAAATTGCTGTGCAACTCCAAAATAACCTAATAAACAACAACAAAGATTCTCCCAGAAATAGAAAAAAAGCCAGCCCAAGTGAAATATGTGATGTAACTTCATCCACTTTGCAAAATCTTTTCCACTTTCTATAGTTCTCAATTGTTCCCAAATTACTGAGTTGTCCTCAGTTGTCCTCAGGTATCACTTTGGGCACACACAAAAAATGTTTCCCACCCACTTGGTCAAGAGAATTATATCTAAGATTTCAACTGTCTGAACTTCAAAAAAAACCAACTTTTTTTCCTAAGGAATTAATTAGAGGGTGGTTAATTCTACAAACCATCTAGATGGCTCACGACTTCAAAGGAAAACAAAATCTCTAACAAAACATCACCAGATAAAAAGAGATTAAGGAAAAGCAATATAATATTTTTTTTAAAGTCCTATTTTAGGCAGTAAAAACTAGGACTGACAGATCAGGTTGCAAAAATCCAAAATGGCCATCAGCTGCCATTTACTGGTTGTCTGAATTTTTGTTGTCTATATGTTATAACATGGCAAAAAACAGTCATCATTTCCACAAATTTTACAAAAATAAACTTCGCAAGAACATTAAAGAATGGGTAACTTAGTATCCTAAATTAGTATCCTAATAGTTTCTCTATTTGGCTTGTGTTCCTTTTGTGCTTGCCACTAATGATAAAATTCCATTTTTTTGGCCTGATACAAAAATGGATATATCTCAAATTGTTTATTTGTTATGGCCTATAGACTGGAGAGCACTAAAATAAAAATGCATAAACCTAACGTGATTAATAAAAATTGAAAATAGGTATAAAATGCAATAAAATTACATTGAAATATAGTAACAATAACACAGAGAACAGTGGCAATCACCAAAATTTGTACTGATCTTCAGTTGTAGGTAGGATGGAGGGAAAAATAATGACAGAAAATCAAGCAACCAGGAAAGATATGGGAGGGCCCTGGTCAAATAGAAGAAGGGTGGTGGGATGCCTGTAGCTGGAGAAGGAAGGGAGAGGAATATCAACAGGAGCACAGAGTTTCCCTGAGTGGAGGCAGCACATTCCAAAGAGAAACACAAAATAAGAGACTTCTTAATCCTGAACTGCATAAGGAAAGAAGGAAGAGGTTCAGGGAAGCCACACCCTAGAGTCTTCCAAGGTAGATCTCTGAGGTTAGAACACTGTTTTCCAACCTTGGCGAATTGAAGCTGAGTGGACCTCACCTCCCAGAATTCTCAGCAATGGCTATGCTGGCTGTAGAATTCTGGGAATTGAAGTCCATATACCTGGAAATGGCCAAGGTTGGGAAATCCTGAATTAGAAGGTTATAGCTTTAGTCTGGCAAGATTCTGTCTATTAGGTGCAAGCAAATAAACAACTGGACTCAACTGGATTTCACTTTGGGGCTTAGGCCTGATAAGAAGTGATAGATAAGCACTATGCTCTCCATCAGTGTGGTTTTTTATGATGAGATAGACAAATGTCTTCCAAGATTCCCTGAAAAGAGAATAGTAAAGGAATAAGTGGCTTAGAGGTTCAACAATCATTTCTGGCTCTAGTTCTCAACCTATGACCACAATTAAGCCCAAAATTTCCTTTGCTAAGCAAGACAGTTGTCACCTGAATATTGCCCCATTTTACGACCTTTCTGGTCATTGTTGTAAAGTGCATCACTACAATTGTTAGGTTAGTAACACATTTGTTAAGTGAATCTGGCTTCCCCATTGACTTTGCTTGTCAGAAGGTCACCAAAGGGGATCCCATGATTCTGAGACTCTCATAAATATAAGTCAGTTGTCAAGCATCCTAATTTTGATAAGGGTCACTTTTATCAGTGCTGTTATCAGTTTCATTGTAACTTTGAACAGCCACTAAACAATGGGGCTGGAGAGGACTACAGAGTGTACCCAACCTAGTCAAGGTGAAGGGCAGACAGCATTTCAGATTTAGAATTGAGAAGGGAGAAAAGGATAGACAAGCCCATTTGAGAAAAGTTCAATGGCAATGGGGTTAGACAATAGGCTTAAACTGGTATGAACATCAATATCCAAGAGACGTTGCTTAAGATGACACCTGGCACTTTCAGACTGTTATGGACAGAGACTTGAGAGAGAGAGAGAGAGAGAGAGAGAGAGAGAGACAGACAGACAGACAGACAGACAGACAGACAGACAGACAGACAGACAGACACTTATGGAGTGGAGTTTGCTGTGAACTCTTGTTAGCCAGGTTGATTTTAAATGGTCTCTGGGAACCAGCAGAGCCAGAGTCACAGGAGAAAAAAATAATTTTTAAACAGAAATTAAGGAGATAGTACCAGAGTCTGGCATCCATAGAACTCAAACCTGTCTCTAACCATAAGGCGGCATTCTTGATGCATCTTGGAACTGAAGGAAATAGCTCTCAAAAATTTCGACTGGACAGTTTCCAGGCATTAAACTTCATAAAAATGCAGATCTGAACACGATAAAAGAAGCTGAGGAACAACCTTGACAATAAAATCTTTGCAGGAATAAAAGGTGCCCCCTTTAAATGGAAGAATCTTAAGACAGCTGTGGAGCTACATTGGGCAATGCTTGCCTGATAAGAGAAATGTGTGTTCCAAGATAAGGGAGCTTGGAATTGCACCCCAAGATATTTATAAGTGCATTCCTGCTGTTTTAGGGTCCTGTTAATTTGCCATTTATTTTTTCCCACTGTTGTGTTGTTCACATTTTTTTTTATAATTTACTTACGAGTCTTTCTTTTAGGCAAAAGGAAGCCAATGCCCTCAATGCCCTTCTTATTCCCACCCAGAAGACAGCCAAAATTACTATATCATCTGCATACAGCAAAGCTCAAATCGAACAATTTGCTAACATCTAAACATATATTAATGACTGTTGCAGCAACTGACTGCAGATAAATTTGCCTGGGGATGATCTCCAGGCTTTTATTAATGAACAACGCAGTTATGTGAATATTGCAAAGAATATTGTAGAATGCATTTGAAAATATCCTTGTGATTATGGGGTTGGTACATATGCACCCCTGTCAACAAAAGTGCTTATAGTCAAGGCTATGGTTTTCCCAGTTGCAATGTATGGCTGTGAAAGTTGGACCATAAGAAAGGCTGAGCACCAAAGAATTGAGGTCTTTGAACTATGGTGCTGGAGAAGACTCCTGCGAGTTCCTTGGACTGCAAGGCGATCAAACCGGTCAGTCCTAGAGGAGATCAACCCTGACTGCTCTTTAGAAGGCCAGATCCTGAAGCTAAAACTCAAATATTTTGGCCACCTAAGGAGAAGGAAGGACTCACTGGAGAAGAGCCTAATGCTGGGAAAGATCGAGGGCAGTAGAAGAAAGGGACGACAGAGAATGAGGTGGCTGGATGGAGTCACTGAAGCAGTAGGCGTGAGCTTTTTTTTTTTATTGAAAAGTTTTAACATACAATTTTTCCTTTAAAAATCCCCCCTCCCCCTCCCTTCTCCCTCCCCCCCTACCTCTCCCCCCTCCCCCCCGACTTCCCAGAGCTAAATACAAGGTATATATAAAAAAAAAACAATCACAAACAACCATATACTAACAACCATAAACTCTAAAATCCATCACTCTCTAGCTTATATAGGATAAAACAAACCTTAGTGATATTAAATATATATAGAAAAACTAAAATAGAAAAAGAAAAGAAAGAAGACTTATTCAAATGCTACGTAAAACTTCTTAACCCTATACTTGTTCTGGATAAACTCAATCCATTTTCTCCATTCCATAATATAGCGTTCTTGCGAGTGATCTTTCAAATAGGCCGAAATCTTCGCCATCTCAGCCAGGTCGGAAACCTTTAAAGTCCACTTTTCTATGGTCGGCAGTTCCTCTTTTTTCCAGTACTGACCTATCAAAAGTCTTGCTGCCGTAATTAAATTCAACATCAACTTAGTGTCCACAACTGTAGCATCTGTAATTATTCCCAACAAAAAAAGTTGCGGACAAAACTTTATCCTCTGTTTAAAAATCTTCTGCATGTTCCACCAGACTTTTATCCAAAAGGCCTTAACCTTTTTACAAGTCCACCATATGTGAAAATATGTTGCGTCTTCATCACCGCACCTCCAACATTTTTTAGGCTGATAATTCGGATACATACTTGCAAGCTTTTTAGGATCTAAATGCCATCTATAAAACATTTTGTAAAAATTCTCTCTTAGATTTTGAGCTTGTGTAAATTTTACATTCCTCACCCAAATCTTTTCCCACGTGTCCATTGTAATAACTTCCTGGATATTTTGGGCCCATTTTATCATACAATCCTTAACAAGTTCTGTTTCTGAATCAATCTCTATCAACGCAAGATATATCCGTTTAATATGTGCTGGTCCCTGATTTCTGATTTGCTTTATCAAATTTTCATCAGTCATTGTAAAACCATTTTTCTGGTCTTCTTTCCACCTGGCCCGTAACTGAGTATATTGAAACCAATTTTGAACAACCTTCTCTTCTCGCAAGAGGCTATATGATTTCAAACACCAAACATTTCTTTCCAAGCTTAGGATCTCCTTGTACGTAGTCACATCATGTTTGAAACCAGCATGTATATTTTCTATTGCGTGTTTTGGAATTGCCCACAGTGGTATCTTGCAATCTAGCTTATGTCTATACTTCTTCCAAACTCTCAACAATGCCTGTCTTAAAATATGCACTCTAAACACATTGTCTACCTTCTTGTCATACAGCAAATATGCATGCCAGCCAAACAACAAATCGTGGCCCTCAAGATTTAATAATCTCTCTTGTGTCAAATTAATCCAATCACTTATTCCTACTAATGCAGCAGCTTCATAATATAGTTTAAGATTAGGCATTTTAAGACCACCTCTCTCACGAGTATCCTGTATAATCTTAAGTTTAACTCGTGGCCTTTTCCCTGCCCAAACAAATTTATTGATACCTCGCTGCCATTCCTCCAAATTAGAATCTTTCTTAAGAATCGGTATCATTTGAAATAAGAATAAAAATTTAGGCAGGACATTCATTTTCACTGCTGCGATCCGTCCCAACAAAGACAATTGCAATTTTTCCCAACTCTCCAATTCTTTTTGAATTTTCCCCCATAATTTTTCATAATTATTTTTATATAACTTTGTATTAGAGGGCGACAAAAGCACCCCCAAATATTTAACCCTTTTAACAATCTCAAATCCAGTTAATCCTTCTAAGAGAGCCTTTTGCGAAACTGTCATATTTTTGGCCAGAATTTTGGTTTTCTGTATATTAACTTTAAATCCAGAAACCTTCCCATATTGTGTTATTATCTCCATCAGGTCCACAACAGAGTTCTCTGGCTGGGTCACTGTAACAACCAGATCATCTGTGAATGTTCTCAATCTATAATCCTGATCTCTAATTTGTATACCCTTAATTTTTTCCGACTTCCGTATTTTAACCAATAATATCTCTAATGTTAACACAAATAACAAGGGCGATAACGGACACCCTTGCCTTGTGCCCTTCTCAATATTACATGCTTCTGTCAGGCTATTATTAACTATAATTCGGGCAGTTTGTTTTTGATATAATGCCCTAATCGGTTGTAAAAAATTTTCCCCAAAGTCCATTTTATCTAAAACTTTCATCAAAAATTGCCAATTCAATTGATCAAAAGCTTTTTCAGCATCTAGAAAGATTAGCGCCGCAGGGATCTGGTTGTTCCTTTCCAAAAACTCTAACACATCAACTATATGCCTCACATTATTTTTCATTTGCCTACCACTAATAAACCCCATTTGGTCCCCATGAATCACCTGTTGCAGAACCCTCATCAGTCTATTAGCCAACACCTTAGCAAATATCTTGTAATCTGTATTTAAAAGCGATATCGGTCTATAATTTTTAACATGAGTAGCATCTTGGTCTTCCTTCGGAATCAAGGAAATAAAAGCTGTTCTCCAAGACGGTGGCACCTTTCCCCCCCTCTGGATTGTCTGGAACAGTTCCTTTAACGGTTTTATCATCTCTAATTGTAAATTTTTGTAGTAAGCCGCAGTCAAACCATCCGTACCTGGTGCTTTGTCCACCTTCAATTCCTTAATTGCTGTAAAAATTTCTTCTTCTGTAATTAATTGATTAATCTCCTCTTTTTGTACTTGCGTAAGAACCGGGATGCTAGCATTCTCCAAATATATATCAATGTCTTTTTCATTAATCTTCTCCTTAGCATATAATTTAGAATAAAAATCCACAAAAGCATCCTTGATAAGGTCCTGTTGAAACACAACCCTTCCTTTATACTCAATTTTGTCTATATTAGAAGCCCTTTGTTTTTTCCTCAATCTATAAGCTAACCATCTACCTGGTTTGTTAGCGTTGCAAAAAGTATTATGCCTGGCAAACCGCAAATTGGTTGCCACTTGGTCAGCCATTAATTTATCAAATTGTCCTCTTAACAGTTTAATAGCCTCCTTAATCTTCACATCCTCTGAATTCAAAATCAAAGCCTTTTATTTTTCCTTTATTTCATTCTCCAGTTGTTTCCTCCTAGCTTCCACAGCACGTCTATGTTTATTATTCATATATATCAACACCCCTCTCATATAGGCCTTACTAGCATCCCAAACCATGTCCATAGAGGTGCCCTTATTCATATTAATTTCAAAAAAATCCTTCATCCGCTGTTTGCATTCTTCCACATTTCTCTGATTTCTAAACAAATTCTCATTTACGCGCCACGAGCGCCTATCTCTATTCTCCTTATCAATCTCTAACCAAACTGGGCTATGATCAGAAATAGTTCTTGCACAGATCTTCACCTTCTTAGTCCTTAAGAAAAAATCATTAGTCAACAAAATAAAATCGATCCTGGAAAAAGATTGATGTCTGTCAGAATAAAAAGTATAATCCTTTTCCTGCAAATGTCTCTCGCGCCAAATATCTCGCAGTTCCAAGTCATCCTTCATTTCAAAAAAGGATTTGGGCAGTCTAGCATGACTTGGGACACGCTTAAAAGCTCCAGCCTTGTCCATCTGTACATCCAAAACACCATTCCAATCCCCCATAAAAATAAAAGATTTATAATCCAACTGGGTAAGCTTTGTATGAAGTAAACTAAAAAAGTCAGCTTGTTGTTGATTAGGAACATATAATCCAACTAAAAGCGTCTTTTTACCTTCTAGCAGCAACTCTATGATAACGTATCTTCCATGCTTATCTGCTTCAATTAGGTCTGCTGTTAAAGCACTTTTAACATAAACAACCACTCCATTTTTCTTATTCATTGCAGAAGCAACAAATTGCGTACCCAACCTTGAGTTCAATAAATACTTCTGATCCACAACCCTAATATGCGTTTCTTGCAAACATATAACATCTATCTTGAATTGTTTTAAATATTGAAAAACTTTCTTCCTCTTCTGTGGTGAATTTAGTCCATTAACGTTCCAAGTTAAAAATTTAGTTGCCATGCATATCATCCCAAAGCTCTTGGAGCACTGCTTTGATAGGACTATCTTTTTTAGGCCGTGCTCCTCCCACTGCTTGGCTGTAAGTACGTTGTGGAAGTTCCATAGACTTCTGCTGATCTTGTTCTTTTATCTTTTTTGAACGTTTTAAAGCAGCACGCGTCACCCTCTGTTCTCTAGGATCATCCAAAGAAGTTGTAACTTGATCTCCCCCAGCACCGTTCTCCTCTGTCTGTCCATCTTCAGCCTCTTGATGTTCTCCTTCTCCAGATCCCTTTGCAGCTTCCAGAAGTGTTAATGGGGTTGCTTTTAAAACATTGTTGTAAAAATCACGCGCTTGCATCACAGTAACCAGACGGTACCTTTTACCTTCATGCATCACCATCAACCCAGCTGGGATCTCCCATCTGAACCTTATATCTCGTTGCTTGAGCTCTTGCACAAGAAATGTAAAATCCTTCCTTCTCCTTAAAATCTTTGGAGGAATTTCTTTTAGAACCAGAACTTCTTGATCAGCAATCACAACTTTAGTGTCATAGGCAGCTTGTATAACTTCATCTCTAATTTCCCTTTTTGCAAAATAAACCACCACATCTCTAGGCAGCTTTCTCTGTCTAGCAATCCATGAATTCACACGAAACACTTTGTCCATGCCTTCTTTTATTTCAGATGCTGGCTGATTCAATACCACTTCGAGAGCCTCAGAAACCAGCTGCTTTAGATCTTCCTTAATATTCTCTTTTAAACCTCTGATTCTAACAGCAAACTGCATCTGGTAATATTGAGCAAGACTCAATTCTCTATCCATTTTGTCTCTTAAATCTTCATTCTCCAATACTTTTGCTTCTAATATGGCATTCTTTTGAATCAAATCTTCCACTTTTTCATCCAAATCTTCCACACATTCAGCCACTTTATGCACTGAAGACAAAATGTCTACCTTCATCACACTGAACTTCTGTTCCATCCTCTCTTCCATTCTCTCCTCCAATTTCTCCAATTTCTCCTCCATCTGTGCAAATTTATCACCCATTGATTCCAGAATTACCTGGGTATGTTTTTCAAGAGCATCTTGTAAATCCTTCGGTGTCAATACATCAGGAGGATGCAACGCCTGCAATGATGATTGTTGCACCGGAGAGTTTCCAGCACTCCGAAGAGTTTTAGGGGGAGGTTTAGCCGCCATCTTTTACTTACAATTGTGACACACTTTCACTTTAAGTTTAAAAAGTCCATCAAGCTCGAGAGTAAAATAAAATAATCCTCTTCACCTTTTCCTCTTGTACCGCTCTGCCTGCTCTTTTTATTCCATAGTCCTTCCTTCAGGCAGGGGTGGTCGCAGATGCCTGGCTCTGCTCCAAGAAATCCTGAGCAGAGACGCTGACCAGCTGGGAGCGACCCAGGCTACGGGGGAGTTCAATCCTTCAGCCGCCCAAGCTACAAGCTCAGGCGGCCCCAGAGAACTCGACCCCTACCTGGGGCCTCACCCCCTCCTCTTCTCCCGAGGAGGGGGCTTCAAATTCACCCGAACAGCTGATCGGCGCTGTTTCGGGCGAAAATTACTCAGCTGAGCCGCGGGCAGCCCGGGAAGGCTGTCTCCGGCGCCGCGCAGCCACCGGAAGTCCCAGTAGGCGTGAGCTTAAATGGACTCCAGAAGATGGTAGAGGACAGGAAGGCCTGGAGGAATGTTGTCCATAGGGTTGCGATAGGTCGGACACGACTTCGCAGCTAACAACAACACATATGCACCTGCAAATGAGTGGTATGGGAAACTCACTGGTGGAACATACTGGGGGGCAAAAAGCTTTTGTTAGTCAAAAATGGACAAAGAACCCTTTACCCATCAAACATGGGTTAGAAACTATGCCATTTATATTCATGTGTGCCACAAAGACTTTCGACCCTGTTATTGCAGATATTTAATATCCCCTTTTCTTGCTTTGAAATCGGAAAGGAAGTGAAGAGTCTCTTTTTCCAATAGCCAGGATTGACAAAAAAGACACAGGCTAGATATTGTGAGACTATGAGTTCTAGTCCCACCTTAGACACAAAGCCAACCTTGGGCCAGTCACTCTCAGCTCTAGGAAAGAGGCAAGGGCAAATCATTAAATAAATAAATAAAAAACCCTGCCAAGGAAATTGCAGGGACTAGTCCTGGCAGAGGCCATAAGTCAAGACATCAAGACTGACTCAAAGATATTTGCACACAAAAATAAGCACACATAAAAACCAAACCAGCATTTCTTTTGACTATTCCTTGGTCTCACAAAGTAGCAACTGATTTTGCTCCATTCCATACTATTAACCCATCCCAACCTATAGCAAGGAAAGAGCATTTCAGAACCTGGCATATGTTTTTTTTAAGAAATGAATAAAAACTGAAAGGCAGTTTTGGGCTAGTGGTTAAGATGCTAGCCTAGAAATCAGGAGGCTGTGAAGTCTAGTCCCAGCTTAAGCATGAAAAAACAGCTGGGTAACTTTGGGCCAGTCACTCTCTCTCAGCCTAACTTACCTTTCAGAGTTGTTGTTGGGCAAAAAGGAAGAAGCATGGGTATATTTGCCACCTTGACTTGCACATGAAGAAAAAGGTGGGCTAAAAGTCTAAAAAAATCAAATTCATATGTTTTGCCCACTTCTGAATGACTGTTGTTGACCTACAAATAAATATAAACATTTTTTTTAAAAAAAATGCAAAGGGTTTAATGTGCAAGGTAAAAAGAGACATTTTGAGCTCATTCTGGACTGTATTGAGAAAAGGGCTAACCTCAACTTCAGTAGTGATTTTTTCCACAACACAGACCTCACAATGTAAAATGTATTTGGGGTGGGGTGAAACCTTTAGAGCAGGGGTGCCAAACTGCCAGTCCACAGGCTGGATCCATTACACAGAAGCCATGCCCACCCCAGCTCCGGCAAGGGGAAAAATGTCACAATATGTCACGACATGTCACGTGACGCAGTGAGTTTGACACCCCTTCTTTAGAGCGAGGAAAGGTCTTTCTGGGATTAGACAATCTTGCAAATAACTCAAGATATGTAAGACTTTGTATATCAGAGAGAACACCCTAATATGAACTGGTAAAGACCCTGATAGCTAACTGTTTTAACATAGGTATGATGAATTACCTCTGGGAAGTACACGTTAAAGTCACACTCTAACAATTGGGGCAATTTTCAGGTCATTTTTAAGGGCTGCCCCTTGAAGAGCACACAGCATTAGCCAATAGTAAGGTTATCATCACATCGCCACTGAAGCCAAGTCTCTGTCCTCCAGTTCCGATTGAAAACTGAATTATCAGCCCAAGCTAGTAAGAGGCTCCATCTGCAACAGTTATCATGGGACTGTCCATTATCATTGCTGCATCCAAGAAAATGCATTAGTCTTTAGGAAAGAATTCAACACCATCTGAAACAGGAATATTTGCTGAAACCTGAAATCCATCCTCAGGTTTCAGTCACAATTTTGTCTTACTAAAATTCAGTTTTGACTTCTCCTCCCCAGTCTAATTTTTAGAGTCTGGAGATACACAGAGGTGCTAAAGATATTGAGTCCTGAGCTCACAGAAAAGGAGAAGCAAGGTTGAGCATCATTAGTGGACTGCTGGCAGCTAGGTCTGAGCAAACATACAATGAAGGGAGTGAACAGAAGCATCAGAGGTTAATTGCTCCTACTGCTCCTAGCTTGGTGATTTTTCTCCTGGAATGAGGGTAAGAGAATCACAAAATAGAAGATAGTGCTGAGAAAACACACACACATCTCAGTGAGTCTTCACTCCTGCGACTGAAGCATACATGAGCTTGGGTAGATATTAATCAAGAAGATCCTGATGGACCTTGTGGTTAAAGTTTTGTCAATATTCATTGATCAGACATTTTCGTATTAATCATATCAAGTATTATTCAGAGACGAGCAAGCCAGAACTTGCATAAAGAGTAGTCTGGAAGGAGCTATATTATTTACCTTACTAATTTAAATTGCAGCCTAGCATTTGCAATATCATATTCTTTGCCACAGCAACCCTTTTTTTTCTTCTGAGGCATAAAATGACTTCACAAGGTTGTGGAACAGACTGTAGTTAGAGGACGGTTGCTCTGTGAAATCCTGCTGGCAGCTAAGAGCTGAGTGCCACGTTAGAAGTAACCTTAAGATAACTCAGATGCTGGCATGCCACAAGACTTAACTGATTGATCACCAAGTGACAATTTTAATTAGCATATCTGCTTTGCACAGTGTAAAAAAGTCTTTCAGAACAAATTTCAGCTGCTTCTTAAATGAATGCTGTAGAATGAGCTGTACTGATGGAGAAATGATGATACAATTGTAAATTAGCCCTTGCATAACAACACCTAATAAAAGTGAAGGAGTTGCTTAATTTGCTTCATGATGTTAGTATTTGTAGGAGATGACCAGTCATGAGTCCCGCTGTGTCCACAAGAGATTTAAGTCCAGCCTACCTTAAATGCCTCTTTGATTTCCCACTCACTTCCCTTAACTGCTAGTTAGTCAGATTCTTGTAGAAAGCTTAAGCTTACAATAAATCTTTACAATCATTTCAAACTGTCTGAATCTCCTGATTTCTCTGGTGCTCGACCGTAATTTTTCCTTCGGTTATGTTGATCATTTGCCACTTTTGCACCCTGTTTGGGTACCTAAATAGAAAATATCTTTGTTTCTGATTTACAGTATTAACAGTGATCTCAGTGGCATAGCAGGGCTATTTGCTTAATGGTGATCGCCATCATCTTCATTTTGGGGACAACATTTTATGTTTTTAATGTGACATATGCATTGCTTATTTTCAAGCAAGAACAGGGAATGGTCAAGTAGGCAGAAATGAAATGATTGTCCATTTACACTGGAAGAAGAATTATACAATAAACATTTTACTGAGTAGCTGAACTGATGCATTATGCAAAGACTGAATTCCCTAGAGAAATCCACAGTGCTGGGAAAGATGGAAGGAAAGAGAGGAGATGAATATGGCTAGCAGCAAGGTGCATGAAATTTATTCTGGTGTTGATGAGAACACTATTGGAAGGCCTGAAAGGCCAAAGGTTGGGGACAAAGCATCTTGAGAAAACCTATTTATGTACCTATTTAAGAGGTGACTCTGATACAATGGCACACAGCCAGTCATTTGTAAACTTCAGTGGAACAAATTGCCGTCAAACTGATATCAATCAGAAAGCCTAATTTAAAAAAAAGAGTGCTGATTCCTTCTTGGTTTCTTTGGGGGCTGGACTCCACATTTAGTTCTTTCTGAATTGAAAATTTATGGAACATCTGGGACATTGTAAGCAAGGGTATTCAGTAGTTCGTATTTAGCAGGAAAAAATATGCCCAATATAATTAAAAAATGTCAATTCCAACTCCACCCTTGGTGACATCATGGAAAAAAAGATACAGTTTTCTTAACCAAAGGATAGAAATATTTTGCCACTCACTTGTTTTGGAATGTTTTTTGACTTCCCAGTTGAGGGGACAGCCCTACAATTTTTCAGTCCTCTGAATAAACACTAAGAAGATCTGGCATCTGCTTAAAACCTGACCTCTGATGAAGTCAGTCAGTTGCTTCCAGTTATACCCTCGATGTGTGCAAAGTGTTCTGGAGAGTAGTTCAGGTTGTTCCAAACACAAGTGTTTCAGTCTTGAGTTTTGAGTAGCATTATTTCAAATGGTCCTGACCAAGCAGAGCCCTGTAATTCTGCTTTTGTTCTTTTGTTTCCTGTCAATGGCTTGTTTGTAGCCCTAGATAATAGAGCAGGAAGGACAGGTCATGTCCTTGTCACTGTGAAGCAATGAGGTTGGATGGGGCTAGAGTACTAGAGCAAAGTAGTTAATCAAGAAACACATTAGTGGACACCTTTCTGAATGGACACAGTATGTGTGTGTGTGTGTGTGTGTGTGTGTGTGTGCATGTATTTATTTATTTATTTATGGTATGGCAAGTGGACAGAGTGCTGCATCTCTAAAAAAAATTGGGGCTGTTAGAGAGTCTGTCTATATCTGCTACAGCTTTGTTGGGAAATAGCGTTTGTGGCTGCCTAACTTTGAGACAATCGTTCCATCTGTCACCATTTTATTCCAATAGGAGTTTTTGTTTGTGCTTAAAGTTTAGTCCTAAAGGAGCCGAGAAGGAACTGATTAGAGCAGGGGTCCCCAGCCTGTAGGCCGCAACCCACTACCGGGATGCAGTCTATTGGTCACCAGACAGTGTGAGTGGATGGCCAGTGTGCATGTTTGTGTGAGTACACAAAGCCCCAATCGTGTGAGCAACAGGTGTTCATGCATGCGCATGCATGCGCACATGTGTTCACCCCTCCCCCACAAAACCATCACTTCTTTCCCTCCTCCCCCCACTCCAGGCTGCCAAAACTGAGAGGTTGGGGAACTCTGGGTTAGAGGGAACTATGAGAGAGTTCCCCCTTCCTTCATCTGTTCTTTGAAGTGTCTTCTTTAAAAATTTAGAACATCATCTCTCTCCTCTTTCAATATAGTTCCCTCCTGAAAGCAGATACTTGCTTATTTGGGTGAGTTCAAACTTCCAATTAGGGATTATTTCATAGGCATTTGCTACTAGCCGTGGGGATACAAAAATGATAAAAAAACATGAGTTTTGTTGTAGTGATACAAATCTTGCTCTTTCATGTGTGCATCCCGACATCGGACCCAATCATGTAAGTTGTGGGTTTTGTGTCATGATGACACCACCCAAATTTCATTGCTTGCCCAGACCCCTTGCTTTGAACACCTACTGTATGTTTTTCCGATACTGAAAACATTTGTTAGCTGATGAGATTTACGATCAAATTTAACTAGAAGTTGACAAATCATGCGAGTTTGTGTTTGGAGATTGGAATGCCAAAGCTCCATTAATGTTTAATGGAAATATGAAAGAGGAAAACGTTGAAATGTATGGCTTAGGAAACTGAACCAAAGCAGGAGAATGGCTTATCGATTTCTGTGGGTTCTCCACAGTTAACACTGGTTTCACATAAGACAGAAGATCAGAATGAAATGGACTTCACCAGGTGGAAAACAGAAATTCAATTGACTATATATTATTTATTTATTTAGCCATTGGTTCAATTCTTTTGCTGCCTAACTTGCCATGGGTCTAATCTAGATGGCATACAACAATAGAAAGGAAGAAATTAAGAGAGTGTAAATGGACCAGAAGTAAAATAATAGAACCATAAAATAAACAATGACAAAGGAACACAGTGAGAAAAATACACAATCAAAAAGATGGATGGGTGGAGAGCAGAGAGCAAGGGGCGAGGATGGGAGATGGAGTCTGCCATCAATCCAGCAGCCGCCTCCAGTATGGAACTCCCCTACTGAGTCCCCAGGCCAATCGGCAGAGCCAAGTCTTCAGGCTCTTACAGAAGCATAGGAGGGTGGGGCCAGATCTTACATTAGAGCAGACATGTCAAACTTGCGATGTCACATGATGTCACGCAACGTATCAGAGCTTTTTCACCATTGCCGGCAATGGGGTGGGCGTAGTTTCCTGATGACAAGGTAGGATGTTCCAAAGTGTGGTAGAGAAGGCTCTTCTTCTGAATCCCAATAATTCTTTGACTGACAGGATCCGAAGTAGGCCCTCTCTGCTGGCACAAGTAGGACATTAAAAGGAGTTGGAAGAGCCCAGTTATAGCATCAAAGGCACAGGAACATAGCACACTCCTGTGCTTCAGGGGCAAAATATATCTAAAACTGTAAGAAGCTGGAAGAAACTCTATACCTACCACTTAAGTGCCGAACATTTTTGTATATGGTTCATTGGACATAATTATGGCCTCGTATGAACACAGATGTAACTTGTTTTAGGACAAGCACAGATTGCTTTGTTTTATCTACTTTATTCATGCCCTATGTGTTGCATAATGGTTGTTATTAAAGTTTAAACTTGAGCACTTTCCAGACTGTTCTGAAATGGGCCCTCCTTTTCTTTCCAAAACAAAACTAAACTCTGAAGGATCTGCAGAGTGCAAGTAATTGTTGCAAGAGCCTTATTTGTAGTGCATTCACTTAAACCATTCAGAGCCAGGGGGGAGAGAACTCAAAGCACAGCAGCGTCCTTACAACCCCACACAATTCATCTGTTAAATGATGTTTTTTTTCCTCCCTTCTGTGAACTATTTGTCGTATCAAATTTTCTAGTTCCATGAAAGGCCTCTTTGATTTTTCTCCCTTTGGAATCTTTAAGTACATTATAATATAGTGGTCCCTTAGGAAAAAAAAACCTTATGTTACAATTATAAGCACCTCAAGACTGAGGTTTGTTCTTTAGCGGCTGCTGACCCTAGAGAAGTGAAATGACTCCACTGTTGTGTGAAACAGAAAAAAAAGATTGGATAAAATCTACATGACTCCAAAATGGCTTTCAACTTCATCCTCTCTTCTGAGGCTACCAAGATCACCACCTATTTCCATGGTGCTCATCTCTTGATTCAAAAAAACCTCATGCTTTTTATTGATTGGCTTTTGATCTCTGCAGCAGTCTTTTTTCTAACAATTAATTCGTTCTTTGCCATGGCGTCTTTTGTTGGCTGTCTAATAATCTCAGAATACAATTTCATTCACCACATTGTCCTTTTGCAAGAATGGTTTTCTTTAATTTGAGAATGTGGATCATACATAGAATCACCTGAAGCTAGACCTAGATAGAGTGAAAGATTAAGAAACAAGCTCTCAGCATGCCTTTTCACATACTTACTTTTTCTGACTTATTTTTCACTCTGATGATTATGGCATTTTCACATTTTGGTTTTGAAAGCAGTTAAATAAAATTCTCACTCACCTGAACCAATTATTTATAGGCTAAAGATGACTAGGCTTAACCATCCCACTATGAAGATGTTAAAGACAGTTAAAAAATGCAGGAAAAACTAAAGTTACATCAATAAAGAAACCTGGATACTTTTTAAAAATTAAGTATTCAAATTTCTGTCAGTTTTGTTCTGTCCCATGTTTATATGTAATGAGTCTCAGACTTTTGCCATCCTGATTTTGAAGAAATTGATCCATTTGGCGATGTTTTTAGAAAACAGAAGAAACAAGGCCAACAAAACACTCATCCATCCTGCAGCTGTCACTACATGATGTCTTCTCTTGGAGATGCTTTATATAGAAATATCCTACTAAAGTTCTTTGTGCAGCTTTCCAGCTATGCACTGTGATTTGGCAAGAGATTACCACTAATTCTGAGAAGGGTGAAGAGTTAGGAAGCAGTTTCATAATTAGATTGGGAAATATTTCACTCATCACAGCAAACAAATTTGTCAGATGGTTGTACAATTTCATGAAGAGAACAAGAATAATCCTGTCATTGTTAGACTACCAACCTTGGTCATGTTTTGACAAATGTCTTATTTTCCTGCCTACCTAATCTGAAACAATATGATGGAACCTAAAATCTAGGGTACTGTTACACATGGACCTCAGGCATGTAGCTCTGTACCTATGAAATCAGATACATAAAAACCAGTTTGTCGCATTTTCTTCTTAGTGGTACCATACATCTCTCTCTTTACTCACATATATAAGTTGAAAAGCTTGCAAGAAAATTAGATAGAAATGTGGAAATTTTTAGTGAGATGACTTCATTTCTCTCATAGAGAAGGATGGATGGATTATGAAAGGATGTATAATAAAAAAAACATTGTTGGTATTCTGGCTCTACAAACTAAACAAAGGAAAAAGGTAGGGTAGCATCATTTTGGCAAACCCTACTCTATTCCTCCTTCAGATCATACATTTGGACCTTGCTATCAATTAAACCTTTGAGCAAAGTTATTGTGATATCACTGGGTGATGTATAGTTGCATCAGCATCTACTAAAATATAGTCTAGTTACTCTAGTACAATATTGATAATAATAGTGATGGTAATAATACCCAACACAACTATACTATACTATACTATACTATACTATACTATACTATACTGTACTGTACTGTACTGTACTGTACTGTACTGTACTGTACTGTACTGTACTACGTTACTTTACATTATGTTACTTTACGTTACTTTATGTTATGTCGTCATATCACATCATATCACATTATATTATTATATTATATTATATTATATTATATTATATTATATTATATTATATTATATTATATTATATTATATTATATTATATTATATTATATTATATTATACTATATTATGCTATGCTATGCTATGCTATGCTATGCTATGCTATGCTATTCTATGCTATGCTATGCTATGCTATGCTATGCTATACTATACTATAGTCAACTTGTGAAACGAAGCTGGCTGAAGCCATCTTTGTCATTCTCAGTTGCCACAGAGGTTGGTAGGAGTGGGGGAAGGAAAGTCTAATTATATCTAAAAGTCTTCTGTTCTTTTAATCTTATTCAAAGAAGTATTTCAACCTATAATGCCCCCTCTGAAAGGTCAAATCTTCTGTTTTTTAAATCTGACTCTCGCTTTCTTTCTTTGCCAAGTCACTTTCCAAGCCAGGGCAATTAGATCACCCAGGGGTTTTCTTTCTATTTTTATAACAATTGCTTGGCATGAGGAAGACAATTTAAGTAGGGTATTTATTTGGGGGGGGATTCCACCCATTTATATTCCTTAAACAACACCCAGTTCCTTTCTCCCTCCATTTCTCTTTTCATTTCCTGTCTCCCAAGTTGTGACATTTACCTTAACTGCATTATATTCCCTTTTTAAACATCTTTTTCCTTGCCATCAGATATATTTTGCAGACCTAAGGGGTAAAAGTTCTTTTAAATTTTCATTGTTATAGCTAGGTTTTACAGTTCTTTTATCTGTTCCATCTCTAAATCCACTTCCTCTATTTTATCTTCTGATTTCAGGATTATTTGTTCATACTTTGTGGTTGTTATCTGGGAGCTTTCTAGTTGTAGATTTCATTTGGAAATTTGCTCATTTATATTGTCTAAATTGTTTTTAGTCTCATTATGATTTCTTTTTATATCCTCTTTGCATTCAACAATTGTTTGGTAAATTAGTTGTAGCATAGAATATATTTCTTTCTGAAAGGTGTTTGTTTTTTCTTGAGGCATCATTCCTAGAGATTAGTTTTCTGATGTTTATACGTATCCTTTATAATCCAATAGATTGCAAAGTATAGGTTCAGTTCTGAAAGCAATATTTTATAATAATCCCTTCTCTAAAGTATCCCCAAAATTATCAATCAGAGAAGGTTGTAATCCACAATGTTCAAAATGTTCAACTTCTCCGAAAACAGCTCAAAAGTGTCTCCCAACCAGGCATAGTCCAAGGCCATTTTTTTCTTTTTTTTCCCACTAGCTGTTGAAGTTAAAAATCCAAGCTCAGTAGGTATTTATAATCCAAGGTCAGGATGATAGGTATGCCAAAATATTTTCCTTTATTGCCAACTATTCTCCCAGAGTAGGAATCACCAACCAAAGCAAATTATAGTGCTATGCACAAATCCACCACTAGATGCCATTCAAAGTCCATTTTCCACTCTTAAAACAAAGGATTGATTTCTTATATTTTGCCTTAATGTTTTTTTCCCAAAGAGAAAATCTTAACAATTATCTCAGTTCTCAAATTTATCAAAACTGTAGTTTTGTATCACTATCACTTCAGTATTATGTATTTCTGTCCCCCATAACAAATTTAAAACACCACTTCTGTTCACATCCGGAGTTTTAGGCTTCTTGGGAGCCTTTCCCAGGAAATTCAGTTGTAAAATAGTAAAGAAAGGATCAATAATCTCACCCAGTCCAAACATGCTGTTTATGATGTGCTAATTAAAGCTTTTGTTCTTTTGTTGTCAGCAGCTATTGGCTGGTCACAGAGGTGTGGCTGGTCTTTCCCTTGCTAGTTTAGAGGACTTTCCTTGGATCGAACAGAGAGACCGCCTTCTCTCTGTGATCAACAAGGCATCCCTCCTTCTTCTTCAACTCTTTGGGATGACTTTATGCCCTTTTCAGGGCCCCCAGCAGGGCAAAATCAGGTGCGGAAGGCAGAGCCTTGTCTTCCTGCATCTGTCTTGCGGTGATGCAAAACCGGAAGTCCCATGTGGGAATTTTAGAGTTGGTTTCACTTTTGATCATGCCAATATTATATATCCAATAAACATGTTTTTTGAGGAAGCTCCAAGCCTCTGAGTTCTGATTTGTTTCGGTTCATTAGTCGGAACCATGACATTTATCTTATCTTATCTTATCTTATCTTATCTTATCTTATCTTATCTTATCTTATCTTATCTTATCTTATCTTATCTTATCGAATTGTCTCGTCTAATCAATACAATACAATACAATACAATACAATACAATGCAAGCCTTTATATTTCTGTAAGCTGCCAGGTGACATCATGAATGAGTTGGGTGGGCATGTAAATTTTCTTAATAAATAAAATAAATAAATACAGTGATGTACAACCCTACCCCTACATTTTAAATGTGTTCTCTGTAGGTTAGGAATAGAGGATACTTAACTAGAAAAATAATGCCAAATTCTGAAACTGAAATTTTAAATTCTGAGGTTGACATTTTGCCATTTCACAACACCACTGATTGAAAAAAAAAGATGGACAAATCAAATGTTTCCTCCCCCCCCCACAAGAAAACCAAAGTGAAATGATGACATATACTTTATTTAGTGAGATATGTTCTTTTTAAATATCTTCCCAAATGTTCATATGAAGGGTTTCATGCTTGTATATAAGCAACAAACTTTTTATAAAAAAGAAGGAATACTTTGTCTATGGATGAACAACAACTTTCCAAATGATGAAAGCCTCGTTTGTTGTTTCAGGTTACTATGAATGAGATAGAGGAACTCTGAGACAAGATTGCAAACTATTCTTTTCCTTGATTGTGTCAAGTTACAATGGAGAGCACCATGTGCATATAAAATGTCACGGTTCTGGGAAATTGTTATAATCCAACAGAACAATAAAATCTCAATAAAAAGGCAAATTTAATTCAGTTCTACCTGGTGATTAACATTTTGTTTGAGCTGCATTGTGCAAAGTATTATCCTTGCAATTCTGGATGATTTCAACGTTTAATAATCTATATCTCATGTTGTTGTTATGTTGTTAGCTGCGAAGTTGTGTCTGATCCATCGCAACCCCATGGACAACATTCCTCCAGGCCTTCCTGTCCTCTACCATCTTCTGAAGTTCATTTAAGCTCATGCCTACTGCTTCAGTGACTCCATATAGCTACCTCATTCTCTGTCGTCCCCTTCTTCTCAACTTTTCCCAGCATTAGGCTCTTCTCCAGTGAGTCCTTTCTTCTCATTAGGTGGCCAAAGTATTTGAGTTTCAACTTCAGGATCTGGCCTTCTAAAGAGCAGTCAGGGTTGATCTCCTCTAGGACCGACCAGTTTGATCGCCTTGTAGTCCAAGGGACTCGCAGGAGTCTTCTCCAGCACCATAGTTCAAAGGCCTCGATTGTTTGGTGCTCAGCCTTTCTTATGGTCCAACTTTCACTGCCATACATTGCAACTGGGTAGACCATAGCCTTGACTATATGCACTTTTGTAGAAAGGGTGATTTCTCTGCTTTTTGGTGTGCTGTCTAGATTTGCTATTGCTTTCCTCCCCAGGAGCAAGCGTCTTTTAATTTCTTGGCTACAGTCCCCATCTGTAGTGATCTTGGAGCCCAGGAAAATAAAATCGGTCACTACCTCCATTTCTTCCCCATCTATTTGCCAGGAATTGAGAGGGCTGGATGCCATGATCTTGGTTTTCTTAATGTTAAGTTTCAACCAAACTTTTGCACTCTCCTTTTTCACCCACAACAAGAGGCTCTTTAGTTCTTCTTCACTTTCTGCCATTAGAGTGGTATCATCTGCATAGAGTGGTATCATATGCTGTATCTCATAGCCTTGTGAAATAATAATGGGTTTTTATATTAGAACCCAAAATTATAAAAATCCCATAAAGGCAGTAGAGCAACCATCTATCCAGTATTAAAAAGATACCCTTTTCTTGCTTACTTCATATTCTTGAACCTATATGTTTAAATGGAACTATTAAAAATGTTTGATATTGTATTTGGTCACAATAATCATGCATATATGCTTTTAATGCCCCATATAGTTATAGTAGAAATTTAATTTAGTTGTGGGGTATTTCTTAGAAGTGTTTTGCTTAATGTTACATTTTAAAATGAAGCAGATCTGTTTTGTTTTCTTCAAAGACACTTTTGCTTGTAGCTACTGAAGAATTAAGCTTACCTTGAGATATGGAATTTTCCTTCACTCTTACCTGAAGGCAGACATGAATCTGGGCAAAACATGTATGTGGGCAAAACATCTATAATATCAACAAAAAAAATAAGACCTGCACCAATGTACTCTTAACCCCTTGGTATAAAAAAACAAAGTTTGATCTGTTAGAGCAGTTTTACACTCACTTTAAATGTCAGATCAATCAACTACTTGCCATTCTAAAGACAAACACAGTAAGTCCCCAGCTACTCCTTATTATCCCTGCTTGTCTTTAGTCTGCTAACCATAGCAGGGCCATGAGGTCATAGTGTCAGGTTTTGATAAAAAAAAAACCTTGGAGTTGTTGTTATTTGTGGGAAGCTTCTATAGAGAACCTAGTATTAGATATTGTGGAATTTGGCCACTAATATGTATCTCTGCTGTCATTATGAAGGAGCTGCTGCCAGCTTATATGATATTTGAGCATCATCTTGCTTGATATGTATGTTTTTTATGTTATGTGTTTCAATCTATTTTCTTGAGCTATTAAAACAAGTTTTAAATCCCTTTAATTACTGGTGGGCTTGTCTCTGGATCCAAAAACACCAGTTGCCTGGGCACCTGATCATGACTTTGACATTTGGCAGAACAACTTCAGTATATAAAAATAGAAGTGTGGCTGTTACACTGCAAAGAGGTTGAGGGCAGGACATATGTAGCTTTTCAAAAGGATATATTTCCTACAAGGATCCAGGTCAGAGAGCTGGAACAAATCTGTCTTGAGTCTTGATGACTCCAAATATGGCACATCAGAGAATCAACTTTTTCAGTCTAATAAAATATAAAGAGGATATTTTTTTTCCTGTCCAGATCCATATTATCAACTGAAAACATTCAAACTCCAGGTTGCATCAACAGACATGGCTAAAGCCAAAAATGGACTGGACCGAAGCCACAAGCGGCAGCAATCATGAATCACGAATGTGACTTTTATCTTGTTCAATATGAAACACCAACAAAATAATACTCATCCAGGCAATTTTACTTCCCCATTTTGTGCAATATTATCCCTATGATACCAATAAAGGAGGATATTTGTAGATCAGGATTGAAATAAGAGGTTCTTAGTACTCTCTGACCTTGGTTGTTTTCTTGCAGAGAGCACCAAGGACCTCTTATTATCTCTATGACTCATGTAACTGAAATACAATTAAAAATTGGGTGAAAGCAAGGCTTTAGCAGAAAGGACTTATTTCCCAGTGATTCCAGAGTTCTAGAATGAAAACAAACTCTGGGACATGTTAAAAGGTGGTGGTACATGTTAAAAGAAAGGAAAATTGGATTATTATTTTTTCTGATGCTGTTGCAAAATTCCAAACATTCATTCAAGGAATAACCATTTTAGGCTTAATGCTGAAACTGCTCCATTTCTCTAAATAAGCTTGGTGGCAATTTTAGTCAAAGAAGGAGGGAATTTTCAACACCAGGAAGCAGGTTGCTGTTTTTAAATTAACACTACAAACAGCAGGTTGCTGTTTGTAAATTAACACTACATTCAAGAAAGTTATGTGTAGTAACTTACATTATTTTCTAAAATTGATCAGGACTTTCAGGAAAAAAAATCCTGTAATTGTCATCAAAGGAAAGTGGTGGTCAGTCTGACACAGGAATGACCGATCTTGGAGAATGCTGTCACCCGAACATTAACAAGGATAATAAAAGTCATAGTACTCTTCCATCCCACCCTTAACCTGAGATCTACATAGCTTTTGAGGCTGTCTTACAGTATTTATGATCATTTGCTCATTACTAACGCAGAGGAGAAAATGGAAAAGAAGCATTTGTCATATGAAGGAAACCTCATGTATGATTTATATTTGCATTATAAATCAATTAAACCAAGAATAACTAAAGGCCAAACATATTAAAAATGACCATAAGAAATGATAATTCCTTGGAATATCTTCTTTATGACTTCAAAACTCGTCAGTTTAAAATGAAACTGAAGATCATTTTGGCTGAATGTCAAGGCAGAGATTTCCTCTAGAAAGCTAAAATAGTAGCTTAGGAAACGTATTCTTTGCTGCCTATCACCAAACTTTTTCTTTGAAAACCATACTTCTTTAGATCATAGCTAAGGTTTTCATTGGCCCAAATGTTCATAGATTGTGAGAATATATAACCATATTTGAGAAACAAATTCAAAACCCTTCAGCAGATTTAATTCTTCTCCAGACATAATTCTTGAATTAATAGAAACCAGTTTTTTCTCTTCTCTTCTGCAACAAGTAGATAATTAAAACATGGCTACCTATATGAAATTTTGCAAATATTATGTATTTTTGTCTGTATTACATGGGACAATATTTATGCTCTTTCCTATTATAAGTTTTGAAAATAAGTTTCATGCTGAAATTCAACTTTGCATGCACTAACTTTTGGCGTCTAGCCAGTGCTTTTTTTGTAAAAGAAAAAGGTGCCGGAACTCACACATGTCATACAACCTGCCTTGCCTACCCCACAAGGTTCCATCCAAAAAAGGTGCCGGAACTCCGTTCTGAGCGTTCTATGAGAAAAAAAGCCCTGCGTCTAGCAATCTATTAATTGCTAGGGGCAATAGATGTAGAGATAGTTGTCAGAAGAATTGTGCACTATTTTCATGTCTAACCTCCTTTGCATGTTTCTGTGCAACATGATGCCCGTTGGAATGATATTTGTAGGGCATACAACCTTTCCTTCCTGTCTCAATTCAGCTATCTTTCTCTTCTGACTCTGACCTAATTTGTTCTCACTCCATAATGGAGGAAAACACACTGTAGGACCATAGCTGTAGATCAGACATGTCAAACTGGTTGCACAATGTATCGGAGCTTTTTCTCCATTGCTAGCAATGGGGTGGGTGCAGTTTCCTGGTGATGCATCTGGCCTTCAGGTTGGCAGTTTGAGACCCCTGCTGTAGATAGACATGAGTCATTCAGCCTTTCCTATCATTGTGACATTTTCTAAATAGAGCAGGTCTTAATTTCCTCTTATGTAAGAGGACCAGCTTCAAAATATACAGTATATATGAAATATATATTTATAACAGTGTTTTTCTCCCTATGCATCATGTCCTCTCTATAAAATTCTTTGCTATCAACATTTCATAGACATCTTGTGAGATTTATTTCATGCATTCTACCGACTGCTTACAAAACTGTTGCATGCCAGAGCAAATCCAACTGATATATTTTCATGGCAAGGCAATGTAGAACTCTTCTTTGCTGTTTAAGGTACATATCTCAGTGGAAACACATTTCAATTTTGGTATGCCATTTTACTTTGGCCTACTTCTCATTTTCCATATCTGCACAGTTTCTAATTGTGGTTTTGAGGTGACTGCATACAATGCTGTTTTAAAAGAGTGTGTGTCAGTGTGTGCACTTTCAAATCAAATAAACAGCAATATATTAATCTCATAGATGAAGTAATGGGATTTATTAGGCAATATCGCAAGTTAAAGGCCAGTGACTGAGCCAGAACTTGAACAGAGGCTACTGTTTTGCTTTATTTCCTGGGGCTCCTTCCATTGTCATGTCTGAGACAATCATGGACAAGAAGATAAATCACATCAAGTTCAAGAAGTGGCCAACAGTGATTCCCCACTTTCTTGAAAGGCAAGCAATAGCTGGCTTCCAAAACAAGACACTAATCTTAATCCATTCTTCTATCTTTAAGAGGGCATGGTGTCCCCGATCAATTGCCATAGATAAAAGCTTTTCCCACAAACCCTTTTAATTAATTAAGCAAATGCCAACTTAAATTGATGAACACTATACCATCAATTTTTTTTCTTCATATTACGATATACCTACCAATTACTCCGAGGCCAGCAGTGTGAATAGTAACAATAAATTGCAAAAAAACGATGAAGTTAGAGCTAGACCTTTGCATTGAAGGTCAGGACACTGTAGCTTAGCATGGAATGGGGCAAATGATGACTCAGAAAACAGCAGGTGAAGAGTGTCAAACATGCTGCTGGAACTTGCAAAATGTGTTGCTGATCACTGCAGTATTCTTCATGCTTGTGTTTTTAAAGATCTGACAGACCCGGTTACCAATAGAAGAAAATATTTGTAACTAGGGTTGAATTGTAGAGACACTGGTGCTCTTTAAGCTGGTCTTCAAAAAAAAAAAAGAACCAAGCTCAGAAACCACCATGGACTCCACAGGCCAGGATACCCCAGCTTTCACAGGTACAGTATGTTTGCAAGTTTACAGGTTTTGTTATAGTACATTCTACTTAAAAGTGTTTGTTCTCCTTTTTTACAATATAAGAGTTCCTGTTCTCGTATAAATATGCTTAGACTTAAGGCAGCAAATACAAACTACTCCTCCCTCCTCCTCCTCATTCTTCTTTGCAAGATATCCAAATGATTTCCTTCTTATTTAACTGGAATAATTGCAAAACATGGAGTGATCTAGAAAGTTAAGCTGGGTTAGACTTACAACACAACACCTTCCAGAAAGTTTGGGAATTCTAGGATAGGCTACATAGTAGAAAGAACATTCCAGGAGAAAATAGACTGAACCCAGGAAACAATGCATTTTTTTTATTTGTTTGGCTATTTATTCACTGCCTCAATCATGGTGGGCTCTAGGCAATATATGGGTATTGAACTACCAATAATAAATAATTCATTAAAACTAAAAGTACCAATTTAAAGGTGGCTGTGCTTCCACAATCTGTCTCTAAAGACCTTATACAAAAATCTGTTTTGCTTCCCCCCCCAGCTTAATTCATGCAATGTTTAGCCCAGCTGTGTGAAACCATTGTGGGTTTGATTGATCTTCTATGGCTTATTAAGGTCAGATATTTTATTAATGCTTCAATGGGAGACCACCAGATTTGTGGTCTAAAATAGGAAGTTTAAAAAATCCATGACACATTAATAATAAACCATTTCCACATTGTTCCCATGAGACCTGCAGCCAGCGCAAGATATAGTTGCTAGTCTTTTTTAAACATCACTACCTTTGTGGACCTTGTTTAATGTTCACTCATTCAGTGGCACTGACAAGGGGAACTTACGGCACTTCCTCCTAGTTGTGGCCATTGCAGCATCCCCTGCTTACACGATTGTGATTCAGGCACTTGATGAATAGCTTGCAATTAGAGTGTCCAGAATCCTGTGATCATATGATCATCCAGGCAATGACTTAATATTTTACTTAACACCCATGTGGGATTTGCCTAATGATGGCAACTGAGAGTGCCACAGCTGCTATTACAAATCAGCCCAATCACATGACTGCATCACTTAGTCACGGAGTTCCATGTCCCAATTACCGTAAGTGAAAATTACCTGTACTGAGTTTTTGTTTGTTGCTGGCCAAGAATCAATTGATTTGTGCCTTTAAAATATCCCCAAAGAGATAACTGGAACCAAGGTGGCTGATAGGCCATCTCTTTCCACATGAACCTGCCTGTAAGCTGTGATCATAATCTGACATTGTGTATCTCTCCATAGCTGGATAAAGCTGGTTAGTTGGTACTGGAGGGAGGGCCTTTTTCATGGCAGCTCCCTATTTATGCAAATCCCTTGGAGAGAAAAAAAGAGATTGTCTCTTTGTTTGTCTCCCTTTAAACAGACTACAAATATTGTTCTTTGACAAAAAGTTCATTTTCTTTCATTCTTTGTCATGTGTTATTGCTGTTCAATTCAGATGATAGATGGTTTAGGGCTTGGTCTGGGGTTCCATGGATTTCTTTGGGGTAAGCCATTCATTCATTCATTCACTCATTCATTCATTCACATTCATTTTTTATTTTTTTTAATCCTATTTATATCCCACCCTTCTCCGAAGACTGAGGGTGGCTTACAATTTAAAGCACAAATCAATGTGCTTAGCAATAGCATTCATTCTATGTATATGCCTGCTTATTAGGGCTTTCGCCCCCCCCCCCCAAGCAGCATTATTATAAAGTCAGCTTATTGCCCCCAACAATCTGGGTCCTCATTTTACCTACCTCAGAAGGATGGAAGGCTGAGTCAACCTTGAGCCTGGTGGGCTGCGAACCTGCACTAATTGCAGGCAGCTGGTGTTACTTAAGGAGGCATTAGCCCACTGCTCCACCAAGACTCTTCATTCATTCATTCTATATTTGGGGGACTTTGGTAATCTCTGGATTCTTGAAGATGTTTCATTATTCAACTGAGCTTGGTGACTAGCACCAATAGTATTACCTAGTTAGGTAATGAAATGTCAGCAAGAAAACAACTGAGCTCAGAGAGCACCAAGGGCCCCAGAGTACAATCCTGAGCTACAGATATTCCCTTTTAAAAATCCAAGTCTTTTAAATGCTGGAAAGTGGCATAGATTTTTATACAGTTTGTCTCTCTTCCCAACAGCTGTGACCCTCCATTTAATCAATTCCAATTGGTTTTGTTTCTTTTGTATACATCTTTTCCAAAATCTTTTGGACACACACATGATGAACCTAAATTCCACAGGAATAATTTCAATTATTGCTATTTATCTTTGGCATCCAACTTTTTGAACCTGCCAAAGATTTATTCAGTCTCCACTTGTGCTACTTTAAAAAAAAATCTCCAGCAAAAGATTTTAAATCAAGCACTATGTACCCACTTGTTTAAATTATCTAAAGTACCATAGTTGCTAAGGAAACTGTTTCTTTGTTATCAAGAGCATTGAGCAGATTTGCCTCTATTTCTTTCCTTCTCTCCCCTCGACCTCCTTTTGTTTTTTTCTTTGTTTGTGTGTGTGTGTGTGTGTGTGTGTGTGTGATGTGTATGTATGTGTATAAAATCAGCCACATCCTCCAGCTATGTTCCCCTGATGTCCTCTGAAGTATTGCATTATATTTCCATCTCTCCCAGCCAACACAGAAGGAAGTACTATTGCCTTAAATGGAGTCTGCCATCACTCCTCTATTAATCTTCTATTCCAAAGGTGTTCTTTTCTCGCACACACAAAAAAAGATAAATAATGTGTACATTTGAAATCTTGCCTTTGTTGTTAACATGTACGTCTGATAATCACTGTGATGAAAGATAATTGTGATGCCTTGTTTTTCTTGGTTAGTTGGTTGGTTGGTTGGTTGGATTCATGGGAGAAAACCCACCATTGTTTGAAATGGCAGATGTGTGCTCTGAAATGTTTATGTAATTTTTCAGACGAGTAAGGCTTTGGAAAATTATAAAATGCCATTAAATTGGCTTGATCATTTTTAAAAAGCTCCATAAAACAAATATCTAAAAGTGCAATATCCATGTCTTCCTCAGCTCTCCAATATGCAATGGACCTCTGGGCTAAGAATCTTCAGCCACCTTCAGTCATGTTTCCTTGAAATCTGAGAAGGCCTAGACATCTGAGCAGCTTGAAACACTGAAACTCAGCAGGCTATAAAAAGTTTCTATCTGCTGTTATTGCCTTGAAAGAAATATGGGAATAAGGATTTACTGTAGGGACCAAGGGAAAGGAAACAAAACTGAAGGGTGCTTGTTTCTTTCAATTTTGGGTTCATTGTGGGCATTTCCTATTACTCTTGAAGCATCTGCAATATTTCTGACCTGGAACTTGCTAGTCGTCTTGCTGTTTATTCAGAGAAAACAACTCTCCTTCCAATTGTCGGATATCATGATCCCCCAGCTTCCTGGTTCTTAGTTGATGATCGTTTAAATTATGCAACTGACAAGCCAATCATAACAGAACCTGCTGTTTTGGCTCACATCCTGAGGCCCTGGACTGAGCATCTGCAGGAGGAGGAAGAGGAACAACATCACACCTGTAAGGAATTTAATAATGTATCAAAGCTGGGCTTTCCTTGGGTGTCTATCCCTGGCTTTAATAGAAAATAGAATAGAAAATAGAATACATAGAAAACTAGGAAGGAAGGAAATAGAAAAGCAGAAAATAAATGGAGCTTATTGAATTGTTAAAAAACTGTGAGGAATAAACACAACTGATTACACTCATTTTCCTTAGGTTCCCCCCCCCCCTGATTGTTTCCCTTCTTTATAGAGCAGACATGTCAAACACAAGGCCCGGGGGCCGGATCCGGCCCGCAAAGTGGTTTCATGTGGCCCACGAAGCCATCCTGGAAACAGTGAGGGAATGGCCCCCACTGCCTTGGCCCTGGCCCAGAGACCCTCCTTCTGCCAGAGACCCTCAGATCTGTCCCACTCCTGCCCAGGCCCCCATAGGCACCCTTGATGCGAACGATGTAGAGCTGGCCTCGCCCACCCAGTAGGCCATACGCACTCTGGCCACACCCACCCAGTAGGCCACACCCACCCAGGCCACACCCACCTGGCCCCTTGAGGGCAACCGCAATGCTGATGCGGCCCTCAGTGAAATTGAGTTTGACACCCCTGTTATAGAGGATTGGACATCTCAGTTCAATAGCTTTCTTTAGAATATCTCATATTCCTTCTCATAAAATCCATTCTCTCTTCACAGTAAATATTATCTCTCTACCTCCACTCTCTCCATATATTAATATCTGTTTTGCGCTTATCTATACAGCAAGTAGCCTTAAAGTGAGGTTTTGGGTTATTGCTTTATCTGATCGGGACATTAGTATTGGAGGAAAAGGTCTTCTTCATTTTGCTTATAGTCTTATTGAATTTTTGTAGACAAATATGTACCTATCAAGAGCCCAGCAAATCAGCTAATTTAGAAAAAAACACTACCCGTAAAATGTTGGAGGGAAGCATTAGTGCAAGCATTCCTGAGAGTGGGAATTTAAGCCACGAATGATTTGGGAAACAGACTTCTACCACTAATGAAAGATGTATTTATTGAAATAGATTATTTCAATAATATATTGAAACTAAATTATTCAGCAAGTACAAGAGAGAGAGAGAGAGTGGAAAAAAACACAGCAAGAATTCCATGTGTGCATGTATCAAAAGCAGAAGATGGAACACTGAGATTAGCAATCTCTTAGAACAAGAGCAGAAAGAACAAGTGACAAAGAGAGGACACGAGGTCAATCCTTAATTCTATATCAATACCTCATCTCCACTGTGATCAGTAGAAGGTATTGAAAAATAAATGCCACTAAAGCCACATTTCCAAAATCCCTTCTCAATGGTTTGGTTTGCTTCCCAGAATTGTGGATCCTCCATTTTTGGAGGTTTTCAAGAAAAGATTGGACAATCATTTGTCAGAAGTGGTATAAAGACTCCTGCCTTAGACAGGGAGTTAGACTAGAACAGGGGTCCTCAACCTCTGGGCCATGAGCCACTAGTGGGCCCTGAGCTGTTTCCAACTGGCCTGCAGAAATGATGGGTGAGCATGTGCAAGCACACACTCATCCCCACATGCATGTATGCTCTATTTGCATGACCGGTAGTCAAGTGTGCATGCCAGTCCTACAAATGGAGCTGCTCATGCAGAACCTCCCCTCTTCCCCCCTGTCTGCAAACCCAGAAAGATTGGGAAACTCTGGACTAGATGACCTTCAACCCCTATGAGTCTATGATCCTGAAAGGTTTTGTGTTGGTCTCTGGCCAAGGACTTAATGAATCAAGCTGCCATTATCTCTTTCAAAGGGAAGTATCTCAGTTCAAAGAGCCACTTTTAGAGGTACATGCTGCTCACATACATTGTTCTGGATATGGTTTCATCAGATGGGTGGGTGATCAAGAAATTCTTGCTTGTCCTCAAATCTGACTGTTGGCTTTGGCACATTTATCTCATTTATGCAACCATTTAGTCTTGTCAGACTTGTGCTTTAATGGACGATAGGACATTTTCCAAGTCCTACGTATTTTTTGTTTGTTCAACTGATTACCCTACTTCCATTCAGGAACCTCACTTGTACACTTATGATATGCCTCTTCTTCTGCATCCATATAACTCACCAGTCTGGGGGACCCTTGGCTCTCAGATCTAATTGTACAATTCCTCTTGATCCTCTTGATTTCAATCCAGTCCCCTTTAGTTGAGGCACTCACCTTCCTACAGCCGATTCCGCTATTGTGGCAAATATTTAGCTTTGTCTCTTTACTCATGTATGCAGCTGCAGTCTTATATTTACCAATCTCAACCTCAACCAGAAGCTTATGTTCAGAGTCTGCTTTAGGTTCCGTTGTCATACTGGCCTTATTGGTTTTATTTGTTTGTCTTTTTTGTTTATTTCAATTTATGCCATATACGCACATCCATATTACCATGGTGACTGTCATGGCCCCATCGGAGCCCGGTTCAGAGGAAGAGGAGGAGGAGGTTGAAACCGGGACTGTCTGAAAGGGATGGCATGTCTCCCTTGGAGAGGCCAGGGGCAGGGGCAGAGGACAATGCCATCCCAGGCCCCTCAGGCATTGGGGGAAGAGGTTGATCAGTCGGAGAGCTGCCTTCCCTCACAGACAGGGGTGGATTGGCTGTTGACAGGCAGTGGTGCTGACAGGCAGCAGATCCCTTCTGATGAAGAACAGCTGCCTCCCTTACTTGATCCAAGGGTATGGAGAATAGAGTGTAGGCAAGCTCAGAGAAGGGCTATGAGGCAACTCGAGAGGAGGTCACTCCACCCCTCCTCACAAGGAACACCTGGAATGGCTTGACTTAAGGAGTAGCCATAGGGACTTAGTCTTTCAGTTACTCTTTAACAGGAATAATTGTTTGTTTTGGCTTACACTTACCCCTGCTTAGACTCCTGCCTTTTGCCTTGCCTTGCAAACTGTCTTTTGCTTTGTACCTTGTCTTTGCCCTGAGGACTGCCTTTTGTCTTGTGCCTTGACTTTGCCTGGTCAAATACAGTTTGCCACCTAGACTTGCTTAGCCAGGTGGATTGGACTTGGGACCCTGGACCTTGCCTTGTGAGCATGCTCCTATTCCGTGGACTTTCTTTGTTATATAAGGGCTGTTGATTGGGGGACTGAGGGTGGCTGCCTTCAGGGTAGCGTGGGGTGGAGTCTTACTGGCCATTGGAGGGCCGTCTGTTACTTTATTACTTACAGCAATAAAGGACTCTCTAGATCAGGACATGTCAACGTTTTCACAGTTTGTACCACTTTTAGGACATGCCAATATTTGAGTACCACCAGTGCTTAGCAAGGTGTCAAAAACTTGATGACTAAAAAAAAGAGGGGGGAATTTTGGGTTTTGCTGATTAGATTCATTTGTTGATATAGAAATGGCTAGTTTATAATATTAGGGAAAAGTAAAAAGGTGAGGTTCAACGTTAATGCTTCCTTCTACTGCAACAGAGGAAGTCTGTTCTTTTCCCCTTCTCCCCTCACTTTCCCCCCCTTTTTCCTCCCCACTGTGTCCTACTATTTGCTTTTGTATTTTTGTATTTTATTCTTGTTGTTGTTAGCTGCGAAGTCGTGTCCGACCCATCGTGACCCTATGGACAATATTCCTCCAGGCCTTCCTTTCCTCTACCATCTTCTGGAGTCCATTTAAGCTCACACCTACTGCTTCAGTGACTCCATCCAGCCATCTCATTCTCTGTTGTCCCCTTCTTCTCTTGCCCTCAATCTTTCCCAGCATTAGGCTCTTCTCCAGTGAGTCCTTCCTTCTCATTAGGTGGCCAAAATATTTGAGTTTTAGCTTCAGGATCTGGCCTTCTAAAGAGCAGTCAGGGTTGATCTCCTCTAGGACTGACCGGTTTGATCGCCTTGCAGTCCAAGGGACTCGCAGGAGTCTTCTCCAGTTCAAAGGCCTCAATTCTTTGGCGCTCAGCCTTTTTTATGGTCCAGCTTTCACTGCCATACATTGCAACTGGGAAGACCATAGCCTTGACTATACGCACTTTTGTTGACAGGGTGATGTCTCTGCTTTTTAGTGTGCTGTCTAAATTTGCCATTGCTTTCCTCCTGAGGAGCAAGCATTTTTAATTTCTTGGCTAAAGTCCCCATCTGCAGTGATCTTGGAGCCCAGGAAAATAAATTTTATTCTATAATCTAATAAAAGTACCAGTTTTAATTTCTTCGATGGCTGTTCCTTTGCTGAATCACTTTCCCTTTGCACTGACAAATGTATGATGAATTTATCCTTGTTTATTAATATGCACCACTACCAGCTAGTTCTGGGATCTTCAAACTTGGCACTTTTAAGACTTGTGTACTTCAGCTCCCAGAATTCCTCAGCCATCAATTACTAATGTACTTTTACTCGTCCTTGATAGAGAAACTATGTTTTCCCTTTTTTAATAAATAATTTTGTATGTAGTATCATAATTACCAATAATAACATTAGTGATGAGCTTTGGTGAAAGTGCTTGGAAACAAAAAGCAAATTATTATCTATTCAGTGTTACCTTGTTAGAATGAGGGCATATCATCTTATACACAATGTATTTTTAAAGTCAAAAAGTAGGAAAAAAATAAAAACTATATAGCAAAATAAATGATCTTACTTCTAAACGTTACTTCTAAAGTATTGCACATCACTACTTTCAATAAAGTCAGAATTAAAGTGGAGGCATTTTGAAGTTTGAACGTTCTGTATTTTTGATAATATGTTGCTTGGCATTCAGTCACTATAATATGATGTAATGTAGAAGAAATGAATGCAGAAGGAACCACATCTTAACTGTAAAAGTGCATTACAAGAAATGCAGGTTTTCTTCTACCTTACCTTATGCATTTTCAATAAAAATGGAATAGCCTCATACGCATCCATTCTGTCTCTTAGTTCTGGTTTCAGTATAGTTTTAAAATCTTAACCTGTTTAGTTTTAATGTTTTAATATTTTTAATTATTTTTCTCCTTGCTATATAACTTGTAAGCCACCCAGAGTTACCTTACAGGGGAGAGAGGTGGCATAAATATTTAATAAATAAATAGAGAAAAGTAAAATAACTAAAGCTAGAAATATTTAGTAATCATAATAATATTTAATAATAGTAAATTATAGCTCAACCTACCAAAAACATAACTGTAAAAGACAGACTAGAAATAAAAATTAAAATAAGCAAGTAAATGGCAAGAGAATGTATGATCTTGATGAATATAAATCACAGAGACCTGATGGATTACATCCCAGAGTTCTGAAGGAGCTGGGAAATGTTATCTCAGAACCATTGTACCATATCTTTCAAAAATTCTGGAACACCGGGGAACTACCAGAGGGCTGAAAAAGAACTGATGTGGTTCCATCTTTAAAAAAAAGGGGGGGAAGAGACCCAGGAAACTACAGACCAATCAGTGTAACATCAATACCTGGCAACATACTGGAAAAAAAACAAAAAAAAACAGATCTGTGAACATCTAGAAGCAAACAAAGTTATAAATGGTAGCCAGCATGGGTTTGTTAAAACAGATCATGCCAAACCAATCTCATTCTTTGACAAAGTGACTAAATTAGTAGACCAGCAAAATGCTATGGACAAAGTATACTTACACTTCAGCAAGGCATTTTACAAAGTAGACCACAATCTACTTCTTAGTAAACTAGAAAAATATGGGGTAGACAGCATCACCACCAGATGGATTTGTAACTGGCTGACAAACCGTACTCAATGACTAGCCCTTAACAGTAACCGGTATTACATCTATATAGAGGAAAGTAAGCAATGGGGTACCACAAGGTTCTGTCTTAGGCCCAGTACTCTTCAACATGTTCATAAATGACTTAGATGAGGTAATAGAAAGGGAACTCATCAAATTTGCAGGTGACACTAAGCTGGTAGGAATAGCCAACACCCCAGAAGACAAGCTTAGGATTCAAAAAGATCTTGACAGACTTGAACAATGGTCCCTATCCAACTACATGAAATTTAATGTAGAAAAAAACAAGGTTTTACACTTAGGCAGGAAAAACCAAAGGTACAAGTACAGATTAGGCAAAACCTGGCTCAAAAACAGTAACTTTGAGAGGGACCTTGGAGTCCTAGTGGATAATTACTTAAACATGAGCCAGCAGTGTGTGGCAGCAGTCAGAAAAGCTAATACAATCCTTGGTTGTATAAACAGAGGCATAGAATCAAAATCATGTGAAGTATTAGTACTGCTTTATAAATCCTTTGTAAGACCACACCTGGAACACTGCATCCAGTTTTGGACTCCACATTACAAAGAAAAAAAATGTTGAGAGTTTGGAAAAACTACAAAGAAGAGCAACAATGATGATTAAAGGCTTGGAGACTAAAACATATGAAGAACAGTTGCAGGAATTGGGTATGGCCAGTCTAGAGGAAAGAAGGAGACATGGCAGCAGTATTCCATTATTAGAGAGACTGTCACAAAGAAGAGGGGATCAACTTATTTCCCAAAGCACCAGAAGACAAGACAAGAAACGTGGAAACTAATCAAGGAGAGAAGCAACCTGGAATTAAAGAGTAATTTCCTAACAGTTAGGACAATTAACTAGTGGAACAGCTTGCCTTCAGAAGTTGTAGGTGCTTCATCACTGGAGGTTTTTAAGAAAAGATTGGACAACCATCTTTCTGAAATGGTATAGGGTCTCATGCTTGAGCAGGGGGTTGGACTAGAAGACCTCCAAGGTCCCTTTCAGATCTATTCTCATTGATTAATTTCAGAATGGCAAAGGTGATGAATATTGGCCCAGAATAGAAAGAACTAATAACTGCTCACTAATCAGTAAATAAGGGAATGACATGGACAAAAGAGAACCTGTAGGCAAATTATAAGTAAAAGAATGCAAATTAAGTGTTTAAGAACTTAATTATCTGAAAATAATGGAACAAAGATTTATCAAGCATTACTTCATCAGCATTTATTATCATAGGAAGGAAGTGAAGATAGAAAGGGCAAGAACCAACCCAATCTTGTGTATGCTTATTTGGAACAACTCAGAAACATTTATTTCCAAGTGGACTTAGCATAGTACTGCAGGCTTCATATTTAATTAATAATATTGAGTTTTGTTCTAGACATCAACTTTTTGTTTCTCAGATTCAAAGCTTCTTCAGCTATGTACATGAAGACAGGGATTCTCAACCTTTTCTTCACCATGTACCCTCTTTAAATACCTTTTGTGGCCACAGACCATGGACACGGACTTCCAAGACTTAACTCAAGATTTAAATCATAACATTCCTTCAAGCCTTTGCTAACCTCTGTGATGACATTGCAACACCCCAGGGTTCTGCAGACCATAGGCTGAGAACCATTGCATTAAGACATTCTATATAAATTAACCTGCAAGTAAGCTCCACTGAACACAGAAGAATTTACTTCTGAGCAAACATGCACAATATTCATGTATCTTTTATTCCTTTGCCTTAGATATCATTCCCACTGGATGGAAGTTTATAAGGAAGGCCTATTTTACTTGAAAGGATAGTGCTCTTGTTTCTTCAGCTGGATAAAAATAGTAAGATAAGTGACCAAGCCAATATATATCTAGGGTTTTTTTTCCCTAAGGTTGCATATGGAAAAGTTAAAGTAGGTATTCAGATAAGGGAATTGGTGTATTACAGTACAAGGGAGGGAGGGAGGAAGGAAAGAAGGAAAGGGAGGGAGGGAGGGAGGGAGGAAGGAAGGGAGGGAGGGAGGGAGGGAGGGAGGGAGGGAGGGAATGAGCTAGGGAGGGAGCAATCTGAATCTCAAATAAAAAAAGTCTTAGCTCTTATTTGTTTGAATTTAAGTCAAACCTCTTAAATGCACCTTTCTAGACCGGAAAAAAAAATATCTGTTTTCTAGCTTCGACATACTTGTAGTAATGAAAGGGGAATGGATGCAGCTCCGAGTGAGGAGGGTCTTTCTATCCCGACAATGATTGGGAGGGGCAGAGAGTGTGGGAGCAGAGGGCTTTATCGTAATCAGGGAACAGGCCACCGCTGTCTTCAAGCGGTGGCCTGTTCCCGCCCTCATTGCTCTTCTCGCTCCCCCGGGGGCATAGGATTACAGGAAACTGGGCTCAGGTTGATCTATATCAACGCCAGGTCTGTGGTGAACAAGGCTCCCCTCATACAGGATCTTATTGAGGAGGAGAACGTGGACCTGGCTTGCATCACAGAGACCTGGTTAGGCCAAAAGAGGGGTGTCCCTCTCTCGGAATTATGCCCACCAGGTTTCCAGTTGCTTCACCAGCCGTGGGCCCAGGGCAGGGGCGGTGGGGTGGCGGTTATTATTAGGGAGAGTCTTTGTCCGCGAGTGGCCACTGTCCCTCAGATTGGTGGGTGTGAGTCTCTCCTTTTGAAGTGGGGTCCTGGAGTTCAGTTGGGCCTATTGATTACATACCTGTCTCCCAGCTGCATGTCATCAGTCCTGCCCAAGTTTCTCGATGTGTTGTCCGGGTTGGCGATTGAGTTCCCCAGGCTTATAGTTCTGGGGAATTTCAATCTGCCTTCTGTGGGTGAGGCATCTGAGTTAGCCTGGGAGTTCATGGCTTCCATGACGGCCATGGACCTGACTCAAATAATTCAGGACCCGACCCATAATGGAGGGCACACACTTGATCTGGTTTTTATCTCTGGGCAGTGGATTTTATCTCTGGGTAGGGGGGATTTAATCATCCAACCCCTGTCATGGTCCAATCATTTTCTTCTCCGGCTAGACTTTCAGTATGCCACCCCCCACCGCTGGAAGGTGGAACTGACCAGGTAGTTCTGCCCCAGGCGCCTGATGGACCCTGAAAGGTTCCAGACGGAGCTTGGGACATTTCCTGCTTCCCTTGCCCACGACTATGCCAAGGCCCTAGTAGAAGCCTGGGGGAGGGTGGCTGCTGGGGCCTTGGATCGAGTTGTGCCTTTGTGGCCTCTGACCCAGCGCAGATCCCAGGTGGCCCCCTGGTTTACCGAGGAGCTCAGGGAGATGAAGCACCGGAAAAGATGCCTAGAGAGCTGTTGGAGGTCCAGTGGATCCAAATCTGATCGAACACAGCTAAGAACTTATCTTAAGTCTTACCTAGTGCCGATGGAAGCGGCAAAGCGTGTTTACTTTTCTGCTCTCATTGTGTCTGCAGATAACTGCCCAGCCACCCTGTATAGAGTGACCTGCTCCCTTTTTAACCAGGGACCGAGGGATGACCCCTTGCAGGGTAGGGCTGAGGAATTTGTACAGTATCTGCAGGACAAAATCGCTCAGATCCGGACTGGCTTGGACTCCAACTGGGCGGAGTCTAGCGGAGTGGAGAGGGCAGGTCTTGATCATACCATTTGGGGTGAGTTTGACCCTGTGACTCTGAATGATGTGGACAGGATCATGCATAGACTGAGCACTACAACTTGTTTACTGGACCCATGTCCCTCCTGGCTGGTTTCAGCCGCCGGGGAGGTGACAGGGGCCTGGCTCCAGGCAGTTGTTAATGCTTCTTTGATGAAGGGTGTCTTCCCCTCTGCCTTAAAAGAGGCGGTGGTGAGGCCCCTCCTCAAGAAGCCTGCTCTGGACCCGGCCTCATTGAATAACTACTGTCCTGTCTCCAACCTTTGCTTTGTAGTGAAGGTTGTTGAGAGTATTGTGGTGCGTCAGCTCCCATAATTCCTGGATGAAGCGGACTATCTGGACCCATACCAGTCCAGTTTCAGACCCGGCTATAGCACGGAAACAGCATTGGTCGCACTGGTGGATGATCTCTGGCGGGCCCAGGACAGGGGCTATTCCTCTGTCCTGATCCTACTTGACCTCTCAGTGGCTTTTGATACCATCGAGCATGGTATCCTGCTGTGACGGCTTGAGGGGTTGGGAGTGGGAGGCACTGTTTTACGGTGGTTCTCTTCCTACCTCTCGGGCCGCTCGCAGTTTGTATTGGCAGGGGGACAGAGATCTACCTCAAGGCCTCTCACTTGTGGGGTGCCTCAGGGGTCAGTTCTCTCCCCCCTCCTGTTTAACATCTATATGAAGCCACTGGGTGAGATCATCCGTGGCTTTGGGGTGAGGTATCACCAATATGCGGATGATACCCAGTTGTTCATCTCCACCCCGAGCCAACCCAGTGATGCCCTTGATGTGATGGAGGCAGTGTGGGTCTGGATGGGAAGGAATAGACTCAGGCTTAACCCCTCCAAGACCGAGTGGCTGTGGATACTGGCATCTCGTATTGTCCAAGTTCCATTTCTTTTGATGGGGGGAGGTATTGCCCCCCTCAGGGCTTGCAACTTGGGTGTCCTCCTGGATTCACGGCTTAATTTGGAAGATCATCTAATGGCCGTGACCAGGGGGCCCTTTGCACAGGTTCGCCTAGTGCGCCATTGCACCCCTTTTTGGACCGAGATGCCCTATGCACAGTTACCCATGCCCTCTTCACTTCTCACCTGGATTACTGCAATGCTCTTTACATGGGGCTGCCATTGAAGAGCACCCGGAGGCTTCCACTGGTGCAAAATGCAGCCGTGTGGGTGCTTATGGGAGTATCTCGGTACTCCCATGCATTGGCTTCTGGTTACCCTCCAGGTGCAATTCAAGGTGCTGGTAATAACCTTTAAAGCCCTGCATGGCTTAGGCCTGGGGTACTTGCGAGACCACCTGCTTCCATTGTCAACCTCCCATCGCCTGGTTCGCTCCCACAAAGTCGGCCTCCTCAGGGTTCTGTCGGCCAGGCAATGCCGGCTGGCAACCCCCAGGGGGAGAGCCTTCTCTGTGGGTGCACCGACCCTCTGGAATGAGTTGCCTCCGGAGCTGCGGATGGCCCCTGACCTTCGGTCCTTCCATCATGACCTGAAGACGTGGTTGTTCCAACAAGCGGGCCTGGACTGACTACGATTTTTAATTAGGCTTTTTACTGGGTTAAATTGTTTTGTAATTTTGTATTTATTGTTTAATTCTCTTTTATTTTTTTTACTCTATGTTTTTTAATTTTTATTGTTGTGAGCCGCCCTGAGTCCTCAGGGAGAAGGGTGGCATATAAATTTAATAAAATGAAATGAAATGAAAATGAAACATTTATAGATTCATGACTCCAAATTTTATGGCTGTATCATAATGAAAAAGCGACCTGAAAACCATAATGTGATGTGCAGGGCTATGTGTGTTATTTTAGTTACAGCTGCAAGAAGAATGTTTAATAGGATCACAATACTGTATACAGGAAACAGATATTTAGCTCTTCTCAAAGTAGGTATCAGAAACTCCACTCCTGAATGCCTATGGAATTAAGAACTAAGACCAGTGTGGATTGCAGTCTATAATGAGTTGTACTGAAAATAAGTTCCACCAATAAAATAGAAGTTCAAGTCTAGGGCTTAGCCAAATAAACCAACTGCCCAGGAACAGGAAGTTGTCCTACGTCATCTGTGGATGTGGAGCAAAATCTCCAAACTAGAATACAGTAGTAATGGAAACCAGTGGTACTCATCCTTTTGAAATCCAAATTGTGTTATTTTAGTATATTGACTAACATTTGGAGAAATATTGATAGTTCTGCACACCTAGGATCTTATTTCCTTCTTCTGACTTTTTTTCAGGTGATGGCTGAAGACACAATATGTTGTAAACAGATTGATTCTAAACAAACTTGTTTGGTAAAAGTTCCCACGGAATTCTGTAGACTTTCTAGAGAATCTGTTTTGGACTTTAGGAGTGGGAAAAACTGTCTTCCTAGATGTTTCTGGACTATCATCCCTATAAAGGAGAATATTTGTGTTACACTGATAATGTTACCTAGTTTGGGTAATAAAACATCTGCAAGAAGACAACGAAGCTGTGAAAGCACTAAGGATCCTTCATTTCAACCCTGAGCTACAAATATTCTCCTTAAATAATAATAATTTTCAAACTTCCTTACTTAATTAAAGAAAAAAATAGTTAAGTGTAAAACCAGTTTAAGTATAAAATTAGAATTGCATAAATCAATATATGGTCAAAAGCTTTTACTGTATATCATATCCATTTTAGGCAAATCTAATAAGATATCAATAAATCTTATTAGTCATAAAGAGTCATATCCAATTTTATCCCTGACTGGATAAACCAACTTTATAATCTTTTTTTGTCTTTTATATAAAAGTATTTCTCTGTTATCCATTCAGATGGTTAATAATTCTTAATACAAGGACAGTTAAACAGTCTCTTTTGTAAATCCAATGAACAAAATTATTCCAATTATTCTCTGGGATTCTCACTTTTATTTCCTTCTTGATTTTTAAAATCTCACCCAGTGTTTCCAGTGACAGATTTTTATTTAAAGCATTCATATTCTCCTTAACCAATTTTTGCTGAATATCTCGTTCTATCATATCTTTATTTGGTAACAGATTTAATTTGTTAAATCTGTTACCAAATAAATTTAACAATTTTACTTCTTAATGGAGCTCTTTACTCATTTCTTCAAAAATGTCTCTAAACACCACTATAAATTGCTTGTCTTATGATTCAAAACTCAATTTTTCTTTTCCACAAGAATATGTTAATTTTATTGAAAAATAGTTTTAAAATCGTAAAACTCAAAGTCCAAACCTCCAAGTGTTTTTGAACCCTCAGAACTTTCTGTAGCCAACTCCTTATCTTAGTTTTTGCTGTTTAAGATCTTACAAGTTGTAAAAGTAAATCTTCCTATTCTTATATTGAAGGTTAAGAGCATTCACTCACCCAGTGTATTCCAATCTTGTCATTTGGAATCCATTAACAGGTAATGACCAAAAATAATTAGCAAGGAAAGTACACAAATTTAGTGCCTCCAAAGAGCTCCAATATAAGCTGGAGGAAAAGAGTGGATTCCCCCATTCACTATCCAAGATTTCTGTTTTGCACTCTCTCCATGAGGAAAAGGAGCAACAATAAGAAGGAATTGCTTGAGTGATTTCTCGTCATTCTTTGTAACCCAGAGAAGATCAAAGGAAGCTGATCTGTTTTGACTGCAAATCATCAGATCTACTCCTCTGTGGAAATGTCTTCAATCAGCCATCTTCCCCTGGAAGGCATGAATATCTTCATGAATTTTTAATAACTTTTCCAGTGAAGGCAATACATTACAATCTCTGCCATTGTTGAAGGTATTGAGGAATCTGGTAAGGCACTTTCTCTGAAACAATGATCCAATAGATCATGGTTGTCTAGTCAGAAATATATTGGTCTAATCTAGAAAACTTCTAAAACTTAGTGGTATATTCTATTTCATTATTTGGCATCGGTAGCTGCATTACTTATTAATTCTCCTAAATGGAAAAAAGGTATTAGAAATCTGTTGACAAAACTACAATCTTTTTTTAATGCTCATAATGTTTTAACAAATGTGCTTGAAAAGTTGAAAAAAATGTATTTGCATAATTGCTTAGTACATATTTAAGAAACTACTGAGAGAAGTTGATCTAGCTCCAGAATATCACTGATTTTAGTTGCATTCTTTCTCTTCCATTTCTCTTAATAATAATGAGCAGCCCTGTTTGGTATGAACTAATAAGTAAAAAAGGGATGCGGTGGCTCAATGAGCTTGTCAATCAGAAGGTCGGCATTTTGGCAGGTCAAATCCCGAGTGCCGAGTAACAGAGTGAGCACCTGTTACTCGTCCCAGCTTCTGCCAACCTAGGAGTTTGAAAGCACATAAAAAATGCAAGTAGAAAAATAGGGAACACTACGGTGGGAAGGTAACAGCGTTCCGTGTGCCTTTGGCGTCTAGTCATGATGGCCACATGACCACGGAGACGTCCTCGGACAAGCGCTGGCTCTTCGGCTTTGAAACAGAGATGAGCACTGGCCCCTGAGTCAGAAACGACTAGCACGCATGTGCAGGGGAACCTTTACCTTTACCTAATAAGTAGCACTATTTTAAAATAATATTATAACAATTACATAAAGTAAGAGACTATTTTTAAATGAGAGATGGCAAATTGCTGCACATTTCCTAGTTTAAATCTGTTATAGGTCACATCCTGTACCTAGCAGATTTTGGCAAAGAAAAGATAAAATAATTCTCACGTAATCACCTAAAACTTCAAGGTCAAATTTTGTAAACGTTTGCTCTGAATTACTTCTGATAGTAATCTGGGAAAAAAGATGAGTCTATCTTAAATGGTCCAGAGTGATTTCAGGGCTTACTTCTTTCCTATATCTTATTTTTAAGCTGATGTACAAAGATTCTCTTTGTGGTGAGGAGAATATATAAAGCATATGAATTAAGAAGAAGTGAATTATTAGTTTAGTTATGCTCCATGGTATTTTATATTTCTGATTGACAAAACACATAACTTAGAGAAGAAGTAGGTGATAAATGTAAATATATGTATTAAATAAATGTAGTAAACAAAGTAAAATTAACATGAGAAATTCTAAATGACAGTTGGAATTCCAAATGTATAGTGCATATTTTCCTCAAGATGGAAGGATGAACTTAAGTGATGGGTGTTCTGGGCGTTCTATGAGAAAAAAAGCCCTGGGAGAGCCTATAAATTTTATAACAGCTTAACTAACTAACTAACTAACTAACTAACTAACTAATAAATAAATAAATATTTCAGGGAAACAATTGAAGGGAACTTAAATACTGTGTTTGGTCCTGGGCGCTATATTTTAGGAAATATTCTGAAATAGAAAACTAACAAGGATGATCAGATAAACAGGCTATGTTTAGCCTTGAGAAGAGCAGTTTGATGAGGGATAGGATTGCACTTTTTAAACCAAATGGTGAAGGGGACGGAATAGTGATTTTAGGATGTGTTATGGATAATGATTCTACACCCAATGAATAGTGGAGGCTACCTACTAAACAACACAGCGTATTATCTACTATATTGTAGGATTTGCTCTGCAAGAATATAACCAGATTGAAAGGATTACAGTATTTATAGGTTCAAAGGCAAGCATGACATTGGCTACATCTACCTTATACAAAGCATCACATAGTCACATATGTATGTTTCCTAAATGGCCATTAAAACTCTGACATCATTTAAAAAAATAATAAATCCTGGATTGTCATTTTCCTATCTTGAAGCCCCCCCTTGACATTTATACTGGATGTATGACTGTTTCTTTCCACATGACTTACTTTTTTGGAATTCATGGAGGATGACCCTTGCTTGTTATATTTTTGCTATTGTGATCTGGGTATAGGTTTTGGTTGAATATTAATATAACATCCCAGTGGTAGCAGGATTACCAAACCAGTGATGGATGTGTTCATACAAAGGAAATGTGCAGCCTCTCCATGCCCAGAGGATACTATCACTGGAGCTGTTGGTGAGCAGTCATTATCTCGAAAAACCTTTTCCAGGGATGTGAAGGGTGCTTCCTTAATTAAAATGTTCTCATGAAATTGTCCCTTTGAATGTTTTACACAGCCCTGCTGAATATGCCAAATAATTTTTGCTGAAGGCTAGTTGGGTTGAATAAAGTAGTGTCTAAATCTCTTGTTGAGTTCTTCCTGAAATAAGAATAAAACAAAGAAAAGTCCACATTTATGCCTACATCATGTCCTTTAGTGGGTGTTATCAGGAACTTATGTAGGTTTGGAGTTTAGTACAGTCAGTATTCTGGCAGGGTTTGTGAAATTGCCAAATCCAATAGTTGCATTGTATGTAGGATAACGGCTGGAAGTGTTCCATTCTGACCCAGCATCATGAACAAAATTACTTGAGTCCTCAAGAACAACATGTACAATATCTTAATGCTTTTAAAACTTACTTGAAGTTTGAGGGCAAAAAGACCAGCTAAGAACATCTAAATGAAAAAGAAAAGAACTGATTTTGATGTCTCATAATGGTCAGCACTAGAGAGGCCTGTACAATTATTTAGGTACATATTGACCTAGATGTTGAGTGCTGAACATTATGTTTAAAGAATCTGCAAGAGATCAATTAAATTTCATATAATTCTGGCACATTCAATAGGAGTAGTCCTCTCCTGATTATAGTATCAACGAGGTCAAGAAGTACATGACTGTGTAAATGCCTGTAGTTTGTATAGAACACTGAGTAGGTTTAGAAATGTTATATCCATCTGCAATAATAACCCCCTGTTCCAAGATGAGACAACACTCAATCAATCATAATAGAGCTGGAAGAGACTTTGGAGGTCTTCTAGTCCAGCCCTCTGCTCAAGCAGGAGATCCTATACCATTTAAGACAAATGGTTGTCCAGTCTCTTCTTAAAACCTCTAGTGATGAAGCACCCACGATTTCTGAAGGCAAGCTGTTCCACTGGTTAATTGTCTTCACTATTAGGAAATTTCTCCTTAATTCCAGATTGCTTCTCTCTAGTTTTCATTCATTGTTGCTTGTCTTGCTTTCTGGTGCTTTGGAGAATAATTTGACCCCCTCCTCCTTGTGGCAGCCTCTCAAATACTGGGATACTGTTATCATGTCCTCCCCCCTAGTCCTTCTTTTCTTTAGACTGGCTATACCCAAATCCTACAATCATTCTTCATATGTTTTAGTCTCCAGGCCTTTAATCATTTTTAGTTGCTCTTCTTTGCACTTTTTCCAAAGTCTCAACATCTTTTTTGTAATGTAATTTTTTGCAAACTCAACCATCCAACCTTTTCTATTTTTGGAAAGCTGTGCTTCTCCAAAATCTCCAACAGCCTAAGGACTTATTTCCATATAAATACATTATGTCAAGGAAATGATTTAGAAGCTACCCAGTTGTATAATGTGCAGATGAAAGATGCATTGTTAGGAATGACTCAGCAGGAGTCTGTATCCCTTTAAAAGCTTGAGTATAGAAGGGAAGGCCTTGCTGGAGTCTTTGTCTCTCATCTGTTTCCTGCTGTAACTGCTGTGTGTTGGAGTTTACTGTCTTACCATGTGTATGTATTTTGTTCCTTGTATATATTATAGATAGTGTAATATAAACCACAATTTAATATAAACCACTGTTTATTGCATTTATTCCTGGGTTACCTCAGTGCAATAAGACTGGGCATGATCTGACAGGTTATGGGCCCACAGGAGAAACCCAGTGAGAATTTGACACAGAGCCAGAGGAGTGGAGGCTTGTGGTTTGTGGTGGTTTAAAGAAGCAGGCAACATAGCTTCCATCAGTGTAATGGGATAAGGTTTTGTAGTATCTCATCTGAATGACACCAACTACCTCTCCTGGAGTCTGAAAATCGAGATGTACCTGTGAAGGGAGAAGTTGTGGATTATAGTTGCTGATCTACCTGCAGCCCTGAATGATGGAGACTGGAGAAAGAATGAGAAAGCATTGGCCAGCATAATCCTGAGTTTAGAGGATAGCCAGCTAATACATGTGAGGGGTCTCCAGTCTGCTAAGGAATGTTGAGAAGCTTTGCACAGTTTGTACGTGAGAGGGATTGTGAGCAGCAAAGTAATGCTGACAAGAAAGCTATATAAAGCACAGCTGAAGCCAGGAAAGAGCATGTCTACACATTTGCAGTCCACGAGAAAGACAATCCTAGAATTAGAAGAAAGAGGGATGACTTTTACTCAGTCACATAAGGTGCATGTGGTACTCAGTTCATTGGACAATTCATGGGATGTCCTAGTGACCAGTTTAGAGTCTATGCAGGAGAAGAACTTAACCATGAGTTATTTGACTGGCCAGTTGTTAGAGGAGGAACAGAAATGTCTGGAATAGCAGCACAGAGGGGGTGACGACAATGCACAGCCTAAGCCTAGAACTACTATGTCCCAGGGTGCTGGCACAGCAGCTGAGAAAATGTGCATGGTGAAACACTGTTTCAAGTGTGGTTCTACAGAACATCTCCAGAGATGCTTCCCTGAGAGAAGAAACTGAGAAGCAGCAAGACAAGATCATAGAGCTACACAGTGGACATTTTCCCTGGCAGTGACATTAATGGAAAAGAACACTTGGTTGTTGGACAGTGGAGCCAGTCAGCATATTGCAAATGACCCACAAATGTTTTCCAATTTGAAACCAGCTAAACAAGCATTTGTTAGCTTGGCTAATAGACAACAGTCTGTTATTAAAGGGGAAGGTAAAGTTTATGTACCTGGTATAGAACAAATGGATAATGTATTATATGTGCCAGAGTTAGACCATAATTTACTCAGTATTTTGAGTTTGGATAAACTGGGATATGAAGTAATGTTTGCAAAGGTTCAATACACCATAAGGAAAGGTGGGAGGATTTGTGCACAAGGTGTTAAACAGGATAATTTGTATGTACTAAGAAAGCAGCAGGATAGTTGTGCACAAATGTTCATGAACACACCCAAGCATGATAACTGTGTACATTTATTACACAGAAGGTTAGGACATGTGAGTTTTAAAGTGGTGCAGAGGATGCCAAACCTAGCTGAGGGACTAAGAATTAAAAAATGCAACACATATTTAGATTGTGCTATTTGTAAGGAGTTGACATCTAGGTTGTATCCTGTAAGTAAGAAAAGCATGAGGGAAACTATCAGGGTTTTGCAGTTAGTGCACATTGATTTAATTGGTCCTATGGCACCCTCTCTTGGAGGAGCTATGCACCTACTAGTCTTAGTAGATGACTACACCAGGTTTGGGTTTTGCTCCCTATTACAGAACAAAACTGAAGTTCTACAACAGTTTAAGCAGTGGGTGAGCTTTGTAGAGAGAAGGTATGGCCACAAGGTATGCCAGCTGCAAATAGACAGGGGAACAGAGTTCATGTCTGATAATTTCCAAAGGTGGCTGAGAAATGTAGGCATAAAGCATAGATATAAAAATGCTTACATGCCAGCAGAAAATGGAGTGGCTGAAAGGAGAAATAGTATATTGCAGACCATGAAGGAGTCACTGTTGGCAGATGCCGGAATGAGTAACATGTATTGGGGAGAATCCATAAAAAAAGCCAAATATTTAGTGAACAGGGTATGGAGTGTTGCTATCAATGAAACTCCATATTACATGTTATATGGAAGAAAACCTTTGTTGGCTCACCAAAGGACATTTGGTAGTTATGCTTGGGTGCATATCCCCAAAGGCACCAGAAGGAAAGAACAGAAAAAGGCCAGGAAACTTAGGTTTGTGGGATATGAGCCAGGTTCCAAGGGATATAGATTTTCAGAAACAAGGAAGGTTGTGATTTCATGGTCTGCCAGTTTTGCAGAGCAAAATAATTGGAACAGGGTGCATGCTAACATTGAAGTGTTCATGCCAACAAGTAGCATTAGTTCTCAGGAAGGAGAGGCTACACAAAACCTAATGAAAGAAGAACAGGATAGCAGTCAGAAATAATAGGGATGGATGAGGATAGACCTGAGATTAAAAAAGGAGTAACAGAAAGTCAGAAACAGGTGATCCCTAGGAGGTTTGAACATAGCAATAAAGGTGTACCTCCTGATCGATTCACAGCAAGTGGGGTTAGAGCATATAAAGTAAGGTATGAATCCCGTGATTATCAAGAAATCTTATCATTATCTAATGTAGAAAAGGATAAATGGAAGTACACAGTAATGAACTGCAGTATAAGGCAGGAATGTACACAAAGGAAAATTGTTTAATTGTTCAATTGTTCCAGCTAATATGTTGACTAAGTTTTAAATGCAGGCAATTGTAAATGTAAAAGCATTTGGGTTAGCAGCTGTTTAGCTTTACATGGGAGGAGTGTCAAGGTAATGATTTAGAAGCTAACCAGCTTGTATAATATGGAGATGAATGATGCAATGTTAGGAATTGTTGTGTAGTGAGTTCTTTGCTGGCAATAAGTGAGACGAGAGGTTGCAAACAGGAACATTGCTTTATTGAGGCAAACAGGAACAGAACTGAAACAGAGGCTTCTGTGCAGCTACTTATATGGTTGGCCACTAGGGGGTGGCCAATAGGTTTAAAGGAACCCATTCCCGCCCCAAATCATCCAATGATCTTCTTGCAGACAGCAAGTCTGGGTTAGTCAGTGACCATTACACAGACACACCAATTGAGCAACCTTAAGCAGCATTCAAACAGACACGTGAAACAGTTCAAGTAAAATCCAAATACATTACAGGAATGATTCAGCAGGAGTCTGTATCCCTTTAAGAGCTTGCTGGAGTCTTTCTCTCTGGTCCATTTCCTGCTGTAACTGCTGTGTGTTAGAGTTTGCTGTATTATCACGTGTACGTATTTTGTTCCTAGTATATATTGTAGATAGCGTAATATAAACCACCATTTAATACAAACCACTGTTTACTGAATTTACTTCTGGGTTACCTCAGTGCAGTAAGACTGTGCATGCTCTGAGACATTATATCAGGCCCATTTCAATCTTCCCTTCTGCCTCTGGTTAAAAGTTTAAAGCTAATGACAAGCTTCTATCAAACAAGAATATTATCTGCATGATGCTGATATATTTGCCTACAGTTACTTATATTCATTTGGTTGCATGGCCCTGTGTGGATTTTAATATGACCCGTTTGCACTACTCAAGCACTGATTTGTATGCTCTCAGGGGGGGGTTCCTCCCTCCTGGGTACGACCTGCCGCTATGTCCCTTACTTCCCTTAAGGACAGCCCCAATTGTTGGAACCCCGAGAGGTGATTGGGCTTAGACAGGGGCCTTTGGTGGAAACGTATTAAGAGGCCCCTGGTATGTTTTTAGCCGGTTATTTTAAAGGGTTAGAGAGGGGGGAAGGGTAGGGGTGGGAGGGAATTGGAGTGTATTTCAACTGGCTGTCAGTCTAGGCCTGTGACAGTCTCCGGTGGGATGGGGTTGGGGTTTGGGCCTTCCGGTTCCTTTAGTACTGGGGTGGGGTCGCAAATCCCCATGACAATGGGGAATGGCAGCAGGTGTCTGCACGGAGGGCCATATCAACATCCGGGATCGCGCCCCCGTTGTCTTTGAGCGGTGGCATGCTCCGACCCTCCAGTTGGCACCCTTTTGTTTGGGGGTGAGGGGGATCCGGCCCCTGAGCTCAGGCTAGTGTATTTTAATGCCAGATCCATTGTTAACAAGGCTCCCCTCATCCAAGACTTGATCGAGGAGGAACACGCGGATCTGGCATGCATTTCGGAAACCTGGTTGGGCTCGGAGGGAGGGGTCCCTCTGACTGAGTTATGCCCTCCAGGTTTCTGTGTGCTACACTGGCCATGGGCTCAGAGTAGGGGCGGTGGGGTGGCAGTGGTTATACGGGAGACCCTATGTCCGCGGGAGACCACCGTTGTGCAGATAGGCAGGAGTGAGTCCCTCCTCCTGAGGTGCGGCCCTCGGGCTCAGTTGGGCCTGCTGCTAACATACCTGGCACCCAGCTGTGTGGCAACGGCCCTACCCAGGCTGCTCGACACCCTCTCAGGGTTGTCAGTGGAGTTTCCCAGGCTCATAGTTCTGGGTGACTTCAACCTGCCTTCCCTGGGAGGGTTGTCAGAGCTAGCTCGGGAGTTCATGGCTTCCATGATGGCTATGGACCTGACCCAAGTAATTCAAGGCCCAACTCATGGGGGGGGTTACACTCTCGACCTGGTTTTCTTATCTGGATAGTGGTTAGATGATCTGGGAGGGGGTTTGCCAACTATTGTACCCCTGTCATGGTCCGATCACTATCTCCTGTGGCTGGTCTTCTGCTATGCCACCCCCCGCTGCTGGGCTGCAGAGCCGACCAGGTGGTTCCACCCCAGGCGTCTAATGGACCTGGAACGGTTCCAGATGGCACTTGGGTCTTTACCTATCTCCCTCACTTGCAGCCCGGTCGATGCCTTGGTGGATTCCTGGGAAAGGGCTGCCGCTGAGGCACTCGATCGTGTTGTACCCTTGCGACCCCTGACCCGGCACGTTGGGCCCCATGGTTTTCTGTGGAGCTCTGGGAGATGAAGCGTCGGAGACGGGGTCTAGAGAGCGGTTGAAAGTCCAGCCGGTCTGAATCTGACAGATTGCAACTAGGAACATTTAAAAGGTCTTATCTCGTGGTGATGAGGACGGCGAAGTCTAATTACTTCGCTGCCCTCATCGCGTCCACAGATAATCACCCGGCCGCTCTGTTTAGGGTGACTCGCTCCCTCCTTAATCAGGAGATGAGGGAGGAGCCGTTACAGGGGCAGGCTGAGCTCCACCACTTGTTTATTGGACCCGTGCCCCTCCTGGCTGGTTTATGTGGCCCAGGAGGAGACACGAGGCTGGTTCCAGGCAGTAATAACTGCTTCTTTGAGGGAGGGTGTATTCCCCACTGCCTTGAAGGAGGCATGGTGGCGCATCAGCTTCCTCTGTTCCTGGAGGAAACTGATTATCTTGACCTGTACCAATCAGGTTTCAGGCCTGGGTACAGCACGGAGACGGCATTGGTCGCACTGGTGAATGATCTCTGGTGGGCTCGGGACAGGGGGTGTTCCTCTGTCCTAGTCCTATTAGACCTCTCAGCAGCTTTTGATACCATCGACCATGGTATCCTACTGCGGCGTCTCAGGGGGCTGGGAGTGGGAGGCACTGTTTTACAGTGGTTCTCCTCCTATCTCCTGGGCCATTCGCAGTTGGTGTTGACGGGAGGGCAGAGGTCCGCCCCACGGTCTCTCGTTTGTGGATTTCCTCAGGGGTCGGTCCTCTTGTTGTGATTCAGGGTCAGCCTGTGGGTCCGGCAGCCGGGTCGGTTGACTAGGATGATTCAGACGAGGGGGAGGAGGAGGGTGTTGAAGACGAACTTGCTGATGATGACTTGGAGGCTTCGCAGAGCTCCCAGCCAGGCCCCTCTTACTTGGTGGAGACTCAGCTGCGCGAGCCCGACAGTGCAGATGATGATGACCCACAGCTGGCCCTGTTCAAGGACGCCCGACGCAGGAGGCAGTCAAGCAGGAGCAAGCAGAGAAAGGCTGTGGGACTTCTCGGGAGGAGGCACAGGGAGGCCACGCCCTGAACTCTAATAAAGGGAGTGTTTGGGAAAGGGCTGGTTGCTGAAAGCAACCGCTCCGTTTGAGGATCAAAGTTCCGGTATCTTGTTTCTTGTTGTTTGTTTGTGTATTAAACTTGGTAGACGTTTTCCAGCCTCAGACGTTTTCCAGCCTCTGCCGTTTGTACAGGGGTTGCCTTTCTGCAAGGCCGGTAGCAGGCTGGTACAGAACAGTTTGCTTTCAGCCTCCCACCCCTTACAACTATTATGGAGCAGCTACGTACCGAGAATGCTCAGCTCACTCAGCAACTCACTTTGCTGGCAGCTCAGGTGGCTCAACTTCAAGCACAGGTTCATGCTGCACCCCCACCCAGGAGAAAATGCCAGGTAGCAATGCCGGATAAGTTTACAGGTACTCCAGAACTGTTTCCTGCTTTCCTGGGACAATGCCAGCTCTTTATCAGCGTGAGAGCAGCTGATTTCCCCACTGACCGGGATAAGGTGGGGTTTGTGTTAAGCCTTCTTTCGGGGGATGCAGCTCGTTGGGGCACGCCTCTGCTGGCTCAACCTAGCCCATTGTTGGACAACTTTGTGGGGTTTTGTGACCATATGCGTCTAATGTACGAGGACCCAATTAAGACGCAGACTGCCACCCGATGCCTGAAAGCTCTGAGGCAGGGTCAATGCCCCCTACAGGGCTATATCAGCGATTTCCGGCTGCTTAGCCAGGATTCCGCCTGGAATGAGGCTGCGCTCGTGGATGCCTTCCAGGATGGATTGTCGGAGGAGATGTTGGATGAGCTGGCCCGTGTGGACATTCCCTCAGACCTGAATGGGCTGATCCATCTTTGCCTGCGGATCGATGCCCGGTTGCAGCAGCGAAAGAGTTGCCGTGTCACCCCACAGACCCCTGCCGCCCCTGTTGTGCGTGAGCCCCCAGTCCAAAGGGAGGAGCCAATGGAGCTGGGTGCCGCCAGGTCTCGTCTATCGGTGACGGAAATGAACAGACGACGATCGGGGGGTTGTGTTTTTACTGTGGGGACCCTGGACATTTGGCTGCTTCTTGCCCAAAGAAGCGTCAGCGGGCATCAGTGACCAAGCCTGCCCCGAGAAAGTCCCCTACTTTGCTGTCGGGAAACGCCCCGAGCCCGATCTAGATGGTGTGATAGATCGGGCGTCCCACAACAACAACACCGAGCGACGCCGTTCCGATGGTGCCTGTGAACCTCCACGGCATTTGATTTTGGAGGCACGTCTGATCCTTCCTGGCAAGCCAGAGGGGATTCCAGTCCATGCCTTAATTGACTCTGGGGCCACCACAAACTTTATGGACTCAGCCTTTGTGGCCAAATGGGCTGTTCCCCAGTGTCCAGTGGATCCGCCCATGTTAGTGGAGACTATCGATGGTCGAGTGCTCCTGTCTGGGCCTATTACGGCCGCCACGCAACAAGTATGTATGGCCATCAGTTCCCATGTGGAGGCCATCCAGTTCTACATCACTTCAGATCTGCACTTCCCCGTGGTCTTGGGACTTGCGTGGCTCCGGGCGCATGACCCACAGATCTATTGGTCACAGAACTTGGTCACCTTCCCAAGCTTGCAGTGCGTGGACCACTCCCGCCATATCTGTGCCGGCCAGGTGGAGGGTTCCCCAGGGGTTTCTTTGCCACCCGAACTGTCCGACTTTGCTGATGTGTTCAGCGAGTCAGAGGCGGATCAATTACCCCCGCACAGGCCCTATGACTGCTCCATTGATTTAGTCCCTGATGCGCCTCTCCCAGTGGGGCGTTTGTACTCCATGTCGGAGCCCGAGTTGGCTGCATTGCGGGACTTCCTGGAGAAGAATTTGGCTCGCGGTTTCATCCGGCCCTCGTCCTCGCCAGTGTCTGCACCCGTGCTCTTCGTCAAAAAGAAGTCGGGCGAATTACGGCTTTGCTGCGACTACCGGAAACTCAACGCCATCACGGTGCGCAACCGTTACCCGCTGCCCCTCATCCCCGAGCTCTTGGACCGACTCCGGGAGGCTAAGATCTTCACGAAACTGGACTTGCGTGGAGCTTACAACCTCGTCAGGGTTCGGCCGGGTGATGAGTGGAAGACGGCGTTTGGTACTCGCTATGGACATTTTGAGTACACGGTGATGCCATTTGGCCTGACCAACGCCCCCGCTGTGTTTCAGCATTTTATGAACGACATCTTCCGGGATCTGCTGGACCAGTTTGTCGTGATCTATTTGGACGACATCCTGATTTACTCCCCGTCGCGTGAAGTGCATCATCAGCATCTCCGTCAGGTCCTGCAGCGACTCCGAGAACATCGGCTGTTTGCCAAGTTGGAGAAGTGCCAGTTCTACCAGGTGACCATCGATTTCCTGGGTCACCGCATTTCTCCTGAGGGCATCGCCATGGAGCCGAGTAAGGTTGAGTCGTTGCAGAGTTGGCAACCCCCGCGTCGCGTGAAGGATGTTCAGCGACTTCTTGGATTTGCCAACTACTATCGAACTTTCATCCCTGGCTTTGCTGCCTTGACAGCCCCCCTCACCCGGCTCCTGCAGAAGAAGACTCGGTTCCAGTGGAACGCACCAGAACAACAGGCGTTCCAGTCTTTGAAGGAAGCCTTCATGAAGGAGCCCATCTTGAAGCATCCTGACCCGCAATGGCCATTTGTCGTGGAGGCGGACGCCTCCGACATTGCCATTGGGGCAGTGTTACTCCAGGCAACGACGCCCAGCGGTACCCTTGCGCGTATCACTCTCGGAAATTGAACCCCTCGGAGCGCAACTATACCATCTGGGAGAAGGAGCTGCTGGCCATCAAAGCGGCGTTCGAGGCTTGGAGGCATCATCTGGAGGGAGCGCGGCATCAAATTGAGGTCCGGACGGACCATAAGAATCTGGAAAGCCTGCAGACCGCTCGGAATTTGAACCAACGCCAGATCCGGTGGTCTCTTTTCTTTGCGAGGTTTGACTTCCGGGTTCGGTACATACCAAGCGGGCACAATCAGAGAGCAGATGCTCTGTCCAGGAAGCCCGAATATACCCGAGTGGAAGACAAGCTTCTGCCCAGGACAGTGATCCCCGTCGAGTCTTTTGCTGCGGTGCGGGAGCCGGTTGATATACGGGCTCGGATCCGGGAGGCACAGCAGCAGGAGGCGTGGGTGGCTCAGCGGAAGGAGGAGGTGGGGCCAGATTCGCCTTGGACGGTCACGGATGGACTCTTGTATTATCGTGACCGGCTCTATGTTCCGGGAGGGCCACTCAGGGGACTCGTCCTCAGCCAGTGTCATGATAACCCGGCAGCGGGGCATTTTGGTCTGTTCAAGACTCTGAACCTGGTCTCCCGTACCTTCTGGTGGCCCCGAGTCCGACACGACGTCCAGTCTTATGTCACCTCCTGCATCCCATGCAGGCAGGCCAAGTCAGCGACAGGGGCCCCGCCTGGATTACTGCAGCCTTTGCCAACACCCAAGAGACCCTGGGGGGCTGTGTCCATGGACTTTCTGACGGATTTACCCCCATCCTCCGGTTTCACGACAGTGTTTGTGGTGGTGGACATGCTGACCAAGATGGCGCACTTCATCCCCTGTCGCGGCTTACCGTCAGCTCGCGCCACTAGTCGTATGTTTATTCAACAGGTGTTTCGGCTGCACGGCCTCCCCGATAGAGTCGTCTCTGATAGGGGGGCCCAGTTTACAGCCCGCTTCTGGAGTTGATGCATTCGTTGGATATCAAGGTTTGCCTCTCATCCGCGCATCATCCTCAAACTGACGGGGGAACCGAGAAGGTCATCGGTATCCTGTAACAGTATCTGCGCTGCTACGTCAACCTGCAGCAGGACAATTGGGTGGACTATCTGGCCATAGCCGAGTTTGCCTTTAACAACTCGCAGCACACCTCCACGCAGATGACACCGTTCTTGGCCAATGTGGGTTTGCTGATCGGTCAAGATGGGATACGCCTCCACTATCGTTGGGGGATCGGGTCTGGCTGTCCACCATGAACTTACCGTCCACATGGCCGGTGAGGAAGTTAGATCACCGATATTTAGGACCGTTCCCAGTCGAGGCTGTCATCAATCCGGTCGCCTATCGCTTAACTCTGCCACGTTCCCTGCGCGTGCACCCCGTCTTCCATCGGTCTCTGTTGGTCCCCGAGCAACCGGCTTGTCCACTCCGCCAAGCGGAACCTCCCCCATCAGGACCTCGTGATGGAGGCAGCAACCCCGAGTATGAGGTCGCCAGCATCAGGGATTCCCGTTGGCTGAAAGGTCGTTTCCAGTACCTGATCGAGTGGAAAGGTTACGGGCCGGAGGACTTCACCTGGGAAGACGCGACCGCCGTTCATGCCCCTGCGTTGGTGACTGCTTTTCACGAACAATTCCCATCCCGACCGCATCCGGATCGGCAGCCCCGGGGGAAGGGCCCTGCGGTGCGGGATAGTGTTGTGATTCAGGGTCAGCCTGTGGGTCCGGCAGCCGGGTCGGATGACTCGGATGATTCAGACGAGGGGGAGGAGGAGGGTGTTGAAGACGAACTTGCTGATGATGGCTTGGAGGCTTCGCAGAGCTCCCAGCCAGGCCCCTCTTACTTGGTGGAGACTCAGCTGCGCGAGCCCGACAGTGCAGATGATGATGACCCACAGCTGGCCCTGTTCAAGGACGCCCGACGCAGGAGGCAGTCAAGCAGGAGCAAGCAGAGAAAGGCTGTGGGACTTCTCGGGAGGAGGCACAGGGAGGCCACGCCCTGAACTCTAATAAAGGGAGTGTTTGGGGAAGGGCTGGTTGCTGAAAGCAACCGCTCCGTTTGAGGATCAAAGTTCCGGTATCTTGTTTCTTGTTGTTTGTTTGTGTATTAAACTTGGCAGACGTTTTCCAGCCTCAGACGTTTTCCAGCCTCTGCCGTTTGTACAGGGGTTGCCTTTCTGCAAGGCCGGTAGCAGGCTGGTACAGAACACCTCTCTCCCCTCTTGTTCAACATCTATATGAAGCCGCTGGGTGAGCTCATTTGTGGTTTCGGGGTGGGGTATCATTAGTATGCTGATGATACCCAACTTTTTCTTTCCACCCCGAACCAACCCAGTGATGCCCTCGATGTGATGTCCCGTTGCCTGGAGGCAGTCCGGGTTTGGATGGGGAGAAACAGGCTTCGTCTCAATCCTGCCAAGACTGAGTGGCTGTGCATACCGGCATCTCGGGTTAACCACTTTGTTCCATCATTAATGATGGGGGGGTGAGGTGTTACCCCCTGTTGATAGGGCTCGCAACTTGGGCGTCCTCCTGGATTCACCGCTCAGTTTTGAAGATCATATAGGAGCTGTGGCCAGGGGGGCTTTTGCCCAGGTTCGCCTGGTGCGCCAGTTGCAGCCCTATCTGGACTGAGATGCCCTACGCACAGTCACCCATGTGCTCGTGACCTCCCGGCTAGACTACTGCAATGCTCTCTACATGGGGCTGCCCTTGAGGACCACTCGAAGGCTTCAGCTGGTGCAGAATGCAGCCGCACAAGTTGTTATGGGAGTTTCCCGATACTCCCATGTAATGCCTCTTCTCCGCGAGCTGCATTGGCTTCCAGTTGCCCTCTGAGTGAGATTCAAGGTGCTGGTGATGACCTATAAAGCCCTAAATGGCTTGGGTCCGGATTATTTGAGGGAACACCTGCTGTTGGCATGAACTCCCCATCATCCTGTGCGCTCCCAGAGGGAGGGCCTTCTTAGGGTACCGCCGATGAAGGACTGCCGGCGGGTGACTCCCAGAGAGAGGGCCTTCTCTGTGGGTGCGCCTGCCCTTTGGAACCAACTTCCTATGGAACTTAGGACTGCCCCTGACCTCCGTCCGTTCCGTCGGGACCTTAAAACTAGGCTCTTTGAGCTGTCTGGCCTAGACTGAGGGGTTTTTAATTGGGTTTTAAAGTTTTAATTTTTGGGCTTAAATTTAATTACTTGTTTTAAATTTATTTTAACTTTTGTATTGTATGGTTTTAATTGCCCTGTAAACTGCCCTGAGTCCTATGGGAATAGGGCGGTATAGAAATCAAAATAATAAAATAAACAAATAAACAAATATTGTAGTTGGCTGGGATACTGATAAACCTCCATCAGTAATCTCTTTAAAATTCATCAATAATTTCCTGTTTGTTCCAAGAACACTAGACAACTGAAGAATAAAAAAGGACATTGGAAGAATATCTGAAGAACAGTAAAGAAGATGCATTGAAGATAGTATACTGAGAAGGCTTCTTGAGAACTGGAGAGACCAAATGAAGAATAGGAAAGAGACATGACAAGGCAAAATATTTCATGGACCATACATAAAAATAGCAGGAAAAACAGATAACAACAGGACCTGGCAATGTCTAAGAGCAAAAAAATTGAAGAAAGAGAGAGGGGGGCTAGTTCTGGCTGCACAAAACCAAGTCTTAAGAATGAATGTACACAAAGCCAGAATTGAGAAGATGACAACAGTCAACAAATGCTGCCTATGCAAAAAAGCTAGAGAAACAGTGTACCATTTACTTTAGCTGCTGCAAGAAAATTGTACAGATGGACTACAAACAGTGGCACAGCAAAATAGCAATGAAAGTACATTGTAATATCTGCAAGAAATACCATTTGCCTGCAAACAAGAACTGGTGGAGCCACAAAAGAGGCAAAGTAATAGAAAATGAAGAAACTAAAATGTTCTGGAACTCTAGAATTCAAACAGACAAGCATCTGCCACACAGTACCCTAGACTTAGAACTGTCAATAAGAAAGGTAGAAAAAACCCCAAACCCAGTCTAAATAGTGAACTTTGCAGTACCTGGAGAAAGCAAAGTAAAAAAGAACTAGAGAAAATCACAACATGCAAAAACCTGCAAAAAGAAGTAGAATGACTGTGGCAAAAAGCAGGGCAAATATGGTATCAATAATAACAACATCCTTGAGTAGTAATATTTGGAGTACCACTGGCATTGGCATTGACAAATCCACCATCAGTCAGTTGCCAAAGGGAGCTTTATTTGGAACAGCTTACATCCTGCAATGATACCTTTAAGACTGTCAAACAACATCTTTCTACCCCAGATCCTTGGGAAGGACTTGATAAGTAGATAAAAATGCCAAATCCACTCTAAACATAATAAAAATAGTGGCTTTTCAGAAATCAAAGCAATGTTAAGCAAAAACGATATTCCTTTCTAGCTGCTGTTACAGCACACTAAAAAGCAGAGACATCACCCTACCAACAAAAGTGTGTATCGTCAAGGCTATGGTCTTCCCAGTTGCAATGTATGGCTGTGAAAGTTGGACCATAAGAAAGGCTGAGTGCCAAAGAATTGAGGCCTTTGAACTATGGTGCTGGAGAAGACTCCTATGAGTCCCTTGGATTGCAAGGCGAGCAAACTGGTCAGTCTTAGAGGAGATCAACCCTGACTTCTCTTTAGAAGGCCAGATCCTGAAGTTGAAACTCAAATACTTTGGCCACCTAATGAGAAGGAAGGACTCACTGGAGAAGAGCCTAATGCTGGGAAAGGTGGAGGGCAAGAGAAGAAGGGGACGACAGAGAATGAGGTGGCTGGATGGAGTCACTGAAGCAGTAGGCATGAGCTTGAATGGACTCCAGAAGATGGTAGAGGACAGGAAGGTCTGGAGGAACATGTCCACGGGGTCGCGATGGGTCGGACACGACTTTGCAGCTAACAACAGCTGCTGTTATCATGGGCCAAATATTTTAGAATGACTGAATTAATGGAAAGTAAAAAAATATTTTAATCTCCATTGAGGGATACCATGTATCTTATTCATGCTAGCTGAGATTGCTAATCCTTTGGGTACTAACAGTCTTGACTGAGTTGTTGACAATGCACCCTGGTGTGAGATCCTGGCAGACAAGAAGGCCTTGGAGCTTTCAGGAATAGTTCCTGCAACAACATCAGCCCAGATTCATCTCATACTCTTTCTCTTCCAAGTGGTTCTTCTTGGGCAGCATCATACTGGGACTTCTCATTAAGTGTACACTCACTGCACCCCTTCTTATATGGATGGAAGATCAGTACAGTTGGACTGCCTGGAATGGGAGACTTTGGTGTCAGGATTCAATATGTCATGCCCTAAAAAGAAAGCCACAACTTCAATAAACATTGATTTTATTATCAATTTCCAAAATCACAAGACTGCATCTCACTTATTTTGGCCATGTCATGCAAGGGGAATTCACTGGAGAAAGCAATTATGTTTCAGAGAGTTAGCGGTGAAAGGAAACCAGGCCACCCAAGAACATGGTGGCTGGACACCATCAAAGCCAACGCCAGCCAGAGCATAAAGTGTTTCAAAGAAGTAGTGCAAAATTGGAAGATGTGAAGAGAACTAGTCCATAGAAGTAATCCTTAGCATGTGAGCCAATCAGTTGTCATAAGAGAGATCTAATAAACCTTCCCCCACCAGCACAACATGCCCAAAACAAAGAATTTCACAAGGAAGAAAAAGAGAGAAGGCTAAAGGGATCCTTCTGCGGCTTCACTAATCGCAATATTGAATAGAGAGAATTACTTTCAATCTGAGCAGCTGCACAGCTTGTTGCTGTTCAGCACGCCTTCATTTGGAGCCCCCAGTGGGTTGCCACTCTAAATTTCCTGTAGATTCTTCTATGCCAGGCAAGCATTCTCCTGGGATCATTAGCTGCTCTCAATTTAGGTTGCCAATACAAATGTGAAAGTTACAATTTAACGGTGCCCCTGAAATAGTATATCATTGTATACCCTTGGATGAGGGTAAAAAAAAACAACAACAAAAAACAAAAAACAAAACTCAGAGCAGAATCCTGGGAAAGCAGCAGTTTTAAGGACATGGAAAAGAGCCAGTCACATCACCAGAAGTAGGCAGGAAGGGCTGCGTTGCTCAGGCTGTGCACGAGCAGCCTTTAAAAAAAGGCAACAAGGCACACTACATCCGTATTTTGTACTTCGTAATGAGGTTGGAAACGTACAGACCCAAAGGTATGAAGTGAGTTTCCCCTAATATTCAATCTACCTTATCCCTCTGTGCTCCTTTCCAAGTAAACGAGAAACAGTCTTCACATTACATAAAGTTTGAGTAAATTATGTGGGCCTGCCTGATTTAAAAGATGGAGCAGGGAAAGAGAAATCATTGAACATTTTAACAGGCAGTTAGGTTAAGTAACTAAATGGACAGGAGGGCTTTTCCCCCTTCTTTTTCTAAACCTGTAATTGGTAGTTACATAGTAAAGAAATTTAATCTCTCATTTGGTTAAGTTTTATATCTGTGCCAAACACCTCAACATATGAGCAGCTAATGGAATTCCCAAATCATTTTAGTGATGAAAAACAGTAAAGCAACTCCTTTTTTTCAGACTGTAATCTCTATTTTCAAAGTAATGGAATAAGAAAATAGCTATTTAATTGCTTTTTTTATTTAGTTGAGTCATATAAAAAAATTTAAAACTGCCTTTTTAGAGAATAAACCACCCTTTCAATCTCTAACTCATCCAGATGATTCTTTTTCCTCAGGAATTCATAACTAATGAAAAAGAGAAGTGATGCTATTTCAACTTGTTCCAGAATTATTGATACCTATTAGTGCCAAAAATACGTAAATAATGAAATTAAGTTTTTATTTCTTTTCCCATGGGATCTTTTCCGGAATGCAAAGACAGCAATCTTCCAGAATAGATGACAATATTGGTTTTGGACAAGGAATGTTGGCATAAGAGATTTAACTTGTTAATGGATCTGCTAAATTGATCTGCTAAATTAAAAGCCCATTTCCTGGAAAAAATAAATTTTTTGATTTAATGTCACTTTTTTTTAAAGGCAAGATAAAGGAAAGAGAAGAAAGAAGGAAAAGCTAAGGTACGGTGCAGTTTTCTTCTCCCCACAGTTTTATTTTTCAGCGTGATCTGTCCAGAATGTGGGGGGGGGGGGAAGCTAAAGAAATATCTGAACATTCATTATGAACATTATGGAATAGAATCAAATGTGATACAAACTCAATTCCCCCAAATGTTTTTTTTATTGCATCAAATCCACTGTAGCTTCCTTTGTGGTACACACATATACACAGATGCATTTTTAAAAGGACTAAAATTATAGATACGTTAGTAATAACCAAAATGAACAGCAGTAACCTCTTTCATCTCTGAGCAGGCAGAACCATTTTATCTATTATATATCTGTAAGTTTGTAAATAAAATAATAGATGTCTTTTCCTAGCAACTTTTCTTAGGTGGATGGATCTGCTGAAGTCTGAGTAAACTAAGTGGAACAAGAGAAAGGAGTGTGTGACCTGCAGGGGGAATTATGACGGATCTAATGCACAATTCCCAGACCTTCTGACCAGCAAAGTCAATGGGTAAGCCAGATTCCCTTAACAACCATGTTACGAACTTAACAACTTCAATGATTCACTTAACAACTGTGGCAAAAATACTACTGAAGGAAAAGTCTTCATCAGGATCCAGTCCAAGCTGGGAATAAACAACATGGCGACTGCTTTAGAAAGAAGGTTGTAGCTTACTGAAGAGGAGAGCCAGACAGAAAGATGGCTCTGGAAGAAAAGAGAGCAAGCACATGTAGGGAGTTGGTTTTTATACCCTCTGGGACTCTTGAGGTTGTTTCCTGTTCCTGTTTGAGACTTTGTGTTTCCTGTATCATGTACTTTGACCTGAGTCTGAGTATGTCCCTTTGGCATCTGTGGGTTAATGCTATTATGTCCTGTCTTAGAGTTTGGGTGGGGTATGTAGATTTTAGGTTCTTTGTCTTCCTAAGCTTTTAGCTGGAGGGCTCCAGCCTTCCTGAATGGATAATTACATCTGCATTTCTACTGGTTTCTGCTTGTGGGAGGGAGACCTGGGGCTATTAAGAAAAACTGGACATGCTTTTCTGCCTCTTTAAGATCCTTTGAGGAAACATAATAGTCTGCCCTTTTAATATTTCCTTCCTGGTTGGGGGGGCTGACTTCCCACAAATAGCTGTAAACTGGGACAAAACTCACTTAATAGCTGTTTCATTTAGCAACTGAAATTTTGGACTCAGTTGTAGTCATAAATTGAGGACTGCCTGTACTCTGTTCATCTACCAGCTTTTATACTTTTCAACTATTTGGATTGAGTTATAAGCTTATAAGAGATATTTTCGGAAGTATATTTTGGGGGAAAGTAAAACTTTTAAAAGTATACTTTGAAAGATGCCTTTATGCATGTCACACTTTTCCTAATAGAAGACTATACAAGATGGATGAGAGTGCCCTAGGCCACACTTGTAGATATCACACACATCTCCAAGTGGCTCGGCTGCCCTTTGCTCCTCTCAACAAGCAAAAAGATGCAAAATTTAAGGTATGTTTTGGAACCTTGGAAACTTCAAAGCACCTTATCAAGAACTTGGAGATTACATGAAAATCATTTGGAATGGATTTCTGAGGGAGTACAAGCAATCATTTCCAAAAAGAATAGGTTAATATTGTGCAGGAGGGATAGAGAAAGAGAGGTAGAAAGAAAGAATAACAGATAGAATAACAGAATATCAGAGTTGGAAGGAACCTTGGAGGTCTTTTAGTCCAACCCCCTGCTCAAGGAGGAAATCCTATACCATTTCAGACCAATGGTTGCCCAATCTCTTCTTAAAAACCTCCAGTGTTGGAACACCCACAACATCTGGAGGCAAGTCATTCTACTGATTAATTGTTTTAACTGTCAGGGAATTTCCCCTTAGTTTTAGGTTGCTTCTCTCCTTGATTAGTTTCCATCCATTGCTTCTTGTCCTGCCTTCAGGTGATTTGGAGAATAGCTTGACTCCCTCTTCTTTTTGGCAACCCCTGAGATATTGAATCACTAAGACAGAGAGAGAGAGAGAGAGAGAGAGAGAGAGAGAGAGAGAGAGAGAGAGAGAGAGAGAGAGAGAGAGAGAGAGAGAGAGAGAGAGAGATACGACATGTTGAAGCCTCACCAATGGTATTTCAACTGAACAGATTCTCCTCATATTAGAATTGTCTTCTGTCCATGCAGTTGACACTAAAATACTTCAAATCAGGATGGAAGGAAGAATCAACCCTTTCAGTACTTCAAGGAACAATAGAATAGAATAATTTTCCAAGTGAACTGCATACCAATGCTGGATTCCCAACTTGGGCTATATCTCAATTGGGTTGTGACCACCAGGTTTATTTTACAAGGCAAAGGAGATAAAAATATGGAAATGCTTTCAGAAAAAAAACCTGGCTTTGTTTGCCTGCATGCATAGGAGGAATTCCTCCGTAGAGACTTTCAGTGTCTCCCCTGTGCAGATGCAGTGCTGACCACGCCATGTCAAAAAGCAAAGCTTATTCCTTGTAGGTCTCACGGGAGGCCAAGCGTGTATAGGTGAAATGTCCCTCTGCCTCTCCCAACTGATATTGTCATAGGTCTGTGACAAGTACATGATGAAAGAGTATTTGTGGAAGACATGGCTCCTGGGGATGTTTTCATTCACTCTTCTAAATTTCAGTTCCATAGTGGTTGTTTTTTTTTAAAGAACTATTTTTTTTAAAATTCAGGAAAATACAACATAAAAAGGATGCTTGCCATTTTGCATCGAGTGGCTCTCACTTTCTTGTACTATGACAGATGAGTGCAAAGATACTGAAATACCGATATTAAAACTGTATGCAGTTAAATATTTGATTGACACTTTGTGCAAAATGATATTGACCATATTATACTGTGCTGATATTCTGATTATTTTGGATAAGTGTTTCCCCCTTTTTTTGCTGATGTATCTTTAGACTTCTCCCTTGACAAGCCTTCTAGATTGTCATTCAGTATAACTTTCTCACGACCAATTTACCTTTGATAGTATTCCAGGTTCATTTCTGAGAAGAAGCTTTATTTTTTAACTTACATTGCTATTTCAGAGACATACATGATTTTACTTATGTGTAGAAAATTAGTAATAAGCTCCAGAAGAATAGCTGTAATAACAAAGCTATTGAAAAATAATCACAATGGGAAATAGGATTTCTTTAACCAAGCAAATATTCAAATATACTGTTCAACTGCAATTAGTACATTTGCGAGAAGGAAATATGATCAATTAAAAAGCAGTAAGTTCTGTTTCCCAGGAATTTTTATTGCTTATTGCCTACATGCAATAATGCAAGATCAAGAATTAATACATTCTGATCAGCATCTAGGTTCGAAGATAAGGGGAAACATATTCCCTTATGTATATGTATATTGCAAATATAATTATGGCTAAAAATGTCTAGGCAATTGTTTATGTTTGGAAAACAAAACTGCACAATTTTTACTTCCTTCCTTAATCCTATACATGGAATGGGGAGACAGCCAAGAGCTCTTTTTCCACGGGCTCTCCAGTCTTCTTCTTACTCCTGGCCCATACTGACTTTAAGAAATCACACTTTAATTAAGACCAGAAATTTTCCAATTAAAGGATTTAATTTATTATACAGTTATACAATAATAAATTGGTCTTCTTCAAACAGACAGAGGGAGAAAAGAACATGAATTCAGAAAACCACCTCGTACAGGAGGGCTCTTCCTGTAATTTTCTCCTGCCAGTATATATTATTGTATTTATTTTGGAAAGTCCATCAAAGCAGGTTGACTGTGCTGTCCCATGCATGCACATGTACACACCACATGTGTAAGGAGTCTTTATTATGGCTTCTGAACCTGAATTGTATTCCCCATCAATCCTCTGTGCTAGCATCAGCTCAACCCCAATGAGTTCCACAGCCTACTCAAATGAAGCCATTTGAGCCTCAAGGCAAGGCAAGCCCAGTCCACTAGGCAAAATCAAGTTCCCAAAGCAAAGGCAAGTTCCAAGACAAAGGCAAATCCACTGGCAAAGGCAAGGCAAGAGCAACAGCTGAAGAGACAATGCAAAGTTCAAGTCAAGGACATACAACAACAACAACAACAACAACAACAAAAAGAACAGCATCACCTTCACCTGTCTGCTGTGCTAAATAGCCAGCCTCTGGTGCAGCCCATCCAGAAGGGTGAGGCTTTCTCCTCACAATTAATCTGGCTGACCTTCGCTGCTCCTGCCTTTTCTCTGCCCTACATGTTCTTGGATCAGGTGCAGAAGGTAGTTCCTCTTCCTCATCACTGACTGGCTGTAGCTACATGCTTTTCCCACCTGGCACCTCAGGGATGTCCTGCTACAGCTGTGCTTCAGCCAGATTCCTCTCAGATGGCTGCTTGGAGCCAATGACCAACTGCCCTCCAGACGTGCCTGGAACTGCTTCATTCTTCTCCGAGCTCACAAACGGAGAGGTATCTGGGGAAGCATCTGGGGGAGCCATCACATTGCCAGAGTTCCAAATGGTGAAAGGGGCATGGAGAAGTCCACTTCTCCATTTCCCTCTACAGGGGTCTTCACGATCCCAGAATTTCACTGTGCACAACTTTGATTTCAGCTCAGGATGTTTCCATGGTATCTCAGTTGTTTTTCAATAACCAATATTAAGAGACATTTCTTATTCAAAAATTGTTTCCAGTTTGGGTATTTTCTTTTGGGTACTAGACCAAATTATTGCTCTTTGTTGGAAGATAGGATCACTGCTCTAAAAGCAAGTTTATGGTTGTTGTAGCATTAAGGCTGACTGCAATCCCTCTAACAGGAGATTTAGGTTAGTTTTCAACAGGTAATGATATATGCAGTATTAAGCAACAAGTCATTTTGGAACAGGAAAGAGTTGTCATTTGGTTTTTCTCCCACGCCTCCTGTACAAGCTCTTCGTTTCAACTGTTATGTATTTATTTATTAAAAAAAAAACTTCATTACAATAGCTAGTGAAACACAAAGCAGCAAGTGGGGAGAGGGGGGGCAGACAAAGGCAGTTAAGAAAGCTGTAACTTTGCCGTGTGTGTCTTTTGTGTGACAGATGCCTTTCTTCTCCGTTTCCATTAGGGTGAAACAAGCAACCAAACAGAAAAAGAAAGCTTTTTGTCTCGTAGCTTTTACAGAGACAGATCTGTAAGGGAAAACATACATTTGCTACTCCTAGCAACCGGATGCTGGATTTGTCAATTAATGGCATTATGGCAGCATACTGTATGTGACCAAGCTCATTCAGAGATGGAATCAGATTGGAAAGGGGGGGGTAGGGGGGAAGAAAGCAAGTGAGCATATGAAGGTTTTGGAGGGAAGTGAAGAAATCATCTATGTCATTACATGGTGCAGAAAGCATGGCTTAGTAAAGGAAACCCTGGCTTCAGTGGTAACAGCCACTGAAATAGAAACAGCTTCTTCTGTAACTGAGCTTTGGTTGATGAAGCGGAAAACCCAGATATGTTGCAAAGAGAACAGAGCAGGGACAGCCAATGTAGCTGGAGCCAATATTCAATGCTGGGTGATATGTACTGTATTGTCTTTTCAATCATTTGGAAGATCCTTTGGGGATAAACTTTAGAACATGCTCTTAGTGTCAAGTGGGACAGCTGCATTTGTTCAAAACAATAAAAGAGAGGGCAGGAGGAGAATGGGAAATCCTATTGTTGACAAGTGGTAGTCCAGTTACATAAAAGTTACTGATACTCTTCACCATGACTTTGGGTTGTGGTACAAACATTCTGGCTATTGCTACTGTGGTTTCTAGGGCTGTATGCTGCTTATGATCTTAGAATCATAAGGCTGGAAGGCATCTTGGAGGTCTTCTACTCCAACCCTCGTATGCTATACCAGATAAATGGTTGTTCAGATCTTTTTTTGAAAACCTCCAATGATGGAGCACCCACAACTTCAGAAGACAAATTATTTCATTGATTAATTGTTCTGGAAATTCCTTTTTATTTCCATGTTGGATCTCCCTCTAATGAGTTTCCACCCATTGCTTGTCCTAACCTCAAGTGCTATAAAGAATACATTGACCTTCTCTTTCCTGTGACAGCCCTTCATGTACTGGAAGTCTGTTATCATGTCTCCTCTAAGCCTTTTCTTCATTAGGCTAAACCAGGGGTAGGCAACCTTGGCTCTTTTATGACTCGTGGACTTCAACTCCCAGAATTCCTGAGCCAGCCATGCTGAGGGGAAAGGGAGAGGTTTCCAAACTGAGCCATGCTGGCTCAGGAATTCTGGGAGTTGAAGTCCACGAGTCATAAAAGAGCCAAGGTTGCCTACCCCTGGGCTAAACATACCTATTTGTTCTGATCCTACCATCACAGGTCATTCCCCCTCATTCCTCTTGTTCATATAAGATCACAGTTGTCCTAAATTTTTGTATTATCTAATGGGAAATGATGCTATTTTGTGAGGTGAATGGTGGCCCTGGTTCCTGCTTGAGGAAGGCAGTTTAAAAGCCAGTAAAACAGTTCAAGAGTCCAGCATTCATTCATATACTGTAGTTCATAAAATCACAGCAGCATCAAAGTTCTAACATTTAACAGTATGAGCTTCACTTCTCATAATGAGATTGTAGGATTATGAAGAATGTACTGTTTAAAAAATGACTTGATAAAGAAAGAAATAATATTACCAGTAATAACTGTTTTTTCCACAGCCATCAGAGGACAGACTTGAGCAGGACCTGTTCTCGTTTAAATTGTATTTAGAATGAATCAAAGAAAAAATAATCAGTTTATATGACTTTCTTTATGCAAATCTCTCTCTCCCTCCCTCCCTCTCTCTTTCCCTCCCTCTCTCTTTCCCTCCCTCTCTCTCACACACATGTGTGTATGTGTGTGTATAGCTCTATGATACTTCAGTTGTTGCTACCTAGTAGCACCATTTATTTTTTGCTTTTGTGTATCATTTCTGTTCTTAATTTAATTTTCACACTTTAAAGTTTTTCTGCTAGTTATTGGAAAGAATTTTCACTGTTTGCTATTTCCATGTTTTGCTTGTTTCAGCGGATAGACAGAAAGTAATGCCGCCACTCTTTACAGTAGTTCTTGTAATTTTACCAAGCATTAAATCGCTTTTAGCAGCCAAAGAGGAGTAAGAAGAAATGTGCTTTTTCACAAAGCGGAAAGTTTCCCAGGAGACTGAATTCAGCAACCATTAACTTATTTGGATGTATCTGCAGTGCAGACAAGCAGTAAGTAAAACTTTCCTTGGGTATCACATGCACAGAGTTTCTTGCCTTTTAAATTCCCCTAAATATTTTCTTTCCGTTTTAAGGGAAAGAACCAGAAAGAAGGAGAAATTAAGGAAAGTGCCATGCCTGGCAAATATTTGCTGAGCTGGGATTACATATATACAGTATATATATCATGCTATTAGGTATAAACAGGATGATTAACTGGAATTTATCCCACAGATAAACTAAATCTCCTTGAGGACTATGTTCTAACAGCATACAAGATTGTGAGCCTTCAGGTTCCTGAAGAAGTCTGTATTTAGGGGTTTATTTTGCATCTTCATAGTTTTTTACATTAAGTAACCTAGCAGCTTAGTACCACTAGTAATGGGTAGCATGCAGCATTAATCTGTAGCATTATATTCCTTCAGTCTCTAGAAATGGAAGGATTCAGAGCAATGTTTCCTGCAAAGGATATATATGAACCTCTTATTGGGTCTGGTACAACAGTCTGGTAGGAATGTGAAGCACAGTTCTGCTGCTTAAATCTCTTTAAAGTCAGTGGCATTCAGAAAGCTGAACCTTATGAACGCACACAGCCTCAGTGTTTGCTAACATTCGTTGACGAAAAGATGGCCATGTAATTATAAAGTCATTGCTTCTCAATAGACCCAACAGATGTGGCAATGCTTTCTGTTTTTGGAGGTTTTTGTATATGCGCTTGTCATCAGTGCAGATCATGGAAAAAAAGAAAAACAGCTGAATCAAGGAATTAATATTAAAATTAGAGCATCTGGAAAACCTTTTGTGTGAATGAAAGGAACTCAAGATCCTTTTCATTACCCTATTTGCTATTTGTTAATTTTCTTTCATTTTATGCTTGCAATTTTGCCGAGACAGCATCATTAATATGCTTCACGATTACAACTTCCATAGAACATACTGTCATAAAATGGGTTGGCTGCCAATTCTCCACCTTTTGCTGTTACCCCACAAAATCCACCTCTTCAGGATAAAAAGGTAGAAAACAAAAGGAACAAAAAAAATGTAAATTCTTCCTTATGCAAGTTTTGCCACTTATTGTGTTATTTGCAGACTGCATCAAAGGAATGCTAACTTTTGCTAAATCTCACTGAAAGATACAAAAATTACTAGCCATGAGATTCACACCAGTCTCATGACAGAAACTTGGAAGAATTCTTTTAAATAATGACTGTCAAATTTTAATTTGATCAGCAATGGATTTTCAGAGAATGGATGTCAGTGTTCTAATTGTAAGTTTTTTTCTCTTGTAATCTAGACTAAGATCAATTAATCCAAGGAACAAAAATATCACAGTTCTTATTAATAGTATTTATAGAAGAAAGGTTAAGTTTACAGCTCAGGAAGTCCAGCATGTATCTTATTAGCAAAGGAGCCACATTTATATAGGCAGTTCAAAATATAAAAATTCTCATAGATTTCTTCCTGCTTTTTCAGACTTAGGGACTGGTGGTTTGTCTCTTTTGTAACAATTTGCATCTTTTCATTGTTTTGTTAATTCCCAGTGCAGACAGGAAAGAATGACCCATCCCCAAATCTTTCATATTCAAATATACCTCAAAAGTAGTTGAGGCTTATTATTATTATTGAATTATCTTAATTAAATTAAACATTTGGCCTAGTATACTTGTAGTTATCATATTTTTATTCCTTTCTGTTTATTGGAATGTATAACTGCTTTCTATTAATTATTTTGTTTACACACAAACTAGGATACAATGCCAGGAAATCACAGTCCATTGATTAACCATTGGCTTATCTATATGTTTTCTTCACCCTACTCAAACGTCTTCCTCAGGGGGAAAAACAATCCAGTTGCCTTTGGAAAAAGCATCTTTGAGGCAACTATGACTTGGATGACTGAGAATTTCCACAGATAGGAAGAATAATTCCACAACTATGGTGTTTTTTCCCCTCACAAAATTCCTCTGTGTTGGGGGGGGGGAAGTATTGGCTGTAATTATTTCACAATGTCCAGAGGTGTGAAATTGTTTTCAGATAATGCTATGTATGGATTGCCACCAGGCCCTGTCTCTAGAGTACAACTCTCAATTTCAAGGACTTGTTCCAACTAAACAAGCTTCTTTCCCAAACAAAAGCCAGACACAAATGAAAATGGAGAGCTTCTATGGGAAATGTTCATTAAGCGCAGGAGATTTTGGGCATCTTTCAAAACTTCTTTGCAGGAGCCCAAATGAATAGTATTAATTTAAGCCTTGGAAGACATGAAGTCTGAAAGGTCACGGCTGTCACTAGCCTCTAAAGGAAAGTGAAATCAAAATCAAAATGGATCGGGACAATAGCAATGCTATTTATATCGCTGGCCAAGAATGTTAAAGAACATTTTAGGACACTGAGGACGCTTGATAAACTCTATGAATCTAGCTTCTCTAGTACTACCTTATAGTATCTGTTGTCGTTTTTTAAAGGTCTTTGATGCAGATGCAATTTCCCATCATTTTCTGTGTTATCAGTTGTGCAGGTCAATGCTGAAATTTGGGGTCAGTGTTTTGAAAAAGAGTCACAATTGGTCTTTCTTTCTTCTTGAATACAGGCAGTCCTCAACTTACGACCACAACCGTGGCCAAATTTTTCTTTGCTAAGCGAGACAGTTTTAAGTGAATTTGCCCCATTTTATGACCTTTCTTGGCACAAGTTGTTAAGTGAATCACTGCTGTTATTAAGTTAGTAGCTTGGTTATTAAGTGAATTCGGCTTCCCCATTGACTTTGCTTGTCAGAAGGTCACAAAAAGTGAGCATCTGACCCCGGGACACTGCAACCTTCATAAGTACCTGCCAGTTGCCAAGCATCTGAATTTTGATCACATGACCATGGGGGATGCTGTAACAGAAAAACTGATCATAAGCCATTTTTTCAGTGCTGTTGTAACTTCAAATGGTCGCTAAATGAATAGTTATAAGTTGAGGACTGTATAAATAATTTAGATAATCCCATTTGCTCTACAGGTGTTATATAGACGAGACACAAAACAGAAAAAAAAGTTCTTAAGGCAAGAAATAAGACATCTTTTTAAAATATTTTGTATCTCTAAATATTTCAAGAGGTGGAGAAGCGTATATAGTGACTGATGACAATAATGATGGTTATGCTAATGATGACTAAACCAGAGGTCCCCAACCCCTGGGCTGCAGCCCACTAATAATAATGAGCCGTTGGGAATTGGGCCATGGAAGTGGCAGGCGAGAGCACGCACATCCCCACTTATGCAAACAGCAGGCGAACAGTGTGCGCACACTCCATTTGCGCAAGCTCGCATGGCACCATCCCCTCTCCCCCTCCCCTTTCCAGACTAGACAACCCATGGCCCATTGGATCATTGTTTCAGAGATCTTTCCTTACCTGAACAACCAAACAGAAGGACCACAGAAAAGCAAAACATAATGGAAGTGGAAGTGGGAGCAACTTCTGACTTCCTGCCAGATTTTCCCATTGAGTTTCCTTGTGGAAAGCCAGCAGGGAGCATCAGAAATCTATCTTTCTTCCTTCCTTCCTTCCTTCCTTCCTTCCTTCCTTCCTTCCTTCCTTCCTTCCTTCCTTCCTTCCTTCCTCCCTCCCTCCCTCCCTCCCTCCCTCCCTCCTCCCTCCTCCCTCCCTCCCTCCCTCCCCCAATTTCCTGCCAGCTTCCCCATTTACTACCTTGTGGGAAACTTGAAGGAAGAGTGTCAATGGAGAAGCCAGCAGGATGTTGTAAGTTTAAAAGATGCCATGCAAGTCAGGGGTGGTAACATGGAGATGAAGGATGGGGGGGAGAGGACGCAGGGAAAGGTTGTATGGCAGTACCCAAGAAATGCCATGCAGGTCTGGGAAAGCACATTGGAAGGACAAGAGCCTTGGTGGAGCAGTGGGCTAATGCCTCCTTAAGTAACACCAGCTGCCTGCAATTAGTGCAGGTTCGCATCCCACCAGGCTCAAGGTTGACTCAGCCTTCCATCCTTCTGAGGTAGGTAAAATGAGGACCCAGATTGTTGGGGGCAATTAAGCTGACTTTGTAATAATGCCGCTTGGGGGGGGGGGGCGAAAGCCCTAATAAGCAGGCACATACATAGAATGAAGGCTACTGCTAAGCACATTGATTTGTGCTTCTTAGATTGTAAGCCGCCCTGAGTCTTCGGAGAAGGGCGGGATAAAAATGGGATTTTTTTTTTAAAAAAAAGGGTAGGGCAGTGTGTGGAAATACATAAGAATTAGGTCTTGGAGATGCAAGTCAGGTTTGGTGTGTGGGTTGAAAACAGCACACAGGGGGCTGCATGGATTGAGGAAGGCATGTGGGGGAAGTGGCATGTGTTTGGGAAGCAATCAGGGAGGCAGCATTGGCCAAGAAAGGTGTACAGGGTTTTCTTCCTCCCTCTTCCTTTCTTCCTTTTTTTCCTTTCCTCCCCTCCCAGCAGACAAGTAAGTGGCTGCTAGTGGATGGGGGAGGGAGTCAAAGGATTTTAAGAATGCCTGGGAAATTGTCAAGGATCATTCAAAATGAGCATCACATGAGTGCAACAGCACCAGCCTGGCAGCAACTTCCCTACATTTCATTCTCTTGGGTGTCATGGGTCCTGGATTTTGGATACATTCTTTAAGTTAGCGGCCCATTAAGGTATCTTGGTTCAAAAATGGTTCCCCTATGGTGCATGTTTTGCACAGTTAAAGGGTAAAAGAACAAGAGTTGTAGAGGTATATAATAAGATTTTCCAGTGTGAAGAATGACTTTATTTTACAGAGTGAGCACAAAATTTTGCAAGGCAAAGAGTTTCCTAGGAACCAAAACAGTTTGTGCTCTCTTGTATCTATGTCTGTGGAAGAAGTAAGGAGCTCCCATGATGGGAATTACAGCTGCTTTTTTAATCATACTATTTCCCAATATAAATTTAAATATTAGTATATAATTAACCCCCAGAGAAGAGGAAAATGATATGAGACTTCAAGACCTTTAAAATGCTTTCATCTGCTGCTATCTGTGTAAGAATCAGTTTGGTACAATGCTGGCAGCCATCCTGTTTTCTGATGACTAATCCCTGCAACAAAGCCAATTCACCTTATTTTTTAACCGGCAGTTTATGTATCGTGTTTATGTGTGATGAAAACATTTGAAATGAATGTAGACTTTTCATCTATAAAGTCACTCCATGCTCCAGTTAACATCAGAAACTGCCAGAAGATAAACATTTTCACACACAAATAGCTTTTGATCCAGACAGACAAAAAAGGAGAGACTTCTGTTCCTCGTGCCAGAGCTACTGAATTTGCAAACCAAGAACTTGCATTTCTTCTATAAAACCCTGAAACATTGTTTACTCCATTTTCATCTACTTCTGATCTTTCACGCAATGGGACTGTATCAGTGGTGGGATTCAAATATGTGAACAACCGGTTCTCTGTGTGGATGCTGCTTCCGGAAGTCCATTCTGGGCTTGGGCAACAAAAAATTAGCTACTGGTTCTGCCGAACTGGTGCGCATTGGCTGAATCCCACCACTGGACTCTATCTAGAAGAAGCTAGTCAAGCTAAGTTAATATCTGATGTTTATAGTCCCAGAGGTCTGTCTTCCATATGGGTGAGCCTGCAGTAGCAAACCACTACATCTATCAATGTAGATAGATAGTTCTATATATCTATATATTTACACACACACACACACACACACACACACACACACCATGCAAACAAGATTAAGTTCTAACAAACACATATAATTGCACATGTAATTGCCTAGGTTGAAGATCAGTTTTGATTCTACTATCTTTAAAAATAAATTGATAGTGGAAGGATATGCAACAATATCAAAATCAGTTTTTAGATAATCCAGCATTAAGTACTATTTAATATGTAAAATCTGGATAATAATCCCCATTTATTTATACAATGCCCAATTTATCTTTTATCTAATTTTATAGCTGAACCATTTGGCATCCAAGGTCTCCACTTTTAAGTGTTATTGCACCTACAAACCCAATGCAACTGCTGAAGCAAAGCATTCTGATTTGAGGAGAAAAAGAAGCCAGTGACCAGCAAAAATCCATTAAGTGACTACAAGACTTCTCTATATGTCTCAATGACTTCTGCTTTGACTGCAAGCAGAAATCATAAACTTCCTAGGAACTGACATTTTCCTTTCTTTTTTTTATGCATAGAGAGGATGAGCAAAGTCATAGAAAGGATTCCATGAGGTTGCTGTGCCTCCCAGTCACCTGCTGCCACCTTCAACCAGCAACCTCTGACTTATAGACTCCTCTGCTCTCCAGCAAATATCAAAGCTTGCTGTGGTGGAAAAAAAGCTACTTTCCTCTCTGGGAAGCATGGGACCTTGCTAGAGAGGAGATAGCAACTTGGTTTTATTCCTCTGCAGCCAGCTTCTGCTCTTCCTAGACAGGAAAGAATCCAGGGAGGGAGGCAAAGATCTACTTTCCTGAATGTTCTTATACCCTTTCCTGCACCTGACCTTATTTCCTCTTTTCCATGCATCCTCCTGCATAGTGAGGAATATACTTGTATGAGACAACCAGGCTCCTGTAAGAGACTTAACTCCAACCCCTCTTGAAGTCCATTACTCTACTCATTACTGACTTGACAGTTATTTTTATCAGATTCTTGTGCATATGTTCCATGGAATAAAATTGTAGCACTTTTGAAGCCTATCCCGGCTCCTGGTTTCTTGCATTTGACAATACTGTTGGTTGTTTCCCTCTGGAGAGAAGACTGAAGCAAAAGAAAAACTAAAAAGATCTGCCACTTTCCTATGCTAGGTTACTGTCCTACCATCTTTTTCTAACAGTGGGCCCACATTTCCCTTATTCTTCCTGAGATGAGGATGAGGATGATGATAGCCATTCAGTCATGTCCAACTTTTGGTATTTTTAAAGGCTAGTTCTCTCCACATCTTCCAATCTTGCACTGCTTGAGTTTTTCTATGCTCTGGGTGGTATCAGCTTTGATAGTATCCAGGCACTGTAATCTTTGTCTGCCTGGTTTCCTTTTACCACTAACTCTTCCAAACATACTGTATTTTTCTGTGTATAAGACGCTATTTTTCCTGCAAACATCCTGTTCAAAAATCAGGTGCATCTTATACACGGAAAAATAATGGTAACCTCCCCAGCCCAGGGCATGTCTGTGTGGGTTGCCATGCCACCTGGTGCAGGTGTCAAGCCCCTGTGGGCTTGGCACTAATGGGAAGGGGAGGGGGCAAGATTGTTGGCCAGCCGAACTTCTGGATTTGCCGGCTCAGCTGTTTGGTGCTCTGCCGAACAGCTGATTGGCACGGAGAAACTTGCCTGCCAGAGCATTTTATACAAGGGTGTGTCTTGTAGATGGAAAAATATGGTAATTGCTTTCTCTAGTGAATTCCCCACATAACATGGCTAAAATAAGTGAGATATAGCTTTGTGATTTTGCCTTCCAGTGATAGGCTTGGTATTATGCACTTCAGGGGACAACAGAGCATGAGGTGGCTGGATGGAGTCCAGTAGGCGTGAGCTTAAATGGACTCCAGAAGCAGTAGGCGTGAGCGTAAATGGACTCCAGAAGATGGTAGAGGACAGGAAGGCCTGGAGGAACATTGTCCATAGGGTCGTGATGGGTCGGACACGACTTTGCAGCTAACAACAACAATTTATTTCTTGGTCACCTTCCTATCTTCCTTTTTTAAGGTCCAATTTTTACAACTATAGATAGCTTGGGGAACACAATGGAATGAAGTAACCTACATTTGGTTGCCTGGCTATGTATTTGCTTTTCCATATTCAGTCCATGTTCATCATTCCTGTGAGAACCTGTGCAATTTGACGTATTATTTCTGGGCTGCATACACCTCTTTGAATGGTCTGCAATGCTAGGAAAGTATATTTTACCACACATTCTGTCTCTTCACCATCAATTTCTATGTTGGTGTTTCCGTTCCTTGCAGTGGTCATGAGCTTGGTCTTTCTGATGTTCAGAAAGAGACCAAAATTCTCACCTTCTTCTTTGATTTTCTTGATCAGATGTTTCAGGCCTTCTTTGGTTTTTGAGATACGTAAGAGTTGTATCATCAGCATATCGAAGATTGTTGATGTTTATTCCTCCAATCTTTACCCTGATTTTGGATTTTTTGAGATCTAACTTCCTTGTGAGCATTTTAGCATAGAAATGACATAGAAAGTATGCCGATGATACCCAACTTTTCATTTCAACCCCAAACCACCCCAGTGATGCCCTCGCTGTAATGTCCCGTTGCCTGGAGGTGGTTCGGGTCTGGATGGGGAGGAACAGACTTCAACTCAACCCTGACAAGACTGAGTGGCTGTACATTCCGGCATCCCGGGACATTCAAAATGTTCCATCGCTTTCTATGGGGGGTGAGCTTTTACCCCCTGTGGATAGGGCTCGCAACTTGGGAGTCCTCCTAGATTCACGACTTACTCTGGAAGATCATATAGTGGCCGTGACTAGGGGGGCTTTTGCCCAGGTTCGCCTGGTGCGCCAGTTGCGGCCCTATCTGGACCAGGATGCCCTGTGTACGGTCACTCATGCGCTCGTGACCTCTCACCTAGACTATTGTAATGCTCTCTACATGGGGCTTCCCTTGAAGACTACTCGGAGGCTCCAACTGGTACAGAATGCAGCCACAAGAGTTGTCTTGGGAGTTTCCCGGTACTCCCATGTTACACCTTTGCTCCACGAGCTGCATTGGTTACCAGTTGTCTTCCGGGTAAGGTTCAAGGTCTTGGTTATGATCTTTAAGTCCTTACATGGCATGGGTCCGGGATACCTCGAGGACCACCTGCTGCCGGCGTCAACTCCCCTCCGCCCTGTGCGTGCCCACAGAGAGGGCCTCCTCAGGGTGCCTCCGGTCAGGGAATGTCGACTGGTGGCCCCCAGGGGGAGGGCCTTCTCTGTGGGTGCTCCGGCATTATGGAACCAACTGCCGGTTGAGCTCCGGACGGCATCGGACCTTCGATCCTTCCGTCGCGGGTTGAAGACCCATTTATTTGAATTAGCTGGTCTGGCCTGATAGGGGTATATGGGTTTTTTATTGGTTTTTATTATTTTATCATTGTTGTATTTTAATTGGGCATTGGTTTAATTTTCTTTTAATTTTTGTACTGCTATTTATATATGCCCTGTGAACCGCCCTGAGTCCCTTAGGGAGAAGGGCGGTATAGAAATCTCAATAAAATAAAATAAATAAATAAATACATTCTACATTCACTTCTAATTCCAATTCCCTCAACCTCCCTATAAATATAATTTCAATAAACAAATACTACAAATATTTCCCAAGACTATAAAACTCAAATGGACTGAAAACAAGCTAAATGCAGATACTTTAAAAAAAACCCACATATTAATATATCATTAAAAATGATGGCTTTTTTTTAAAAAAAGTCGATTAGAATTAGTGTGGTAATTGGCAGTCACCTGCAGTAAGCAAGAGCCTGTTCTGCAATATTGGGGAGGAATACGGTAAATGCTTCTTTCCTCTCAAGAACTATTTTTCATTATGTTAATTTATGTAGTACAACGACCTCCTGACTGACACTAATTGATTGTCCCACCTGGGGGTTAGTTGACATAAGTTTGCTTTATTCACCAGCACTCTTAATCAGCATTTTACCTACTTAAAATAAATAAATAAAAATTCTAGTAGGAGTGCAGGCAGCGTTGTATCCTGACAACACAGCAATTATAAGGGCTCCTTTGTTAAAATTTTAATATGTGTTTTTTGTTTGTTTGCTTGTTAGCTTTATATATTTAATGTTTTAGATGTATATTATACAGAGTACTTCATTATTGTGAATGTAGGAATCAATCCGTGACATTTATGCCACATTTCTCTTTGTATCCTCTTATCATATAGACAGAAGAGACGATTAATGTATCAACTATCAATGTATTCCACATCAAGTGCAACTTTATCTCTATTGTTGCATGGCTTCTATTTCCTGATGACTTTGACTAGCACTATCAAGTGTGCCATTATTTCATTCACAGATGGAGCCCTTGTGCATATTTTATCAGGGGTTGTATGAGCGATGAACAACAATTGCTGGCATTAGGATAAGCAATAAGGATGCGATCAAAGTCACCAAGCAAGGATACCAAACAACAAAAAGACGTTTAGTACAGCTTGCATCCATTAAAGTGAAGTGGACAGGAATGTTTCCTGAACTCCTGGTACAATAAAATACAGGTTGCCATGGCCTTCAATTCCATTTGTGTTATTTTCTTGTCAGATCTCTTTGACAGCTCTGATCTCTGAGAAAGGGTCTAACTCCACTAACAAAAGAGAAGAGGAAAGGTGGCAGTTAAATCCTGTAGTCCTCAAAGAAGTACATTATTTATTATATACTTAGATTGCCTAAGCACCTGAGCAAGAGAACAAAATGATTAGAGAAAGTTTCTTCTTTTATTATTATCTTTTGTTGCACAGACAGCCAAATGTTCAAACTGGATTTGGCCTTTTTGTATATCTATGGAGTCCTTTCCAAGGAACTGAGATAGGCAGATGTGGATGTTTGATGGTGTTACAGATATCATCACAGGATATAAGCTGTTTTGAGTAAAGCTGCCTTCTGCAATTGAATTTGTCAATGCCACTGCTGTTCAAGTGGTGCTCCAGTTGTTTTGGAGTTGCACCCAAGGCACCTATGAATATCGGTACTACCTTTGCTTTCTTTTGCCACAGTCACTCTATTTGTATTTGTTATATTCTCCAGTTCTTTCTTTTCTGTTCTGCTGACTCCAGGTACAGCCATGTCCACTATCCAAACGTTTTGTCTTTCTTAACAACTGTTAAGTCTGGGGTGCCTATCTGTTTGAATTCTAAAATCCCAGAGCAATCTAATTTCTTCATTTTCTATGACTTTCTCTATTTTATGGTCCCACCAGTTCTTGCTTGCAGGCAAATGATATTTTTAATAGGACATCTTGCAAATCAGAATTTTGCCCACAAAAATTCTGCTATAATTCAATATGATTCATGGTGCCTAATATTGTGCAAACTTACATAATATGTTACTCAGGGCAGGCCACTCCATGGATTTGGTGACCCATTCTGATTTCTATAGAATCTTTTCTGGTCTACATACATGAATGGGATAGGAACGTGGACTATAGCACACAAATACATTGACACATTCCTCGAGCCTTGGTGGAGCAGTGGGCTAATACCTCCTTAAGTAACATCAGCTGCCTGCAATTAGTGCAGGTTCGCATCCCACCAGGCTCAAGGTTGACTCAGCCTTCCATCCTTCCCAGGTAGGTAAAATGAGGACCCAGATTGTTGGGGGCAATTAAGCTGACTTTGTAATAATGCCGCTGGGGGGGGGGGTGAAAGCCCTAATAAGCAGGCATATACATAGAATGAAGGCTACTGCTAAGCTTGTAAGCCGCCCTGAGTCTTCGGAGAAGGGCGGGATATAAATGTAATAAAAATAAATAAAATAAAAATAAAATTCCGAAAGGCTTAGGAATTGCTAGATGGGCGTAGAATGGGGTAAAGTCTTCTTCTCCAGAGGTCTTTGCTGATAAGCAGCATCTGCAAGGTGGGGGAACAGAGGATTAGTTTAATGGCGGGGGGGATAAAAAAAGGCTCATCCTGTCATCAATATCAATTAGGTTAATTATTCTCTGGACAAGAAGAGTACATAAGACTCCTTAGAGTTTTGGGTACTGAAAGAGAGAAGCCAAGGGCTACATGAATTTTTGCTCCTTTTTCCTCCCCACCCCCACCCCCCCACACACACCTGTGCAACAATCCAGAATATATGGACTTGTTGAAATGTGTTTTTTTATAATGTTGAAAAACAAGCAGCTAGCAATGTATATTATAATGTTGATATTGTTTTTGCAGATTTAAATGCGGTCATATTGAAGAAAGAGGGATTTTCTCTCGCTTCATGTTATATGAATGCTGGATGGTGGACACAGTTATGCTTACAGTAGAACCTGTGAGACTTACTTTAACCATTATTCACATAGGTTTTATTGCTTTTAATGAAATTACTCCAAGCCAACTTCAGCCTACATCCAACCCACAGAAATATATTTGTATAGCTCAGGGCATATAAAAACAACAGACAAAAGAAACATAAATGAATGGATGAATGAATGAATGAATAGGCACTTGCAACTAACTACCTATTATTTCACCCGGAAGAAACTTTGAAAAGATACTAAAACTGGTCATAAGATGAAATGCCTTGCCCTGATATGTTTTAAAATAGCATGAATAACTTTGGCTTTTTTTCCTTTTTGTTAAAAAAAGGCATATTCTGGCATTTCTCGAATTGGTGATATATCTAGGTGAAGATTTATTTATTTATTTATTTATTTAGATTTATAACACTAATTTGTTGAGCTACCATGATTCAGGTAGTTGCACAGGGGGCCGCATCAATGTTCGGGAGCATGCCCCCGCTATCTTCAAGAGGTGGTGTGCTCCAATCCCCCGGATTTGCCCCGTGTTTCCAGGAGCGGGGATGAGCAGGCCCCTGAGCTCAGGCTGGTGTATTTTAATGCCAGATCAGTAGTTAATAAGGCTCCTCTTATCCGAGAGTTGGTTGAGGAGGAGCGTGCTGATCTGGCTTGCATTACGGAGACCTGGTTGGGCCCAGAGGGAGGTGTCCCTCTGACTGAACTTTGCCCACCAGGTTTCCATGTGCTTCACCAGCCTCGGGCTCAGGGAAGGGGTGGGGGTGTTGCGGTGGTTGTAAGGGAGACCTTGTGTCCGCGGGAGGCTACCGTTACTCAGATATTCGGGTGTGAGTTGCTCCTCCTGAGATGTGGCCCTGGGGCTCAGTTGGGTGTGTTGCTGGTGTATCTTTCACCTACCTGTGTAGCAGCAGCCCTGCCCAAGCTCCTCAACACCCTTTCTGGGTTGGCGGCTGAGTTCCCCAGACTTATGGTTCTGGGGGACTTTAACTTGCCATCCCTGGGAGGTTCGTCGGGGTTGGCTCGGAAGTTTATGGCCTCCATGATGGCCATGGACCTGACCCAAGTATTTCAGGGCCCGACTCATGGGGGGGGGGTCACACACTCAATCTTATTTTTGTATCTGGACGGTGGCTTGATGATCTGGGAGGGGGATCTCCAGTTATTACACCCCTGTCATGGACCGCTCACCACCTCCTGTGGCTGGCCTTCCGTTTCGCCGCCCTCTGTTGCGGGGTTATGGAACCGACCAGGTGGTTCCATCCCAGGTGCCTAATGGACCCTGAATGGTTCCAGGAGTCGCTTGGATCTGTGCCTGCCATCTTCGCTCACAGCCCGATCGATGCCTTAGTGGAAGCCTGGGAAAGGGCGGCCATGGAGGCACTCGACCACATTGTTACCATGCGGCCCCCTGACCCAGCGCAGATCCCAGCGGGCACCATGGTTCTCTGTGGAGCTCTGGGAGATGAAGTGTCAGAAACAGAGCCTAGAGAGCTGTTGGAGGTCCAGCCGGTCTGAGTCTGATCGATTGCGGTTAAGAACCTTTACGAGGTCTTATCTCGCAGCGATGGAGGCAGCAAAGTCTAATTATTTCGCTGCCCTCATTGCGTCTGTAGATAATCGCCCGGCCACCCTGTTTAGGGTGACTCACTCCCTCCTGAATCAGGAGGTGAGGGAGGAGCCCCTGCAGCGTCATGCCGAGGAGTTTAGTCAATATCTGGCAGATAAAATCACTCAGATTCAGGCCGGTCTGGACTCCAACTGGGCAGAGTTTGACGATGGGGAATCGAGCAGTCTTGGGAACATTACTTGGGAAGAATTTGATCCTGTGACTCCGGAAGAAGTGGACAGGATCATGAGGAGGCTGAGTTCCACCACGTGTTTATTGGACCCGTGCCCCTCCTGGCTGGTTTATGCAGCTCGGGAGGGGACACGAGGCTGGCTTCAGGCGGTAATAACTGCTTCTTTGAGAGAGGGTAGCTTCCCTGCCACCTTGAAGGAGGCGGTGGTGAGGCCCCTCCTCAAGAAGCCTGCCCTGGACCCGGCATTTTGAATAACTATCGTCTGGTCTCCAACCTTCGCTTTTTAGTGAAGGTTGTTGAGAGTGTGGTGGCACATCACCTTCCTCTGTTCCTGGAGGAAGCGGATTACCTGGACCCCTACCAATCAGGCTTTAGGCCCGGGTACAGCACGGAGACAGTATTGGTCGCACTGGGGAATGATCTCTGGCAGGCTCGGAACAGGGGTTGTTCCTCTGTCCTAGTCCTATTAGACCTCTCAGTGGCTTTTGATACCATCAACCATGGTATTCTACTGCGGCACCTCAGGGGGTTGGGAGTGGGTGGCACTGTTTTACAGTGGTTCTCCTCCTACCTCCTGGGTCATTCGCAGTCGGAGTTGGCAGGGGGGTAGAGGTCGGCCTCGAGGCCTCTTGTTTGTGGAGTCCCTCAGGGGTCGGTCCTCTCGCCCCTTCTGTTCAACATCTATATGAAGCCGCTGGGTGAGATTATTCATGGTTTTGGGGTGGGGTATCATCAGTACGCTGATGATACCCAGCTTTTTATTTCCACCCCAAGTCAACCCAGTGATGCCCGCTCCGTGATGTCCCATTGCCTGGAGGCGGTGAGGGTCTGGATGGGGAGGAACAGGCTTTGTCTAAATCCCGACAAGACGGAGTGGCTGTGCATACCGGCATCTTGGGTTGTCCATTCTATTCCATCTTTAACTATAGGGGGTGAGGTGTTACCCCCATAGATAGGGCTCACAACTTGGGTGTCCTCCTTGACTCACAGATCAGTTTAGAAGATCATATAGGAGCTGTAACCAGGGGGGCTTTTGCCCAGGTTCGCTGGTGCACCAGTTGCAGCCCTACTTGGACCGAGATGCCCTACGCACAGTCACTCATGCACTCGTGACCTCTCGGATAGACTACTGCAATGCTCTCTACATGGGGCTGCCCTTAAATATCACTCGGAGGCTCCAACTGGTGCAGAATGCGGCCGCACGAGTTGTGATGGGGGTCTCCCAATACTCCCATGTAACACTTCTGCTCCACGAGCTGCATTGGCTTCCAGTTGTCTTCTGGGTGAGATTCAAGGTGCTGGTGATGACCTATAAAGCCCTAACTGGCATGGGCCCGGATTATTTACGGGAGTACCTTTTGCCGGCGTTAACTTCCCATCGTCCTGTGCATTCCCATAGAGAGGGCCTCCTCAGGGTGCCGTCGGTCAGGGAATGTGGATTGGCGGCCCCCAGGGGGAGAGCATTCTCTGTGGGCACGCCTGCCCTCTGGAACCAGCTTCCTGTTGAGCTCCGGGTGGCTCCTGACCTTCGCTCTTTTCGCCGCGACCTGAAGACTTGGCTATTTGAACTTGCCGGCCTGGACTGAGGGATTGGGGTTTTAGATTTTAAATTCCATATTTAAAATTTTAGAATGTGTTTTATTGCTTAGGGCTACTTGGTTTAATTTATTTTAATTTTTGTATATTATGTGCTGTATATTGTGTTTTAATTGCCCTGTACACTGCCCCAAGTCCTTCGGGAGAGGGGCAGTATATAAATCCAATAATAAATAAATAAATAAATAAATAAATAAATAAATAAATAAATAAATAAATAAATAAATTCAGTATAATGAAATGTTGATGCTTCTTCTGTTCTCTGGGAAATAGTTGATTATTCCTCACAAATATGCTGGATGAGCTCCTAGAAATTGTTAGGCACTGTGTGTGTCTACCGTTACTGCCAAGGGTGAGCTATACAGTGTATATGGATGGCATGTATTCTTACTTGTTAAATAATATAGTTTATCAATAATTGTACAAAACCAAAAGACAAAAAAAATGATTTACATGGGGACTTTCTGATTTGTTTGATTTGTACTGTTATATTGTTAACATTATTAACAATATTATTATCTGCTTTCTATTGCACCACTTAAAAAAAACAAACACCTTTCCTGTATATTGTTGGAAAATGAGTAGCCAGTGATTGCTAGATTAGATTAATAAGCCTGAATGTTCTTTTTTAAAGAGAGAAACACATTCAATGAGACCAAAAAGCCATTCCAGTGCAAATGGCTAAGAAACAAAAAATTAACAGGGGCCCATCAGCAGAGTTTTCCAAGGGAAGGAAAGTTAAATATTTGGTATCTGTTTTTTTTATTCTTCTTTTGCTTGGAAAGCATATCCAAACTCCTCTATGACCTGACCTTCTTGCATGGTAAAACCAGGCTGAAAAAAAAGCTAAATTCATCAACTGTAACATTTAAAAAATGAAAGACTTTTATTTCAGAGTTGTAGTGGAAAGGCAAGTGGACCACTTTGGGCTAAACTTCTGCTACTGGAAAAAGCAAATCTAATTGAACAGGGATTGAGAGTGTCTGCCATCAGTTAGAATAATACTTCTCAACATGTCTTTGATAGAATTGGATGAACTGGCTCACAGTAGTTCAAAGAATAAAGGAGCTGCAGTCAGCATGATTAATTCAATGTGCTGTCTGTGACATTCACATACACAAGTAAACATGGATCCCTAACAAACATGATTGACAAGGAACATTTCAAATACCACTTAGAGATTACTTATTGTCGGATCTGTTTAAAATCGAATTACAGATTAGCAACGTAGCACCTTCACAGATGCAATTAAGAATTTTTACCTTTCGTGTTTCAAAAGTACCACTGTCACATTTTAGTTGATAGTAAACCAGAATAAATAAATGAATGGATTTTATTACTGTAGTCAAGCTTCTGACTGAGAGCAATTCTCATTAACTGCTGTATTTCAACTGGCAAATTTAATTGTGTCATTACAAATGAAGCACTACTATGCCTCTTGTTAAAATGCTAGGATGCAAGAAATATATCTATACAGTGAATTTGCTTTGTTAAAATAGTCACAATATCTGATGACAACTTTAAACTTTACCTACTTCATTTTGGTCTTGCTTTAATCCCCCTGGGATTCTTTATCTTTCTTTATAAGATGGCTTTATTTTACATAGAATATATTAAAAATGTAGACATAATATACTGTATAATGTGCTAATATTCTAATACTGATAATTTCCTCCCCCCCAAAAATTAGAATACTGTGAACATTCCATGACATCACAGCAATTCAGTCTAACTCCCTGTAAGAAGAGAATTAGAAAATCACAGTGAAATGTGTTGTAATTGATGTTAGAATGTAATTGTCTGGAGAAACATGGAAAATTGTTGCTAAGTAAATAATGTGAAATTCAAGTAACTAAATATTATAAAAGAAAAAATGAAATAAATAAAGAAGGGCAATAAACCATTTTGGAAATTGGTGTCTGACTGATACTGTTAACTAATATATATATATGTTTTCTGAGGTTTTCGCAGGTGTTCGTATGTGGATCTTTGGTTATTCAGGTTTTCCCCCGCGTAGAACTAAAGGTGTAGGGGCGACGTTTCAACGGAATCCCATCCGTCATCATCAGGCTGGTGGCTTCTGCTATCTTCTTCTGGGAGAAGCATGTGGCTGTTTGTTCCTCTTTTTTAAACTGCCAGAGGGGGTGTGTTCTGTGGGTGGAGGTGTGCTCTGATTGGGTGGGGGAGTAAGTGTGTTCTGATTGGGTGGGAGTGTGTTTTGAATGGTGGGTGTGTTCTGATTGGGTGGGGGTGTGTTTTG
>NC_139512.1:139946987-140004487 GCF_947247035.1 Vipera ursinii | reverse complement strand
CTCCAATTCTATGTGGGAAAAAACCCGAATGACCAAAGACCTACATACATACCCACGCATATCCCAGGATTTCTTTTTTTAAAGTAAGACCTCGGTAATAGGAATTTTATTTTTTCATTTTCTTTTCCTGTATTGTTTTCTAGCTTTCTGAGTTTCTCAAAAAAACTTTTCTGCCTTGGCTTTCTTCTTTTACTCCACTTTTACCCTTATAGTAATGGAGAGAGCTGTGGAAGAACACAACAGTGGTTCCCTCTTGAGATAAGGATATCAAAGAATCATATTTTTATTTCTGCATACAATATGCCACTAAGCTTATTTCCATGCCATATGAAGTCATATCTTTGTACCTTGCTGGATATCTAGCCACCAGGAAGTTATATTTGCGACAATGGAATATTGTATATTTTGTAATCATGGCTTATAGAAATGAGACATATCTGACCTGGTATTTTATGACGGACATCACAATTGGAAGATCAGAGTTACTATTGAGTAACAAACTTCTGGTAGAGAAGGTTTTCTGTGATTGCTGAAACAGCATATTTGGTACTATGTAAGGAGTGATTGCATGAGGAAATATATTGGTTTTCTCTCTGTGATTTATCTGGAATGTCTCATAACTCTTTGAAACCAAATTACAACTATCTGAAGTTATTCAAATACTAATGTTAGTTTCAAAGACACTTCCAATTCTGTCAGAGTTTTCAAATTTTGAATCAGAGATTCTATTATGTTACAGTATTTATAATTCATGTCTAGGTAAGACATGGTCTACTCTACAGTAGATTTTTCCAACAATATTGTAGTAATGACACAAGGATAGAGACAGGAGAAAGATTTGTAAAGACTTCATCACTCTTAAAAAACTCTACAGATCTATGAATAATCTGATGTCTAAGTCACTGAATAACATATTTGCATCTTATTAAATTTGCTTAGGATAATCTGTTATATATACTTAAATTGTTTCTTCTAATAGTCATCCAAGTTTGGTATTAGAAAAAAACTGAATTAGTGCACATATTATATTTGTCAAATGTTACAAAATGCCACACTGTTTTCAATCTTTTTTTCAAATAAGCTATAATTTATCAAAGGAAGGACTGATTAAGGTAATTGGTCCATAGTCCTCTGAAAATTCTCTGTCTGTAGCAAATTCATTTAATACAGTATAACTCAACCAATCATTAATGGTGTAGATATCTCAGACTCCCAAAAGACCTTTTTGATTCCTATATGGAAAGTTACAAAGTTCTGCATTTCTGAGTTGTAGTGATAAATCTCTTTACACTTGTTCATAGTTGTCCTTGCTTCAAGATGGGGCCTCTGCCTTCCCCCATTTAAGTCTAAATTCCTGTGATAAACCTTTGTCCCCTGCTTTATTTATAACAAGACTTGTCTTTTATAATTGTCTATGTTTCAAGTTATGTTTCAAGTTATGTTTCAAGTTATGTTTCAAGTCATGCCTTTCAAGTCATGCCTTTCAAGTTAAGATATGCCTTCTTGACTGATGACAACCCTTGTATTTTCTGTTAGCATTTGTAATATGATAAGCTATGCTTTATTGTTTCCTGTGATGACCTTTGCTCTCTTCATTAGCAGATGTATACAATGAGTTATGTTTTCCCTTTGACCTTCCATATTTCCATATGTTGCTCCCTCATGTGTACTTTCCCCCTCCCAAATGAAACAGCATAATAAAAGGAGGGTGTGCGGAGCTGTTCGGGGGCAAAAAACATCCACCCCGGGCACTTTGTGCTCTCTCACCTTGAGCAAACTTGTGTTGGTGCCTCAGTTTGTCCTGGGACTCTGCTCTGAACCATCGCAGTTCCCAAGTGTGACCGTTGGAACGTCCGGCACACTGGGTCGGTGGCAAAGGGCAAGATCCTTCCATATTCAAGGTGTTCACCCTTGCGAGGGTCCCTCTAAATTCTCACCCCTGTTACGGGGCTCTAAGAGTTGAGGCCAGAACCCTGATCATTCGCTCAGCGCAACAACTGGGGGCTCGTCCGTTGGATCGCGGCTTCAACTCCACAGTACGACTCCTGTCCAGGGGTGTACTGCCTGCATTCCTGTTCTCACGCACCTCGGAGAAGGCTTTTACTCGTGAGTAACGGGCTCCTCACTTTTCAAAGTTTCGTCAGGTCATAGGGACGAACTTTTTAATATAATGCAGAAGGCTAATTTTGTTCAAAAACACAATGGCACCATGGTCCATCTTGAAGGAAAGAGACTTTTAACAAAACTTTTACAATATATTAACAAAAATTGTCTGGCTTATCCGGAATCAGGCACTTTGTCTGTTATAACCTGGGAAAAGCTAGGTAAATATCTTCACAATCATCCCAGGGCACCTGCTGACATTTTGTCTGCATGGCAAGCAGTGATGGCAGCATTAAAACTTTTGCCATCTCCTTTAGATCTGACATCTTCTACCTCTAAACCTCTTGATCACTCTTCTGATCTTCTGCCTTCATCCGTGCTGCCCCCACCCTATGAAAAATCAGAGAAACTTCCTCCTATTGCTGTGCATGTCCCCCCCTCTGCTCTGCCTCCGGAGAATCTTCCTTTTGCCTTTTCTCTTTGCCCTGCTGTGCCTGTCTCTCCCTCTGACAAAGAGGAAAAAGCCTCTTAGCTTGTTGCCATTTCTAAACCCCCCCTCCCCCCTTCCCTCCTCCTCCTTCTCCAAATCTCTCTCCTCACTCAAGAGGCACCTTTTGTTCACTCTATGCTTACAGCTCATGCCTCCGGGACATTTCTTTTCCTCTTAATGCTTCTAACTCCTCTGAACTTTTCACTGAATCTCTTTTTCATTAAGCCTTTTCAGTTTCTCCGCCTCCCCCTCCTTATGAGGAAGATTTGTCATCTTGTTCTCCTGTTAATTTTTTGCCGCCACCAGCAGCCGGAGGTTAACCAATCCACCCTTGCATCATGAATTCATCAACTATGTGCAAGGATTTTTAATAAGTATAGGTAAGCTAACATGGTTTTGACTCTATCACAATATGTTGTTTGGGAATCTGAATATAAATAAAAAAGAAATAGAGAAAAAATTCTTGCTGGATTACCTCAAGCAGTAAATAGGGATCAATTATTTGGCACAGGACAATTCGTTACAAATGACCAACAGGCTCAAAGCCCAAGGGAGGCTTTTAATTTGATACAGGAAGGGGCTTTGGCAGCTTTCCACAAGATATCCTCACGGAAAAGCTAAAATGTCTTTTGCAAAAGTTTATCAAGATCCCAATCAGGCTTATTCAGACTTTGTGGATAGATTGCAGGAAGAAAACACAAGGCAAATAGACAATGAATATGCCCAAAATGAACTCCTGTTAAAATTGGCTTATGTGGGGCTTGAAAGAGCCTCTTGGGGCAAGCTGTTCTCACTAAAGTCCAGGGGCGCGCCTGTTGATTTCAACTGCCTGGACCTGTCTGAGATCTAGCTTCCCATAGCAGGCTCCGAGCCAAGCAAAATTGAATAGGAAAGTAGTTGTTGTTGTAAACCTAAAGAAAAGAAAAATCAAAGAAATTAAATCAAGTTTTTCTTCTATCTTTTTTTTTTAATCTAGCTCTTTGGATTATTGTTTTGGCCTAAAACCCCAAATTGATATGTGTGTTTTGTTCTGTTTTAAATAAATGTTGTTTTATATGTGTGTTTTGTTCTGTTTTAAATAAATGTTGTTTTAATAGTATCTGTGTATATATGTCTGTCTGTGTTGTTCTGTGTTATTTCCAAGACTTGGAAGAGGGTCAAAATCCTCTCTGATAACACCAAACAAAAAGGCCTTATTTAACAATGTATGGTTTGTCTGGAGAAAGTATGAAATGAAATTTTTGTATGTGAAATTGTTTATGCAAGCAGTCAGAATGGAAGTGAATGAGTTAATTTGCTGATATGTAAATGTGAGTGTGTGTGAAAGGAACAGAAAATTGCAGATTTTATTGTTGTAAAAGCCATGGATGATGTGTGAGAGTAAATGCATGTAAAGGAGAGCAAACTATTTTTATTTTTTATTTTTTTTGGTGGTGAGATTTTTGTAAAGTTTCTTTTAATCACCCCCCCCCAACCCTGCTGTGTTACTTTAAGAGTGAGAAAGGGAGAGACAGCCAGAAGGAGGGGGGGTGGCTGGTCCTTTTAACCATTTTTTTTTCTCTGCTTAGAATTCCAGTCTGAGAAAGGGGGGTGGATGTGAAACTTGATGCCCACTCTTGCAGTTTCAGCTTGCAATTTTTTTTACTTGAAAGAGGAGAGATTCTTTGTTGGAGACATTTTTGAATTCTTTGAGTTTTAGTTAAACATCACCCAAAAGAAATTACTCTGATCTTTTTGTGGAGTTGTTTTTTTTTTTTTTTTTGCTGTTTTTGTGTCTGTGTGCAGGACACATTGATAGAAGGTGATATCTGGAAGAATTTCCCTCCCTTAATCAGCACTAGCCTGTGGATTTTATACCTTACAACAGGCTCTGAGATTGTTAATACAGGAAAGGAGGAACATATACACTGACTCCAAATATGATTATGGAATTTTCAATACTTTTGGAGAAGAGAAATGTAGAGGACTGATTAATAGCTAAGAGAAACAGTTGGCTCATGCAAAAGTTGATAGAAGCTGGAAGCAGAAAAGACAGAAGTTAGGCCAGAATGGCAGAAGGGCAGTGAATGAATAGATAATAGAAGGGAGAAACAGAAAAGTGGTTTTTAAGTTGGTTTGCACAGATTTGGGATTTGCATGCATGAATTGTATGCCTTAACACAAGCCTTAGAAAACATGGGAAGTAGATTATTTTAAACACGCCAGGACTATTTACTGCTGCTATTGTTTAACGTGCTAACCAATTGAAAATTTTGGAGTGGATTCATTTATCCCACACGCCCAAAGTTTCTATTTTAACCAGAGAACTCTTTTTGTGCCTATGTCTTTGCAAATTTGGGAATCATTTTTTCAAACCTCGAGTGAATTACAATTTTCCTTAGCTGATTGGCATGGCAAGGTTTCTTGCCACCCACCACCCGATTATCGTTTGCAATGCAAATTGTTCGCACTAACCAAGCAAACAACACCCCAGCAGTCAGCTCAAAAGGCTGAACTGGCTGCTTCAATTTTTGCTTGTCAACCTTTTTCCTTTCAACCTTTGAATCTTATTGTGGATAGCTTTTATGTTTATCACACAATTCAAGTGATTTATGGATCTTATTTATCCCCCTCCATTCAACCAGATTTGTTACAACTTTTTTTAACCTTGCAAAATTTGCTTTTTGAACACCAACATCCTATTTTTGTTGCTCACATTCGTAGTCATCAGCCTTTTCCAGGTTTTTTGCAAGAGGGAAACAATTTTGCAGATCAGGCTGCCTCCGGACCTTCAGCCTGTTCTTTGCAACCCCTCACCCCCTGGGAAAGTCATTCCTATTTTCATCAAAATTCCAAAGCTTTGCAGAAGCAGTGTATTTGCATGTTTCAATTGATACTTTTTCAGGATTCATCATGGCCACCCCCTAAGGGGAGAAGCCACCAAACATGTCATTAATCATTGTATTCGGACCTTTGCAGTGCTGGGATGTCCAAAAGAACTCAAAACAGATAATGGCCCTGCTTACAGCAGTCAAGCCATGGCAAAATTTTGTCATCATTGGCAAATAACACACAAATTCAGAATTCCATATAATAGCCAAGGCCAAGCCTTGGTGGAAAGGGCTAACCAAACCTTGAAACATGCTTTAGATCACTATAAAAATCAGAACGGGGGAAAACGAAACCCCAACCTCCCAGCAGTGCAAGACCTTTGCCTCTACATTCTGAACTTTTCAAACTTGACTGGCCATCCCTTAACCACAGCTGCAGAGCAGCATTTTTTATCTCCAGTTGCAGATCAGCCTAAACCCAAAGCATGGTATCGCCAACTTCCAGACCTAACTTGGAAAGGCCCTGCAGACCTTCTCACTTGGGGAAGAGGCTACGCAGCTGCTCAACTGCCAGACAAAGTGCTGTGGATCCCAGGTCGCCACGTTCACCCGTATCATGCCTCCACAAACACAACTGCAGAACCCATTAAAGATGACAGCATGGTTTGTGACTTTTTTCAGCTTTAACACCACTGACTGATGCCACTAAAACACAATTCCATCTGAAAGCTTACCCCAGACGTCAACTCCACTTCACCAGCTATCCCATCCTGTTCTTTACACCTTTGACATTGCTTCCAGTCAAAAATGGCTCTTTTCACACTGTTTTTGCCCATCGCATGGACCCAGAAGGAACAACCTGTTGTTAACAACGAGTCTACCATCATCATCTATGTGAACTCTGTAGCTCATGTTCCTGTCCAAACTTGAAATGGTTTCAACTTTCAGGAATTACTTGGCTCCTGGTTTCCCAAATTACCTGGTTTATAAGCTATTGTAGCTTTTATTAGTATGATTGTATTAGGATGTATTATTTTACCTTGTGTCTTGCCTATTTTTATCAGAAGTATTACTAACAGTATTTCTTTGATTGTGCTTGACTCCATGGCAGAATTAAACAAATGATTGAAAGACAGAGAAGGGGAACGCTCCCAGCATTATACTTGGTATCAAGGAATGTTTAACTTTTCTCCCTGGCTGACCACCCTTTTCTCAGCCATAGCTGGTCCTTTAATTTTATTATTACTTGCATGTGCAATTGGCCCATGTGTTATGGGTAAACTTTTAGATTTTCTACAACGAAGGCTGAGCAGCATTAGCGATGACATTCTGTTGATGAAACACACTGTTGACAGTGAATACAAACATCCTCTTTTAGAATTCACTTCTGACCCAGAGACTGATGCACCCTCACACCAACACTCTTTGAAAGGAACACTGGCGCAGGGACAGGAGGTATCGTAGGATTTCTCTTTTTCCCGCGTAAGTATCCTAGAAGAGAAAGTTTTGGACATTGAGGGGCCTTCTCAGTAATTGGCTTTAAAAAACAGAAAAGGAGGAGTTGTAGATATCTCAGACTCCCAAAAGACCTTTTTGATTCCTATATGGAAAGTTACAAAGTTCTGCATTTCTGAGTTGTAGTGATAAATCTCTTTACACTTGTTCATAGTTGTCCTTGCTTCAAGATGGGGCCTCTGCCTTCCCCCATTTAAGTCTGCATTCCTGTGATAAACCTTTGTCCCCTGCTTCATTTATAACAAGACTTGTCTTTTATAATTGTCTGTTTCAAGTTATGTTTCAAGTTATGTTTCAAGTCATGCCTTTCAAGTCATGCCTTTCAAGTTAAGATATGCCTTCTTGACTGATGACAACCCTTGTATTCTCTGTTAGCATTTGTAATATAATAAGCTATGCTTTATTGTTTCCTGTGATGACCTCTGCTCTCTTCATTAGCAGATGTATACAATGAGTTATGTTTTCCCTTTGACCTTCCATATTTCCATATGTTTCTCCCTCATGTGTACTTTCCCCCTCCCAAATGAAACAGCATAATAAAAGGAGGGTGTGCGGAGCTGTTCGGGGGCAAAAAACATCCACCCCGGGCACTTTGTGCTCTCTCACCTTGAGCAAACTTGTGTTGGTGCCTCAGTTTGTCCTGGGACTCTGCTCTGAACCATCGCAGTTCCCAAGTGTGACCGTTGGAACGTCCGGCACACTGGGTCGGTGGCAAAGGGCAAGATCCTTCCATATTCAAGGTGTTCACCCTTGCGAGGGTCCCTCTAAATTCTCACCCCTGTTACGGGGCTCTAAGAGTTGAGGCCAGAACCCTGATCAACCACTCAGCACAACATAATGGCACTATAAATTTTGAGAAATATGAAAAAGGAACAAAACTTTTAGAAACAGATTAATGTTACAGAGAAGAATGGGCATTGAGTGCCATACTTACATCTTATTAAATTTGCTTAAGATAACCAGTTACATAAACACTAACCTCTTGCATCATGAAATCTATTTACAAGACAATTATTTTCTACACGAACATTTTTCTTCTTGAAAATTATTTTCAGCATATAAACTCAAGCATACAAGAAATTATAACTGTATATGGATACAGTATGAACCGTGGAATAACTCTGCTTTCTAAAATGTAGTCATATTGTCACTTCCACCAAAAGACAATGATTCATACTAAAATTATAGTACAGTATTAATTTATTATTTTTGTAACACTTGTGAAAAAATCATAAGGAATATGAAGATACAGTGATAGAGATGGGTGTAGATATATTTGGTAGATGTAATTTGCATGTCTTGATGTGCAATACATAAACATATGCAAAGATTCTTATGCTGACTAAAGTACCATGAACCAAATGATCCTGTTTTACAAATATTTGTAGTAAAAGGGAGCAATGAAATATGGCCTTGTTTATGTTTATTTAGAAATTATTGAGTTGACCATATAGTATATTGTTATTCAGTTGACCATATAGTATATAAAAGGCAGGGTATCAAGATCATCATCTGTGTTTAGTATTATTTGTTGCCAGGTGAGCATGTATTAGATTCAGGTGGAAACATTGTTGTTGTTAGTTGTGAAGTCATGTCTGATCCATCATGACTCCATAGACAACATTCCTCCAGACCTTCCTGTCCTCCACCATCTTCTGGAGTCCATTTAGGCTCATGCCTACTGCTTCAGTGACTCCTCATTCTGTCGTCCCCTTCTTCTCTTGCCCTCAACCTTTCCCAGCATTAGGCTCTTCTCCAGTGAGTCCTTCCTTCTCATTAGGTGGCCAAAGTATTTGAGTTTCAACTTCTAAAGAGCAGTCAGAGTTGATCTCCTCTAGGACTGACTGGTTTGATCGCCTTGCAGTCCAAGGGACTCGCAGGAGTCTTCTCCAGATGTCAACAAATAATACCAAACACAGATGATGATCTTGATACCCTGCCTTTTATATACTATATAGTCAACTGAATAACATTATAATATATGGTCAACTCAATAATTTCTAAATAAACATAAACAAGGTCATATTTCATTGCTCCCTTTTACTACAAATATTTGTAAAACAGGATCATTTGGTTCATGGCACTTTAGTCAGCATAAGAATCTTTGCATATGTTTATGTCTTGCACATCAAGACATGCAAATTACATGCAAATGTTATTGAATTATAACTTCCAGAAGTTCTAACCATCATGGCCAGGGATGCTACAAGCTGTGGTTCAGCAATGCCTGAAGGACTTCCTGTTCCCCATACCTCCTAAAGATTTCCACACATATCTTTTCATTTCATCTTCCCATTCTACTTCTTTTACTTTATGTATAACAAAATGAATGGCTGCTTCAGGGCAATGGATTATTTTTAGCTATTTATGCAGCACAAACTATGTATTCTGAAGTACCCTTGAGTAAATTATTCCCAGTTTTTCATTCAGTCATCTACAGGGCCTTTTAGTTTCTTAAAGTGGTTTTAATGATTCCATTTTGGAGCTTAGACTTTTACATTTTGTGAAGTTAAATGCCCTTTAAAATTATCAAAAAATAACAGGGTTGGGCACAAACATTCTTGTTTATGATGCCATTTCTTCCTAACAGCTTTTCTTGCCTAAATTCCAATCCACATCAAACCCAGAAGTGAGTTTAACAATTCACTTCTTAAGTGAACGAACACTTGTTAAACTGAGCAGATAACTCAAAAGCCAGAAGGGAGTTGAAATGGCTCAGTTAACACTGAAGCCATAGAAACAAAGTGGTTATTCTTGATGAGGTGGATGGATGACACTACTGAGAAAGCCAATGAAAGTATACATGGGAGAACTTCTTTACATTCTATAGTACAAAAGTAGTTTTTAAAGTTGGGGATATTTAAAAACAGGTTCTGCTTTTTGGGACATTGCACTGTTTGCTGAATCACTTAATGTTGGGGAAGTGCTTCGTGTATCTATAAAATCTTTGGGGCTTGTAATGTAGATATGCTATGCTCTTCTCCTCTCCTCTCTACATTCTCAGGTATCAATAGGAGCATGGGGTGCCTGTGTATTTCTCAGAATGAGAAGCTAGATCCTTACTGAGCATTAATTAAACTTGGAGATAGAAGGCAGTCAAGGAAGAAGAGCTTCCCATAACCAGCTTGGTACCCTGATTGCTTCAATCTCAAAAGTGAGCTTCCAATTAGATTTTTTTTTGCAAGTCTTGACCCAGATTATGCAAACCCTTTGAAATTCCATGCGGTTGGCCAAAGAATTGATATAAGTAATGGACATCACTGAAGAGCTGCTATGGATATAAGCATCTCTGGGTGGTATTTTCTTTCAAGCCATACCTGGAAACCTTAAGTCCTATTGCTATTTTACTACCAGAAACATACAGAGTTCAAAGGCATGGAGATCAAAAGTTGGCTTGTTTAGTTTGGTTTGAAAATAAACCTGTGATGGAATGTGCACCTGGAGAATCAGGGGATAGGAGTTTTGGTAACCCAGAGCTTTCCCAGAGAGCTTTCCTAAATATATCAAGAGACTGTCCAGATGGATGGAGGAGAAGGGAAGAAGTTCAAGGTAGCCACACCTTAAAATCTCTCCAGATAGTTCTAATAGGTGAGAAGGGTTGCAGCTTTTGTTTAAGATAAGATAATATAATTTTTATCGTTATTTTTACTGTGGGCACAACGGCACACATCAAAAATGAAATTTAGTTGTCTGCTCTCAAAATGAAACACATACATGACACACACTTAAAACTTACTATATACAATATATGTATAGACCCACACAACTACATATACATAACAATAAAATATTAAATACTGTCCATCTTGAATATATAATGGAAGGAGGAAGCCTGAGATTTCACAAGGTTAATGCTGTATGGAATAAAATTATGGTTGAATCTGGATGTTCTGCTACGGATACCATGAAGCCTCCTCCCAGAAGGTAACAAGGAAAACAGGTTGTGAAGAGGATGAATAGTGTTCCAAATAATTTTACGGACCCTGTTCAAACAACGCTTCTGTGCTATGTCCTGGATGGGAGGGAGGGAACTGCCAATGATCTTTTCGGCCATCCTCACCACTGTCTGCACTGCCTTCCTGTCTGAAGTAGTGATGCTTCCAAACCAGGCTGTGATGCTGTATGACAGGATGCTCTCAATCATCCCACTGTAGAAAATGGTCAGAACAGGGGAAGGAAGATGAGCTTTTCTCATGCGACGCAGAAAGTGCAGGCGCTGCTGTGCCCGCTTCACCAGTTTCTCACTGTTGAGCGACCAAGCCAGCCTACTTGTTAGCTGCACACCCAGGAATTTGATGCTGGTAACAGGTGAATCATTAATGCACAGAGAAGTGTGGCTGTGCCTGCCTTTTCTGAAGTCGACAATGATCTGTTTGGTTTTCTGGTATTTAAAACTAGGCTGTTTTCCTTACACCAGTTCACCAACTCCTCAACCTCCTTGTGGTAAGCTTCCACATTGTCATCATGAATAAGGCCCACTACTGTTGTATCATCTGTGAACTTCACAATATGGTTGGTGGCAAACCTGGCACAACAGTCATGAGTCAACAGGGTGAACAGCAGCAGACCTTGGACACAGCCCTGAGGAGAACCTGTGCTCAAGAAAATGGTATTAGAGGTATTTGTTCCAGCTCGCACATATTGGGGCCTGTTGGTAAGAAAATCAAGAATCCAGTTGCACAAAGGGGTGTTTAAGCCTAAAAGGCCCAATTTGTTCACTAGATGCTGGGGAATTATTGTGTTAAACACCAAACTGAAGTTGACAAACAACAAACACACATAAGTATTTCTTTCCTCTAAGTCAGGGGTGTCAAACTGCCGGCCCACAGGTCAGATGTGTCATGTGGAAGCCATGCCCACCCATTGTCGACAATGGCAAAATCGTCCCGATACGTTGTGCGACATCACGTGACATCGCGAGTTTGACATGTCTGCTCTAAGTGCTTCAAGCTCAGATGGAGAATGGAAGAGATAGCATCCTCCATAGAGCGATTTGGTCGGTAGGCAAACTGAAGCAGGTGAAATGCTGGTGGGAGGCTAGATACAATAAAGTCCTTTATCAGCTTCTCAAAGCATTTCATAATGGTGGATATAATTGCCAAGATTCTGTCCATTAGGAGTAAGCAAATACAAGATTGGACTCAATTTGATTTAGCTTTGTTGTCTTTAGACTTGAGCCCAACAAAACTCAACTAGCTGACTTTATTCAGGGTTTTACCCAAACTACAAAATAACTCTGATTTAGTGTATCTTACACATCAATTAAAAAACAAAAATCAATGTCTTCCTTTAAATCCCTAAGAAAGGGCTGTTTTTTTAAAAAAAATGCTGGAGGAAATAAATTGGAGGATATAGTTTGTTAATTGACTAATACAGAGGGAAGGAGTGAAATGGCATCTTTATAAACTGGAACATGTACTATATCTTCAGTGGAAGATAAAAATAAGTGAAAGTCTCATATATAGATGGTTTGTTTGTTGCATTTTGATGGTTTTTGTACTTATTTAGTCATGAAATACTACTGTTTTTCTAGGGATGGAGCTAATTTCTCCTCTAATCATAAATAATGTGTCTGGTAATTGTCCATTTTCTGTTAATCAGCTATGACCACAAAGTCTCCAAGAAAAGTCCCGTGAATAGGAGCTTTTTGTTGGATGTTCTGTATTATCACTCTGGTGGTTTGGCCTGTGTTCTACATAAACTCACTGAAAAAAAGAGTTCTCAGATGACTAATGTGTAAGTGTTGAATATATATGGAACCAGCTCCCCCCTGAGCTTCGGATGGCCCCAGATCTCCAGTCCTTTCACCGTGGCCTCAAAACACTACTTTTCCACCTGGCTGACCTGGACTGACAGGGAGACAGGGATTTTAATTATGTTTTTAATCTTTAACTCTAATTTTTAATTTATTTTAATTTTTATTTATTCTACAGGGGCCTTTAATTTTAATTTTAACTTCTGTATTTATTGTACGTTATTGTATACCCTGTGTTTCATTTACCAATAATCAGCCAATAGTCCCTTTCATTTGGCTTCTTGAGTCCAATGAAAAAACAAGGAAGTAATAGTATAGAGGTGGGTAACTATGACCCCTTTATCACCTGTGGACTTCAACTCCCAGAATTCCTGAGTCAGCACGGCTCCAAGCAATTCTGGGAATTGAAGTCCAAGGGGTAAAAAGTCCCACCCCTGTAATAGTATGGTAGAAACATATTTAATGGAGAAGAACAACCGTAGTAGCATTTCCCACCATGTTCAAGAATACCGTGCATTCAGAACAAGAGAAACTAGAGAGAAAATTTCTGTTGCCTCAATCAAAAGGAGAAAACCAGAACCCTCTTTTTTTAGGGGAAGTAAATTTCTGAAAAATCACAAGGCAATCTCCCTGCTGTATTAGCATGCATGTTATCAGATCAAAACACATGGGCCACACATTCTTTAAAATTAGCCTATAACTTTCCTTTAGGTTTCCTAAAACTAAGTGTTTGGAGTGCTAAGCAACTGTTCTTCCTGAGGTTATCATAATAAAGTGTGGTATTATCTGGTTTTCTTCTTTGCAAAAAAATAATTTAATGAGTACAGAAGTGATACAAAGCCCTCTTCAGAACACGGTTCCCTTTCTCTCCCTTTCCTAGCTGCTACTTTAGCTGATAAACAACTGTGAATAGGTTGCTCTAATTTTTCCAGCAAAATTAAAATTGAATAATTGACTCATTACCACATCTGAATTAATACTCTGGGCCATTTTCTCATGTACGTTCATGCATTTAAAATGTTTATAGCTTGTTTGTATTTTCTCTGCTAAGGTAGATTACAAAATAATGTAATATTACCACTGAACAATAAGAGTCTAAAAGGAATTCTTAGCCAAGGAGGTTGACACAAAATTAGCTACCAATTTTAGCTGCCAAGTTTTCAGTCAGTGAAGAATTGAGATGGTTTGGAGATGGGCATAATTGTTTATCTACAAACCAGGTCAATATCTATACAATGCATGCATCTCAAAAGAGCCCCCAGGGATAAATAATAATATCTGAGCATTTCTCCCCAGAAATTCTAACTGTGATCATATTTCACATATGGCAAAATCCCGCATGATCTTCTGGAAGAAAGTGCTGGGGAAGGGCAACAGATATGAACAGATGGGCCATAACCTTGCTGCGGGAGAGGAAATATACAAGCTCTCTTGTAGTGCTAAGCATATGTGAGTCCAAGTGCTCCGTGCACATTGACATCGGTCATATCAAAAGCATCAGTGTAACAGCTCCACGGGATTCTGAAATATTTTCCACTAATAGCCATCCAGGGTTGGCATTAGAAGAACACTGAATGTACAAATTAGTGCAAATATTACCTTTGTCAAATGCTATGAAATGGCACATTTTCAAACTGCTTCTAATGCTTTTGTCCCAAAGGTACTTTTTCAAAAGACAGCTGGACTTTGTTTTTTCTTGAAGACATTTCATCTCTCATCCAAGAAGCTTCTTCAGTTCTGAACAGAAGAAGCTTCCTGCACCTTTGGGACAACCGTGACCTGGATGGCTGAAAATCTCTAGAGAGTACCGTATATACTTGAGTATAAGCTGAATTTTTCAGCCCACTTTTCGGGCTGAAAAACTCCATTTCAGCTTATACTCCAGTCAACAAAAAAAAGAACTGTCCCTTCGTTCGGAACAGGCTGCTGAGAGAAGGGAGCGGCAGAGCCTTGCAGAGCTGGCGGCAGTCCAGCGTTGTTTCTCCCCCTCGTGCGTGCGTGTGTGTGTCAGACCCACGGGAATGGCTGGTAGGGAAGCGGCATTCCGGCATTCCCCCCCTTCCTGTGTGTCGAGCCCACGGGGCTTGATACACAGAGAAACGCAACTAGCCATTCCTGCGGGTCTCACACACACACACACACACACACACACACACACACATACGCCGCCGGGCTCGGCTCCTCGGCAGGAGGGGCAGCCCCTGCTGCGCCCCCCTCCCCTCCCGGCCCACAGCACCGCGCCGCCGCCGCTTCCTCCGGGCAAGTCGGGGGGGCTTGCGGGGCGAAGACACCGGCCAGGGGGCAGGCAGGGCGGGAGGGCGGCCGCGCAGCTCAGCGCCGCCCCGAAGCCACAAACAGCCGCCCCTCCCCCCCGCTCGCTCGCCCGCTGCCTCGCCCGCTGCCCCCGAACACACCGCCGCCGCCGCTTTCCCCCCCATCGCTCACCCGCTGCCCCCAAACTCACTGCCGCCGCAGCTTTCCCCCCCATCGCTCGCCCGTGCAGCCCCGAACACACTGCCGCCACTTTTCCCCCCCATCGCTCGCCCGTGCAGCCCCGAATGCACCACCGCAGCTTTCCCCCCCATCGCTCGCCCGTGCAGCCCCGAACGCACTGCCGCAGCTTTTCCCCCCATCGCTCGCCTGTGCAGCCCCGAACGCACCGCCGCCGCTTTCCCCCCCATCGCTTGCCCGTGTAGCCCCGAACGCACCGCCGCAGCTTTTCCCCCCCATCGCTCGCCTGTGCAGCCCCGAACGCACCGCCGCAGCTTTTCCCCCCATCTCTCGCCCGTGCAGCCCCGAACGCACCACCGCAGCTTTCCCCCCCATCGCTCGCCCGTGCAGCCCCGAACGCACTGCCGCAGCTTTTCCCCCCATCGCTCGCCCGTGCAGCCCCGAACGCACCGCCGCCGCTTTCCCCCATCGCTTGCCCGTGCAGCCCCGAATGCACCGCCGCAGCTTTTCCCCCCCATCGCTCGCCCGTGCAGCCCCGAACGCACCGCCGCAGCTTTCCCCCCATCGCTCGCCCGTGCAGCCCCGAACGCACCACCGCAGCTTTTCCCCCCCCATCGCTCGCCTGCTGCACCCCGAACTCAGGCAGCCGCCGCTCCCCCCCGCCCGCTCGCTCGCCCGCGCCGCCCCGAACTCAGCCAGCCTCCGCTCGCCCGCTCGCTCGCTGCCTCACCCGGGGACCAGCGCCAGCCAGCCAGCCCGCCGGCGGGCGGACGGGCAGAGAGAAGCCCGGCCCGGAGGTGAGGGGAGGGAGCAGAGTCGCCGGGACGCAGCCCGGGGCCCACGTGGAAACAAAGCTTGACTGACACACACACACACACACACACACACACACACACGGACGCACGAGGAGGTAAACAAGCTTGACTGAGGAGGGAAACAAGCCCCTCCCCCCCACACACACACGCATGGGAATTCGCTTACGTGCCCTTCAAATGGCTAAAGATGACAAATTAAAAGTACCAGGCATTGAAAATTTTGTTGCGTCAGCAGGATGGTGTACTGGCTTCATGAATAGGTATGGCCTATGTTTGCGGCAAAGAACAAAGATTTCACAGAAGTTGCCAAAAGACCTTGATGAAAAAGTGATGTCATTCCATTCATTCATCATAAAGCAAAGAAAGATCCATAACTATGACCTGGGAGATATTGGGAATATGGATGAAACACCTATGACCTTTGATCTTCCAAGCAACAGAACCGTGGCAAGTTTGGGAGACAAAACTGTTTTACTCAGAACCACAGGTAATGAGAAAAACCATTTTACAGTTGTTCTATCATGTTTGGCTAATGGAACTAAGCTGCGGCCTGTCATTATTTTTAAAAGAAAGACCTTGCCTAAAAAGGTCAAATTCCCACCACGAATTACAGTGCGCCCACATGTTAAAGGCTGGATGGATGAAGATGGAACAAAAAAGTGGCTGGAAGAAGTTTGGAATGGACGACCAGGAGCAGCCTTAAAGAAAAAACCATCATTGCTACTTTGGGATATGTTCAGAGCCCACACATCTGATGACATAAAAACATTGGCAAAGTCTTCTCAAGTTACTTTAGCCGTTATTCCAGGTGGGCTTACATCTGTATTACAGCCCTTAGATGTGTGTTTAAATAAACCTTTCAAAGACCGTGTGCGAAAGATGTGGTGCGAATGGATGTCATCTGGTCAAGCCCGACTAACAAAAGGTGGAAATATGATGAAGCCTGACATAGAACTGATAGCAAAGTGGGTTCGTGATGCATGGGAAGAGATTCCAGAGGACATGGTGAAGCACGCCTTCAGGAAATGTGGCATAAGTAATGCTATGGATGGCAGTGAAGACACTGCTTTGTATGAGGACAACAACTGTGATAGTGATGACAGCGAACTCTGTGACAATGTATATGATGATAACCTCACACCAGCTACAGCTGAAGCTCTGTTTGCAGATACAGATGAGGAGGAGGAATCCAGTTTTGAAGGATTTTGATGCTTGTGTTTTAGCTTGGTTGCTTATTGAGTTAAGGTTTTTGTACATTTAAAGTTATTGTTAATACTTTAATGTTATATATTGTTTTTGTTGAATATACTGATAATATATTGTTTTTGTTGAATATACTGATAATATATTGTTTTTGTTGAATATACTGATAATATATTGTTTTTGTTGACCCTCTTTTCCACATGCCTCAATTAAAGCAATTTTATTGTTATCTACCTGTATTTTTATTTTTTTAGAAATTTACCGTGAGCTGCTGCATTTCCCAGCCTCGGCTTATACTCGAGTCACCAACTTTTTCCAATTTTGGGGGGTAAAATTAGGGGTCTCGGCTTATATTCGAGTCGGCTTATACTCAAGTATATACGGTAGATGTTCTAATGCTTTACTTTCCCAAATAAACTATGATTTTATGAAAAGAAGGCCCAATGAAGGTAATCATCTTATCTCAATTCATTATTCTGATCATCTCTGTGAAAATTCTCTGTAGCAGCTGCATTTAATATTGTGTGAATCAATCAATCCCTTGTGCCACTCTAAAGAAATTTCATATTGAGAACTATGAAAAAGGAACAAAGAATTTACAAATTTAATGCCATAGAGAAGAGTGAGCAAAACTATACATCCACACACACACACACACACGTACATATACTCTTTTTTTTTAAAAAAAAGAATGGCTAGCTGATATAAGCAAGTAAGCAACACCATGTCCTTTACTCAAATTCAGTACTGGCCCTCATTAACCCAAAGTGACTTTTATGGTAAAAAGAGATATCTGATGCACACTTATTAATATTTTTATGGCATCTGAGACACCATAAAGAAAAGAGAGCAAGAAGCCAAAGAAAGAAAAAGAAAAACATTCTCTGGCTAATTATCAGCTTCCGCTCCCCCCCCCTTTCCAACTGCTACTAAGTTCTGAAATAAAGCTATAATAAATATTTGGATAATGAAACAGATGAGCTTTATTAATATAAAATTAGAAAATAGATTTTGCCTTTAAAAACTAACTGAAGGACCATAAATTCACTGTTTGCCATATTCTCTGTTAGCTTCTATTACAAGCTCTAATTTTCCACGCATAATACTGGGTGCCCAACTTCCAGCAGAATCTAGCATTTTTTGCTAGATTAATGGAGGATGTTTTTAATCAGTAATAAGATCATATGTTTCCAGCATTCTGGCAGTACTGAAGAATAACCAGAGACTGAGACCAAGGGAGCATGAACCAGCACATCTAAAAGGACCAAAGCCACAAAGGTAGGTCCTGAAGACGAGGAGGCTCTCATTTAGTCCCAATGTTAGATGTTAACCTGGGAGTTGAGGTCCATGAGTCATAAAAGAGCCGAGGTTGCCTATCCCTGAGCTAGAGAAACAATTCCCAGTAGTAAAGTATGGCTGTGAGAGTGGGACCATATGAAAGACTGAGCACCAAAAATTTGACACTTTTGAATTATGGTGCTGGAGAAGACTCTTAAGAGTCCCTTGGACTGCAAGGAGATCCAATCAGTCAATCCTAAACAAAATCAACCCTAACTGTTCTATGCAAGGATAGATACTGAAACTGAAGGTTTGGTCACCAAATGAGAAGAGAAGACTCATTGGAAAAGACCCTGATGTTGGGAAAGATGGAAGGCAAAAGAAGAAGGGAACAGCAGAGGATGATATGGATAGATAGTATCACCGACACAATGAACATGATTTTGTGCAAACGCTGGGAGACAGAGGACAAGAGAACCTGGCATGCTCTGATTCATGGGGTTGCAAAGCGTTGGATACAACTTGGTGACCAAACAACAACAAAGACAACCCATAGTTTAACATTACATCTAAACAAAGCCACACATTATCATTTGAGGGACAACTATATACTGTAACCTTTTGTCATAGATGTCTACCTTAGGCCTTAAAATACTAAGAGAATGTGCCATGGTAGGAGTGCTTTATTGTTCCCTAGTATTTATATTTTGTGGCATGTAATTAATGGATTTGTGTTTTACTTTATTAAATTTATTGCTTGCATGCAAATATTTTATCCCCCTCAGAGGACCAAGATGTTAAGGGGATTAAACCAACTACCTACCTACCTACCTACCTACCTACCTACCTAACTACTTAACTAACTAACTACCTAACTACCTAACTACCTAACTACCTAACTACCTAACTACCTAACTACATAAATAAATAAATAAATAGATAGATAGATAGATAGATAGATAGATAGATAGATAGATAGATAGATAGATAGATAGATAGATAGATAGATAGATAGATAGATAAATAAATAAATAAATAAATAAATAAATAAATAAATAAATAAATAAATAAATAAATAAATAAATACTGTATATATGTTATTATCTCCCATAACTGTTAGCAAGGGAGACAAGAACAAAATATCTGATATTTGGAGAAAAAAAAGCTGGAATTCTGACTGACTGCAATGATTCTTTCGTGACATTTTAGCCAATATGAAGAAAATGTCAGGCATTAGAATTTCCCTTTGTTATATTTGATGGTGAGTTTGTTGTCATTCATCACTATTTTAAAAGCCAGGAAAGCAGAATGACATACAATCCTATTGCCTGAGAAAAAAATAATGTAGCTAACAACCAGGGGCTACATATCCCCAAAATTAACAATAACAAAAACTTCCCAACTATAGACTTGATTGGAATTAAATCTCTTTAGGACTCTGAAAACTTTTCTTTATATCAATGTGTTTATCATATGATTGTTTAATAGGAATGCACAAACAAATACATAATGTGGTACAATGCTACACACCTTCGATTGGTTCTGGAAGATTGTACTCTTAGAAAGCACTTCTGTGAAAGCTTGAACTTTAACATTTCTCCTTCACTGCCAGCACAGCCAAATGAAGAAGTTTATTTTGTCAGTCAACATTCTTGTTGGATTATATCTCTCAACATCCTTACTGCACATAAAAAACCTAACTGTGTGTTAAGGTTAGAGTTGAAAGATGTTAGAGTCTACATATGTGCCATGTGTCAATGTTTCATTATTAAGACTTTTTAGATAAAAAATGCCTGAATTTTGTTTGAACTGTCTCATTAATCAGAACCATGACACTATGCTCATCATACTAGGGAAGACTGTCTTAGGGTTAGGGTTAGGGTTAGCATTACATTCCTTTAAGATTGGCCATATAGACTTGACTTGGATTGTTTCTTCCATATAAAAATGCAGAATGGCCTACAGCTTTTCTGGTTTTTGTTCCCCTATTTTCTTTATGATCTCAGCTAGTTATTGTGTTAGAATTTTCAGCTATAAATACAACCTCACACCTTCCAATTTATGGAAACGAAGGACCTATGGCTATAACACAAAAGAGACATGCTAATTAACTACATTTAATTTGCATATGCTGCATTTATGTGGCTATTGCAACTCTCAAATCAGTTGTCTCCAACAATTTTCCCACCTCTGATATATAGTGTTAAAGTTGCAGTTTTAAATATAACATTTTAATAGGAACCAATATTAAATATATGGTTTCTAACTATGCTCAGCATATGGGAAATCATTGTTTTAAATACAAACTTGGTCCAGCAGTTGTGTTTAAGGTTTTTGAAGCCTTAGCTCAGTATGCCATCTATTATCACAAAAAAGTAAATATTACAAGCAGGGATTTACTGACAGAGGTAACACAAGGTACCTAGAGATTTGAAGGTAGTATCCATTCAGATTCAGTCCAGTTACTATCTCTGCTACTTGTATAAGAAATTGGAACTTGGGATAAGTTGATTCCACCAATTTCATCCTGCTCTTACATGTTTCAACCATGTTTGGGATATGTTCCAACTGCTATGGATCAGAAAGGACAACTTCAGAATATTAACTGATCTGGCACATGGGGAAAAATGGTCATTCCCATGAGACTTAAGATGAAAAATAAGAATAACAGCAAGAATATCTTTATCCAGAAGAGGAAAAAAAAGTTATCTTCCCACAGAAATGCAGGAGTCTCTCTCTCTGTTTATTTAGCATAAGGCATCTACAGTGGTTATGCACTCACTGATATACAACACTAAAAACACATTATACCCACAAACACAAATAATAGTTTAAGTAGAACATTAGTATATACATATACATGTACATATATGTTAAGGAATTTGTTGTGCAGAGGTCTCCTTGTGCTACCAAAGAGTTGCACAGACAAGGAAGGGTACTGAGAGCAGTAAGAGTCACACAAGAGTACACTGAGTTGTAAAAGCAAAAAGTAGTTTACTTTAAGGTGGTGTAAAAACAAAAATGCACAGTCAAAAATAAACAGTCCAAGTAGCAATCCAAAATACAAAGTCTTCTTACCGGTCCAGAGGTCAATACACAATTCAGGTAACAGAGCAAAAACAGTAACAGTAGAAAGCAGTAAATTCAGAGAGAGAAAGAAGCTACGTTACTAGCTCCCTCTTATGGCCATGAGAACACTTACACACCCATTGGCCAATTAACATCTTAAAGACATAACATCATGGTTAATATATTTTCAACCCAACATTGTAGGCTAACACCATATGCCTAACAATATACATATATATACACAGATACTGTAGAATAGAATAGAATAAAATAGAATAGAATAGAATAGAATAGAATAGAATAGAATAGAATAGAATAGAATAGAATAGAATAGAATAGAATAGAATAGAATTATTGACCAAGTGTGATCGGACGCAGAAGGAATTTGTCTCCCGTGCATAAGCTCTCAGTGTACATACAAACAACAAAGTATATCATCATAAGCTATAAATGTTGAAGGTAGTAGAAAAGATGAGAAGGACAAGAGTAATATTACATGAGTAAATATCCTTAGACATAAGACAGTATTGTGATAATTAGCTGTTCAGCAGAGTGATGGCACGAGGGGAAAAACTGTCTTATATGTCGACAGTACAATATACAAGATAAAATTTTAGATTAAGGTAAATGCATGATAAAATTGCCATAATATGGTGCCATAGAATTGCAATAGGATAGATGCTATAATTTGATATCTAAGGAAGCTGCATCTAGCTTCCTCTCTCTATATATATGAGATGATAGATAGACAGACAGACAGACAGACAGACAGACAGACAGACAGACAGACAGACAGATAGATAGATAGATAGATAGATAGATAGATAGATCCTGCTTTCTTTATTGGAGTGTTCTGATGTCTTGCTTTCTGAGTACTCTAGTAGCTCCATAGGCTTCTGCTTTGCTTGTTCTACTAACAAAAGAGAAGAAATAACTGTATCTTTCCTTCCCTGCAATGACAAGAATACAGTATAGACAGCTATAGATCTGCATTTCTCTGTTGCCTCCATAGGTCCAGCAAATTATAATTTTTAAGGTGTCAGAAGGGAACTTATAAAATGCAGGGGAGGTAGCATGGTGCTAGTATTACATTACATTATATTTAGCATTTGTTTTGCTCTCACCCATTTGTTTGTCCTGACCCCATCCATTTGGCACACCACTTGGATCTTTGCCTGCTGAAAGATTGTGCATTCCTGAATTAAACATTAGGAAAAGCATCTTAACATTAACACCTCCTCAGTATTAGAGCAGAGAGCCTCAGGGAGGTGTTCTGTTCTGTTCTGGAGAAATTTTCTGGGAGGTTGCATGGCCATCTGTCAAGGAGTTGCATTTTTCTTTGAAGATAAAATCATGGAATCATGCACAGGAAGGGCTGTTTACAAAACTGAGTTTAATTCCTCACTCTGCTCTAATACATGATAAAAGCACCCCCACATGAAGTCAAGGCGAAGCAACCACCACTCTGACTAACTGAATTGGTCGACGTGTTGTGACCTATTGCAACTTTTTTGCCATTGCTGCCAATGGGGTGGGTGCAGTTTTGCTATGATGAGGATGAGAAGAAGAAGAAGAAGAAGAAGAAGAAGAAGAAGAAGAAGAAGAAGAAGAAGAAGAAGAAGAAGAAGAAGAAGAAGAAGAAGAAGAAGAAGAAGAAGAAGAAGAAGAAGAACAATCTTAGAGAGAGAGAGACTTGCACATGGTAGAAAGATGTGAGAATGTGGCTGTAATTGGGACCTATTAAATCACAGGAAAAGCAGAAAACTGACTCAAAAGGTTCATTACCTTCATTTTTCTTGGCACTAAAGTTCATATTTTGGGAACTAAAAACTATAAAGTTGAACCCAAAATGTGATACACAATGTCTTGGTGCAGAGCAGCAAATAAAAGGTATCATTTCTTGAAAAGGAACGGAAATCATGGAAACGGGGAAGGAGCTACAATATATGTTAAAAATATTTACACCTGCTCAGAAATGAAGTAAAATAATCTGGTGAAACTGTAGTCACCATCTGTGTTGAATAAATGAAGGAATAAATAAAAATAATTTGTTGGTATCCAGCATTTCCTGTCCAACCAAGAAGAAAATATGATGATGGGCCTTTCAAAAACAAATGCAGATATTTCAAGATGCAGGAAGCAATAGTGACAAGGACTTTAATTATCCTGATATCTTTGGGGACCCAACACATGTCAAATATGGGTCTTCTATAACATTGGTGACTTGTTTATCTAACAACTTTGTTATTCAGAAGGTAGCAAAAGACACAGAGGGATCTTTTCTCTTTGTCTGGTACTACCTTATAAGTTTAGTTGGGAAAGTGGTACTGGTAGGCATATTGGGGAAAAAGTGACCATCTAATGCTGATGTCCCCAACCTCTTGGGCACCAGGGACCAGTTCCATGGAGACAGATTTTTCCACGGACCGAAGGGTGTGTAGTTTTGTGTGCTGCCTGCATCTCAGAGATGGGGCTTTGCTTGTTTGTGCAGACCAGTTGTTGGCAAGCCACGGACTGGTACTGTCCACAGACTGGGTGTTTGGGACCCCTGATCTAATGCAAGAATTTTTGCATGCAAATAAAAGAGTTGATTTTAAGGGACTGTGGGTGACTGTAGTTGAAACGTATACTATGTTCTTTAACAGCAAGGCACACAATTCTTTTAACTAAAGAAGGGAGACCTTATGGCACCGTGGATGCTGTCAAACCACTCATATGGTTGCACCTTAAGGAACATTTTATAATTTTCTGACATCTCTTATCAGCCGATATATTTACCAGGGCATAAATCTGGAATGCTAATCAAGATAGAAAAATTCATAACAATAGACTCCAAGGTTGCTTCCCAGAGAGGAAAATATATATGCGCAATATCTCTTTTAAGAGATGTTTAATAGCAGGAAAGTAATTTGTCTTGCTCTTGAATGATACCGATTTAAAGTATTTAATGAAAACATACAATGAGGAGAACTTATTGCCTGCTAGGAGCAATGACATTTTCCTTGATATCCATAAAAAAGGTCTTCTTTAAATAGCATTATTTTATTGACATATTTGACTCATCAACCATGACTGGAAGGTTAGTCTAATATCACAGCGCGTGCCTAAAGATAAGCATGTCATATTCATTCACCTCAGGCTTTTTTAGTGAGATGTAGGTCACCAGCCTAAGCTTGCTATTTCTCTTTTTTAGATATTGAACTGGTTGCAACTTTCAAATTGAATGTGCCAATAGACTTTATTATCATTTACTTTTAAAGCATGCCTATAAATGGGTTTGATTTCAGGTGTATTTATTTATATCTCCAATTTATTTAACCTCTCATCTCACAAAAGAAATGACTCTGGTAGCATACAACAAAGTACATATAGTACATTGAAGATGATAACCTATGCTGCTAACAATTAATTTCCATGACTATTCTTTATTTTTATTTTTATTTGAACAATTAAATTAAACAAAAATAATGAACTTTTGTTTCTGTGGCAAGGAAAATCCAATTACAACTGAGCTGTTGTGTCCAATGAAAATGATTCAAAAGGATGCACAAGCATCCTTTTGGGTTTTCTACAATTCCCCATAAAGCAAGACTCCTCGAAAATGGGATGCAGAAGAAGCCAGAAATTCTAAAGTTAAGGAGTACAGTAACTATTCTTTGTTCTTGAACCTGACACTACTGATCTATGTTACTGACTACTACATTGGAGTGACTGTTTCATGACTGAACCATTTTTCTGATTTTTGGATTTGGTTTCTGGATGTATTCCAGGCAGTGCTTATGTATATAAGTGTGTACAGTATACAGTCACCATCAATAAGCTTCCCCCAAACCATTCATTTAATATATACAAACAATGATCAATAATGCACAATAATATGGAACTGGGTTGCTATCTCATTAAGATCATCGTAGTACACTGATAACTTCTAAAGAGAAGTTTCAAACCCCACACTCACTAGCACTGATGACATTATCCAGTTGAATAATGAAATGTCTGCATGCAGACACGACTGTCAGGACCAGATCCACATGTGAAGGTTCAGTTAAACTGATTTATTGCTATAGTTTATGTACAAGAATCTTCTCAACTAATGGTCAGCACCTGTTAGAGTTAGATAAGTACAAATTCCTATGTTTTAAATGTGTTATATAATGGCATATTGATGTATGCTATATAATGAATTTATCAGAATTCATTAGAAAGTGAGTTTCTCTGTAGGTCATTTTGGTCTAACTGCCTCATAATCAGTTCATTCTTTATGCTTTCTACATTGTTCCTTGTAATTTATCCTTTATTTTATTTCTGAATCATAAAAAACCAAAAATATAAGAGCTGAGTGAAAAAGTTTAATTGGGTGTCATCATACACTTACACCAAGGAGCTAGTCACATTTTAGGCTAGCATGCTGTAAAAACTTATTTCTGTGGTTAGTTTAGGTTCAGTGTATTGCAAAACTAGAAGTATGGTTATTTGAATGAAACCAGGGATAAATATGTTATAAAGAGCCTATTACTGGATTTCCATTTGTATTTTCAACTAGGTAATAGAAGACTTTTTTTGGTTCCTAATGTTTCATTTGAATAATAAGAGAATCTTTCTAGTATTTGATTAAGAAAATTTGAGAATTTCACTAGAATGAAGAAGAGGAACAGTTGCTTAGTGCAGCTAACAAAAAAAAGATAATTAAGTAGATTTGTGACCCTCTAGAAATGAACAAGGTGATTACTGGAAGCCAGCAAGGGGTTGTTAAAAATAGACCATACCAGACAAACCTTATTGCCTTCTTTGTTAAAGTGACTACATTAATGGATCAGGGGAATGTTGTGGATATAGTATACTTGGACTTCAGTAAGGTATTTGACAAAGCAGACAACAGCCTACTGTATTTCTTGGTAATATAAAACAATATGGAATAGACAGTACTACCACTAGATGGATTCACAGTTGGGTGCCCAACCACACTCAGCATGTAATCCTCAATGGAAGTACATCTAAATAGAAGGAAACATGCAGTGGTATACCTCAAGGTTCTGTCTTGGGCTCAGTAATCTTTAACATTTTTATAAATTATCTAGATGACAGGATAGAATGGGAACTCATCAAATTTCTTTTTTTAAAACAAGTTTTATTAATTTTCCAATTTTCCATCTAGATATTTATGAAGCAACATGGTGACTGGGTAATCAAAAGTCCAATAAGATTTTTTTTTGTACATATTCCAGGTTACATCAGCAAAAATTCCCTCTCCAATTCCCTTAGTTACAATATCACAATCAAATCAATACATTTCTAGTTATAGCATGGTAAGTTGAGACAATTATCAATATATTTTAATTTATATTTATCCATGTCCTGTTTTTAAATTTTACCTAATTTCAGTTACAGTGCTCTGAATTAGCCTTTAGTATCCATAATATTCAGTTTTCAGGTAACCCAAATTTCCCCTATTTCATTATATAATAGTTGTCATATCTAAAATACATATATTGTTTGTTTAAATACATTTTTATTATCACAAATATATTCTATTTCTCATCTTAGTGGTTCATCAATTATTAATTAAGTATTTTTATTATATCATTCCAAGTTCTATATTATAATTCAAAACTATGTTCTAATAACTGATTTTCATTTCCTGTACAAGTCTAAATCCTAAATATAAAGTCAGTTTATATCTATTAAAGACTCCTCTTAGCCAATTAAAAAAAATAGGCTCTGTCATTATAAATCACAAAAGAGAAGAACCCATTTTTAAAATCTAACTCTAGCTTTCTTTTTGTGCCAGGCAGGCTTCCATACCAGTGGCTTTAAGTTCTCAAATGGGTCTCCCTTCATTCCTACACACATTGTTTGAATTGAGGGAGACCATCCAGTTGTCAATTTTTTTATTTTTTTATTTATTTAATTTCTATACCGCCCTTCTCCCTAAGGGACTGGCCCCTTTATAATCATTAAATTGTTGCTCTAAAAAATCAAATCCCTATGTATGTTTTAGTATAGTTATCGTTGGTTCAATTTGGTCCTCTTCTTCTTCCGGTCCCATCTGGCTTAGATAAGAGGTCATGTCCAGTATTGTAGTTGTTGTTTGGCTGGCTGGATTCTCAATACAGAGTGCTTGGAGATCCTTAAGACTCCATCTTAGTGTTGCTTTCTTCGGCTTCTGTTGTTTTTTGGATTGTAGGTTTTGTAATTGAGATCAAGGTTTGGGTATCAAAGCTCTCAGTAGATTGTAGTTGTTGTTCTTTAAGGTCCCCTGTTTTAATATTAATTTCTTCCTCTTCTGTTGGTTTTCGGATTGTCAGTTCATCAATTGCAGTCAGGATTTCATTTGGTAGATTTAAGCTGGCACCTTTATCTTTCAGTCTGGAGTTCAATAATTCAGTCGCTTCAAGAAATTTTTCAAATATAAGTTTATAGTTTATATTCCTCCATTTCTACAGTGTTTACAGAGAGGTCTTTGGTGGAGGCTATTTTGATAAGGGTCAGCAAATGTCCACCTCCACTATTCCTAGAGGTTGTTTTCACTGCCAGGTGTTTCAAGTTCTTATCTTTAAGAATAATGCCAAGGACAAATCTGGGGTACAACCAGATCTCACAATAAAGGGAAAGTTTCCTTCGCCACAGGATGTCCTCAATAGCATGTAAAATCTTTTCCCAGAGTCCAATAGAGCTTTTATCCAGTTTGGATTTTTCTGTTTTTTCCCCCTTTTTCAGCTTAATGGGTAAATAGGGTAGTATGTCCCTGTAGCAATAAGAACTTTTTGGTACCCCAAATATTCCAAAGGTGTAAATCCAGTTGATTAGTTATTTAGTTTAGTTACATTTTTTAATTTCTTTTGAAGCTTTAATTCCCCAAGTAAGCAGACACCGCTCTTCCAAAAAAGTGGGGGAGAAATTTTCAGAACGCTCCCACGGGAAAGTAGTTAGGGAAATAAGAAAGGTAAGATCTCACCCAAATTCTCCTTGTTGCTTTCATTGTGCTTGATAGTAATTTTGGCTTTTGGCAGGAAACAGCTGGATGATCAGCCATGTTAATGGCGGATCTTTTCTTCGTCAGTCCAAAGGAGCTGCTGTGGATCAAATGGAGGGCTGTCACCCTTCCGTGATCACTCAGAGGGCCTCCTCATGGTCATCGCCCCTCCAGGGTGACTTTCGACCCTTTTCAGGGTCTCTCAACGGAGAAAAACTGGACAGGGAGACAACTTTCTCCTACACATCCCCAATGCCACGAGCACAAACCAGAAGCCTGGAACCCATCAAATTTCCAGATAGCTTCAAGCTGGGGCCAACACTTAGGAAAGTAAACTCAAGATTTGGAAGGATCTTGACAGATCTGAGCATTGGGCCCTATCCAAAAAGATGCAATTCAGTGGTGAAAAAAATAAGGTCCTCCTTAGGCAGGAAAAACCAAATGCATAGAATAGAAAGTGTCTGGCTTAACATTAATAATTGTGAGAGGGATCTCGGTGTCGTGTTGGATCACTACTTAAGTATGAGTCAGCAGTGTGCTGCAGCTGCCAAAATAGCCAATGCAGTTCTAGGTTGCATCAACAGAGGGATAGCCCCAAGTTCACAGGAAGTAATAGTTCCACTTTATACTGCACTGAGGAGACCACACTTGGAATATTGCATTCAGTTCTGGTCACCATAATTCAAAACGATGCTGAGGCCCTAGAAAAAGTGCAAAGAGAAGCAACAAGAGTTCTCGAGGCTAAATCATATGATGAGCAGCTAAGGGAACAAGGTATGGGTAGCCTAATGAAGAGAAGGCTCAAGTGAGAGATGATAGCAGTCTTCCAATACTTGAAGGGCTGTCACAGGGTAGAAAGCGTTGATTTATTCTCCATACTATCTGAGGGTAGGACAAGAAGCAATGGATAGAAGCTCATCAGGGGGAGATTCAGCCTGGAAATAAGGAGGAATTTCCTGACAGTGAGAATGATTAACCAATTCCTGGAGTTGTGGTGCTCCATTGCTGTAGCTTTCAAGAAAAGATTGGTCAAGTGGTTTTAGAAGACCTCCAAGATCCCTTCCAGCCCTATGATTCTATGGTAAGAAGCAATATTTTTCTCCAAACAATATATTGATTTTTAATATTTGCTAAATATACAGTATAGGAAATTATAAATAAACCACTCAAGGACTTGTTTTCTTTTTCAATAAGATTTAATCTTGACAACAAATAACATAGTGCAGAAATATAAGTGTGTGTGTGTGTGTGTGTGTGTGTGTGTATGTGTGCGTGTGTGTATAGTAGTAGTAGTATGCAGTCTAAGGTCTGCAAATTATAGCTGGTAGTGCTTTTTATTTTTTCCCCAATGCCTATGCTTTCTGGAAATTTGTTGTTTATTTAAAATAAATGTGTTATTTTCAGTACAAAGAAAGTTGTATTAGAAAAAAATGACACAATTTTCCCCAGTCTCTTAAGCCCAGGATTTCTATGCCTTAGATATATGTTCATATTAACAAAGCAGGTAGAAATTTGTGAAGAAATTTTTTAAAAGGAAATTAGTAATATCTGGGTTCTTATTACACATTCACACACACAACTTTACAAACCATTAATTTGTGGACTAACTTGAAGCAGCAGTAATGAGCAATTCATTTGCAATACCGTTTGAACAGGCTCTTTGGACTAAAGCTCGCTTTGGTCAAAATGATCTATGCAGCATCTATTGAAACCAGAGGAAACATGCAATATAGCTTCACCAGCCTTGTCACCACTGTTGAAATTTTAGTTAGAAAAGCCAATTTAGATTGGGCTAATGGGATAATTACTTCAAGGTAACCTCTCTGTGGAGGTGTAACATCAGAAAGACAACACTGCAGCAGGCACAGGAAAATAAAAGAGACTTGGAAAATCATGTCCAGCTTGCAGAATGAATGAAAACCATACAGTAAAGTTGTGAAAACAGAGATGGGGGGTGACTTTGCCAAATCTAGAGCATCTGTATCACCTACTGTGGAACTGGACTTAATAGATTTTGTTCCTATGATATGTTTACCCAATATTACCCCTAGTTTGTTCAAACTAATTTGGAGGTTGCACGACATATGGGCTGAGTTTGCATAAAACACCAGGATAAAATATGGTCGGCTAATTTGTGACTCGGTGTGTTTCATAAACACTGTCATGGTTTACCTCAGGCTAATGGTCATGAGCTTTTGGAAGTCAAACTATATGGTCTGCAATTCTAGGCTCAAATCTAATGAAGTGTCCAGAATCTTCCACTTTCTCAACCAGCCATAGTGGCAAAGAACAAGCCAGATGGGGCTGGCTCTTGCAATTCATGCTGGAAAAGAAATTTGGGACAGAAGGAATGGATGGAAAGAGTGATAAGGCCTTCAATCATCTCCAGTCTTTCTTGGAACAAGCAGCTGGTTGGGAGTTCTGCTTCATTCTGCTTATATTTGGGAATGCTTCCATAAACTGGTCTCTTGAATAACAACTCCTACCTCATAGCTATAAATTCTGGACAAGTTTAAAAGATGAAAATAAATTCATGGAAGTGTTGTAAAGAACAAAGAAGTTCAGAAATCAAAAGGTGAGCTGAATTTAAGGATCAGAGATAGAATAGAATAGAATAGAATAGAATAGAATAGAATAGAATAGAATAGAATAGAATAGAATAGAATAGAATAGAATAGAATAGAATAGAATAGAATAACAGAGTTGGAAGGGACCTTGGAGGTCATCTAGTCCAACCCCCTGCTCAGGCAGGAAACCCTATACCATTTCAGGCAAATGGCTGTCCAGTCTCTTCTTAAAAACTTCCAGTGTTGGACCATTCACAGCTTCTGGAGGCAGGTTGTTCCACTGGTTAATTGTCCTAACTGTCAGGAAGTTTCTCCTTAGTTCTAGGTTGCTTCTCTCCTTGCTTAGTTTCCATGCACTGCTTCTTGTCCTGCCCTCAGGTGCTTTGGAGAATAGCTTGACTCCCTCTTCTTTGTGGCAACCCCTGATATATTGGAACACTGCTATCATGTCCCCCCTCGTCCTTCTCTTCATTAAACTAAACATACCCAATTCCTGCAACTGTTCTTTATGTATTTTAGCCTCCAGTCCCCTGATCATTTTTGTTTCTCTTCTCTGCACTCTTTTCACCAAGATCTTCTTCATAATGTAAACTAAAGTGCTACGAACTAAATCCATTTATTTGAATAAGCTTGCGTGCAACATACTTTGAGTTATGCCAACTTGCTTTGAAATACTTGTTTTCACTGAATTAACTTCCATGGATATTCAGTTCATATCTTTATAATCTGATGTTTTGAGTAATTACTTGATAATAAACCCATTCATTTTGATGCTTGGAAAAATCACATACTATCACCAAGCAATATTCATTTGGCTCACCATATGGTGATTATGCTTGGTGGTAAGTTTATTGAAATCCTTAATTCTATGTAATATTATTTATTTTATATGTAGTTGGGGTATTATAGCTCTAAAACAGACTGAAATTGTAATCTATACTCACTTACTAAAAAGCAATCACAATTGTATAAAATGGAAGCTGCTTTTGAGCAGACATGAATAAGAAATTGAATAAGAAAGAAATTTTAACGTCCCAATTCAAGTCCACAAAGTAGTCTGCCATAACTTTAATTTGGCAATACAGTACTTTTTGCAAAATTTTATCCTGTGTATCAGTTTGTGAGATGCTAATATTAAATCAGTATTCCACAGAAAATCTGGATAAAAGCAAAACCTATCTACTTTTGAGGCTGAGAACGGGAAAGCAAAGCCAATGTTACTGGAGCAAAATGATGATCCACTCTTGGAATATTTAAAAGTTAAGGTTTATTTATGAATTTTAAACACACTGAAATGTTAGCTTTCAAGTTGTTCCTTGTCCGGTTATAAACGTCTCTTGGCAGAGGTGCTCTGACCGTTTTCTATTTTTTCTGGGCATATTTTTAACCTATAAAAGTATAGTGTTTGCCCATATATGGCAAACACATTTAAAAATATGCCCAGAAAAAAAGAAAAAGGTCAGAGCACCAGTGCCAAGAGAAGTTTATAAGAGAGAAAGAACCTTGTGCTGTTCATGGACAGCTGGTATAAGAGTCGCTGCTTCCATTGACACTTTGTACTTGGCCTATCTCTTTCTGGATGACATCTTGTTCTCACTCCCTACCAACTGCAAATGCAACCCCTGCCTGCGTTTTCCAGCCTTGATTCAGAACATCTGTTTTCCAGCTGGTGCCATTTTAAGGGACATTTTTCCATTCTAGCCAAACCCCACTTGGCTGCAGTGCCTGGCATGTCTCTTCTCTTCCAGCATCTGGTCACTGCCCTAAGCATCCATTTCATCCAAACCACCAGGTTGCTATCTTCTCTGGTAGTTAACACTTGCTATTTTTATATAACCTTGAGGTTGATCCAATGATGGTCGTTTAAGTCAGTGAACCATTCTCAGTTCTAGAAACTCATGCTCCATTCAAGGCTTATATCTTCTGGCAGACCCCCTTTGGGTTTCTGCCCAGTCCAGTGAAGCATGGTCCCTTTTCTTTTCTACCTTCTGGCCACAGTACTGGAAAACCTCCCTTCCTTCATCTTAAACAAATCTCTTAAGTTGTTAAGTATAAACATTGCTGCAAATGAATTTGGCTGAAGCCATTTTTACTTCATTTTTGGTTGCCACATAATGGGGAGGTGGGGTGTGTACTTTTAACTTTTAGACAAAACAATAAATTGTCCATTTGTGTGTGTGTGTGTGTATTACACACACACACACACACACACACACACACACATGATACAATTAATAGTTCTTTAAGGAAACCTCTTGTCTTGGAGTTCTACCCTTGCTGTTCTCATCTATTGGAACCATGACAGCTGCTTTGTCATCATGACACTGAATTATCAGTTGTTCCTTGCTGCAAATTTGAACCTTAGGGTGGCCAAATAACCATTGTTATTTTGAGACTTTAGTGACATACTTCGATTTCTCTTTCATTTAAGAAAAATCTAAAACTTTAGAGCTCATTTTGACTTAACCTGCTTGTTCGTTTGTTTGTTTTTACTCTTGTTTACTGAATAAAGGAGAAGGGGATAGGAGGAATCTTCACAGCTTCAAAATCTGCAAACTTTTTGTTATCTGTGAAAGTTGCAGATTTTGAATCATGTGTCACTAGATCAAGTCTTGTTGTCTCGTGACAATAAAAGAAGGGCCGTGAAATCATGGTGCCAGATTTTGATAAAAACTCTAGTAGTGGCCTTTAAGCAGGGAGCTTCTGGAAATGAACCTAGCATTGGGTACTGTAGAAATTGGCCACCCTTGGGATATATCTCTGCTGTTGTTATTGAGGAGTTCCTGACAGTTTGTAAGGGATTTGGGTATCATCTTGCTTGGGATGAATGCTTTTTATGTTATGGTTTTATATCTCTTTGCTTGAATTAATCATACAGCTTGCAATTTCTTTATTCACTGGTGTGCTTATTGTTTCTGGATCCAAAAGCACCAATTGCTTGGGCAGCTTATCACTGCCCTGATGCTTGGAAAAACAGACCTATCAAGGTGTGGTCAAAGAAGACTTCCTTTTAATTCTCTTATGCATTTAAGAGTATAGATCATAGAGAAAGAATATGCGTGACTGCTTGCCCCGAGAATTCCCTGGTCAAATAGGACACAAACCTGGGTGGCTATGATTTTAGTTGAATATATTGAACACTACATACCACACTGGAGAAACAACCACTTTATCACCCAATTTCCCTAAAGATGTATACCATAATGAAATAATTAATTTGAAAGAGTTATTTGTTTATTACATTTATACAGACACACATCTTACATCAAATTCTGGGCATCTCCCAATTAATAATTAAAATGACATCTATAGTAAAACAGCACACTACATATACTGTATCTATTAAAACCATAAATGTTAAAACCTGGCACCAAAGTTAAGCTTCTACATGCAGTCCCTCATTAAATCCTCTCATCTACCATCTCAGTGCTTGGGAGAAAAATACGAGGTCTTAAGTGTTTTTCAGAAGGCTGGGAGAGTAGAGGCCCACCAAACGTCTTGAGAAAAGGTGTAAATACAATACATTCATAGCTTTGATATATCTTTTGTCATATGAAATAATAATTCTAAGTGCATGGAGTTAATCATAATCATTCTCATATGTCCCTGGATAGGTGCTGTTTTTAATTTCCTCTCATATTTTTTTGAAGTACCAAGATAGACTGGTATGAATCATTACACAGCATGCCAGCAGGTATGCAGAAATCCACACAATTCAGTCTGTAAAACAGGCCAATTCCTTTCACACTGACTCAGTTCACAGTGAATGAGCAAATCCTGACAGACAGTTGAATCTCCATGCCTTCCAAATTCCTACAAGTCACACAAGTGTTTGACAGTACCTAAACTGCATAGGAGCTTCAGTTTTTTTATACAAATCATTTCAGTTACTGAATCCATCCAGTGCAGCCTTTCAAAGCTCATTTTCCAACAACGATGTGTGAGGAGATTCTTGATCTTTGCAGGCATAACTGTTAAGGTTGGAATGTACTACAGTAAAATCAAGAATGCAGAGAGAGCAGAGAGAGGGAGAAAGAGAGAGGGGGGGAGGGAGGGAGAGTTTTCCAATTCTGAGTGGCATAGGCCATAGTCTTCCTTCTCACCATCTCTACTGACAGCCTGATTGATGGACTGATTGATGGACTGAAGACAGACCCACATCATGTTCAAAGCCTCAGTTAACTTTTTTCCTTTGTGTCAAAATTACTGTCCCATGTAGGGTGCTTTGTATTCCTCTTCTATGTTTTGGGGGGATTTGAAAGTTTCTCCTGAAACTCTCACCTTTGAAAGAGCCTCTCAAACCTTGGCCTTCAGCATTTATCTAATAAAATATGTATACTGCTCAAAAAAATAAAGGGAACACAAGATAAGACATCCTACTATTAATTACAGTACATTGTGTTGTTTAAGTGTTCCCTTTATTTTTTTGAGCAGTATATTTATTAGAACTGTATATTTATTATAAACATAATCCACTCTCCAGACTTCTGATTGCTTCCTTCCTATGGCTGATGTAATTTTAAAGGTCATCAAGGAGATGTCCCCTATATACCCATTGGTTAGGAGAAAGCAAGGACAAGTTCACATTCTCTGTTTTGTTTCCTTTTGTTGATGCTTGTTTGCCCGTGACCATTCTCCATTCATTACTCTAGTCCTGGCTGATTCTTCTTATTCTCCCTTTCCATGTGCAGAAGAAAATTGGATAATGGAAAAGCACATCATTGGCATACAGATGGTCCCATGTCCAAAGGCCAACATTTCCAGCTCTGTCTAAAACTCTGGACCACTGCTGCTTTTTCACTCTCATAGGTATGATTCGGGGGGGGGGGAGAAATTTCCTGTGTTTGTTTGTTTCTCTGTTGCGCTACTTGTGGATTTTTCTGGGACTCTGTATTTCATTTCACATCTATGAAAATATAGAGCAGATGGGAGAGACAACAGAATGGGGCAGACTCCAGTAACATCCTTCTGGATGGCTGAACTGGCAGATTGCTGGAAACTGTGAAATGTTGATTGTTACTGCCAGGTGCCAAGTAACCAATCAGTTAGAAACAATTGTCACATTGGCATTGGATTTGTGTCATGAAGGTTCTAGTGCATTTCTCCCCCTTTATTGGCCCTCCCCATAAGAAGAGCCCTGCTGGATCAGACTGAAGACCTATGTAGCTCATCCTCCAGTTTGCCTGAGTCACTAACCAGATGCCTGTGAAAGCAAGTTCAAATTTTAAATTGAGCAATACCCATATTTTATTTTTATATAAATTAATCTCTCCGCATGACCGCCTCCCTCCACCCATTCTCTTTTGGAAACTGATGAGCAATGCATCAAAGCCAGTGCAATCTGACTCTGTTCACTGTTACGTGTTTTCTGGGAGGGAAATGATTTTAGACAACACCTGCTGCTGACATCCCAGATTCTTTGAAAGAAGAGGAACGGTGCCAAATTGTAGAATTTTCCAAATGATACTGGGGTGAGAGGCATTGCCTGAGGGTTTTGTAGCTTGTAAGGTCATGATCAGACATGTTTTCAGAGGAACTAAATTTCTCGTTCTAACTAAACTCTGAGAATAAAGCTCATTGTTACAACCCACAAGGGCAGGGAGATTATGAGACAATGTTAATGAAGAGGAGAGAGTTTCCACCCTTGCTGAGAAATGTTAAGAAATAGCTATAGACCAAGTGGGAAATTAAGGTATTACACTTAGACAAGAAAAACCAAATGCACAGGCATAGAATAGGCCACACTTGGCTTGGTAGCAGTAACTGTGAGAGGACAACCACTTAAAGATGAACCAGCAGTGTGCTACAGCTACTAAAAAAGCCAACACAGTCCTAGGCTACATCAACAGAGAGATAGAATCAAGATAATGCGAAGTGTTAGTACCGTTTTATAAGTACCTGCTTTGGTAAGACAACACTTGGAATATTGCATTAAGTTTTGGTCATCGCAATGCAGAAAAGATGTTGAGACTCTAGAAAGAATGCAGGGAAGAACATCAAAGATATTAGAGGACTAGAGGCAAATCATATGAAGAACGTTTGCAGGAACTGGGTATGTCTAGTCTAGCAAAAAGAAGAACTAGGAGTGACATGATAGCAGTGATCCAATATTTAAGGGGCTGTCACAAAGAAGAGGAAGTCAATCTATTCTCCAAAGCATCTGAAGGCAGGACAAGAAGTAACATATATAAATTTACCATGGAGAGATCCAAGTTAGAACTAAGGAGAAATTTCCTAAGAGTAAAACAATTAATCAGTGAAACAGCTTTCTAGAAGTTGTAAGTGCTACTACATTGGAAGATTTTAAGAAGAAACTGGATAATCATTTATCCAGAATAGTATAGGGTCTCCTGCTTGAGTGGTGTGTGTGTGTGTGTGTGTGTGTGTAATAAAAAAAACTCCAAGTCTTATTCTGTTATTTTGGTGTCTCAGTGCTGTTCCAGTAAACTGTTGCTGATTAAATAGGCTGTCATGGTGCCCATAAATGAGACAGTTCAAACAAAATGCAAGCATTGTTTATCTAGAAAGTCTTAATAATGAAACGAAACATCGGCACTCATGGAGGGATGCCAGAATCTGAAATCTCCTCCCCCCAAATCCATCATAACACACACAGAATCCCCGCCCTTATCTACATGTCATAAATCACATTATCCAATTAGTTTTACATATGAGGTTTCACTTCCCATTCTGTACACAGACTTTTCTAATCTTCTCAAAATAGTTGTTAGAAAATTCCCTCCCTTCAAGATTCAAAGCAAAGCAGTTTAAACAAAAGGCTGTCTCTTATATTGTCAGTGCAAAAAACATGTCAATGTTTGCAGCCTTGACATAGGCATTCTCTCTGAGATAATTTGTAGAAAGCCATGGTGGGATAGTGGCTACATTTGTGGGTTAGGATTATAGGAACTTTCATTCAGGTCCACTGGAGGAATTTGAACCAGTCATTTAGGCAGGAAAAAATCAAAGATATAAGTACAGATTAGGTGATATCTGGCTCAAAAACAGTAACTGTGAGAGGGACCTTGGAGTCCTATGGACGATCACTTGACTATGAGCCAGCAATGTGCAGCAGCAGCCAAAAACGCTAATACAATTCTGTGTTGTATAAACAGAGGCATAGAATCAAGATCATGCGAACTATTGGTATCACTTTATAAAACCACAGTGAGACCACACCTGGAATACTGCAACAAATTTTGGTCACCATACTACAGATCAGATATTGAGACCTTGGAAAAACTTCAGAGAAGTGGAACTAAGATGATCTAAGGCCTGGAGACTAAAACATATAAAGAACAGCTGCAGAACTTGGGTTTGGCTAGTCCAAAGGAAAGAAGAAATAGGGGTGACATGATAGCAGTATTCCAGTATTTGAGGGGCTGCCACAAAGAAGAGGGGGTGAAATTATTCTGCAAAGCACCAGAGGGCAGAACAAGAAAAAATGGTTGGAAACTGATCAAAGAGAGAAGCAACCTGGAATTAAGGAGAAAGTTCCTAAGAGTGAGGACAATTTACCAGTGGAACAGCTTACCTTCAGAAACCATGGGCACTCCATCACTGGAGGTTTTTAAGAAGAGGCTGGACAGTCATTTGTCTGAGATGGTATAGGTTCTGTTGCTTAAGTGGGCGACTGGACTAGAAGACCACCAAGGTCCCTTCTAGCTCTATTCTATTGTAAAATCATTCTCTCTCAGCAGAGCTTATAGTCATAACGCTACAATAGCATTATAATAATGCTGCTATAGATTAAAAATAGGAAAGAGAGCTATGTGCTACTACCTTGATCTCCTGAAGGAAAGGTAGGGTATAAATTTACATGTCATACTGATTACACAGAAAGCAACTGTATTCTCACTTTCCAATTGTTCAGCTTAATTTGTAAGGTCATTTTATTTATTTGTAATTTTAGTCAAACAAATAATTTGGACAATCAGTTAATTAAGATCTACTGGAAGAACATCAGGTTATTTCCACAATGACAACTTTGGGATGCAAATTAGAATACTTAAACTATAGTTCAGTGGCAAGTTTGTCTAGGAGTATAATTCAGAGGAGGCAATCTCAGTGTATGGTGCAGAGCAGGAACTGTGAAGAAATGTGTCTCATTAGACATGAAGTGTAAGTAACGGAGTAATTTGAGTTGGCAAAATGTCACAGTTAGAAGATCAGGTGAAGACCTGGATTGCTGTACTGATGTAATTTTATTGTGGTATTGTTTGTGCTTGATACCAATGAAGTTACTATAAACCGACTGAGGTTCTGTCTCTGACCAGGCACCAAGCAATTTACACTGGTCTTTGAACTGTTGTGTTGCAGGTGGCTACAGTTAATAAACCTCAGAATTATAGGGAGGAAAATGATATCAGATGCTTGATGTTTGAGGCTAAGCTATGGAGGGAGGCATGTCTTCATTTATGTATATGGATATAAAATGGAAATGAGTACCTTTCATTTGTTTTGCTTACTATGGGGATTTACAAATACTTCCTACATATTTGGTAGTGGCTGAAACTCTCCAAAGTGAGTGGAGATGTATAGGCTGCCAGCTCCAAATTGGGCAGTCAAGAATTGCCGAAATGACCTAATACAGTACTAGTCAGTCTAGGTCAGCAGTGTAAAGCCTGAGCGCCTTGCGGGCCGTATCAGGCCATATAGGGGTTTTCTTTGCCTTTGCGGGGCCAGAGTGGGTGTGGCCTGTACTGGCCACATCTGGCTCCCAGACTGCATGTTTGACATGCCTATTCTAGGTCAACATTTTAACCAAGCTAGAACACTATGATGTTACAAATAGGCTATGTTACATAGAAAACTTGACTGTCCGGCCTCTTCTTAAAAACCTCCAGTGATGGAGTGCCCTCTTAAAAGTTAACTTGTTTCAAACACAGTATGATGACAACTGCAGTGATAGAAGCCATTAGGGTAGAAATATCCATGCCAGTTTTCAGAAAAAGACATTGAGAGGGAGCTTTGCCAAAGTAATGATATTCCTCCTCTAATTCTCAGCCTTTGCATCAGATGCATGATATTAAATCATTATTAGCTAGATCAGTTTCTTTCTCTGCACTAGAATGAGTGCAGAGAAGATCAACAAAGATGATTAGGGGACTGAAGGCTAAAACATATGAAGAACAGTTGCAGGAATTATGTATGGCTAGTTTAATGAAAAGAAGAACTAGGAATGACCTGGAAGCAGTGATCCAATATTTGAGGGGCTGTCATAAAGAAGCTATTTTCCAAAACACCTGAAGGTAAGACAAGAAACAATGGGTGGAAACTAATCAAGGAGAGAACCAACCTAGAACTAAGGAAAAATTTACTGACAGTTAGAACAATTTAATCAATGGAATTGACATGCCTCCAGAAATTGTGGGCAGTCCAACACTGGAGGTTTTAAAAAAGAGATTGGACAGCCATTTGTCTGAAATGGTATAGGGTTTCCTGCTTGAGCAGGGGGTTGGACTATATGACCTCCAAGGTCCCCTCCAACTCTGTTATTCTATTATTCAGTTAGATTATATAACATGAAAAGACTACAGCACACAGTAACAGGTGAGGCAATGAGATCAAGAGACATAATGGAATGAATGAGAATAATTTCCTCATTCATAATTTTCCCGTCCCCAACTTGAAATGATTGAGGTGATTAACGATAGACACATTGCAAACCTTACTGATTTGACGATTTACTTGTCAAAAAATTAATACAATATTTCACCTCTCTCTTATCTGTTTACAGTTAAGCTACATTATGTAGGTCTTGATGGATGGACAAGCTTAAATAGTATCATGGCAAGATAGCGGGGCTATTTGGCCTCTTATTTTATATCTGGACGGGATGGGATTCCCCATGAAGGAAAAGGTCCGAACCTTGGGGATCCTTTTGGAGTTGCAGCTATTCCTGGTTTTGGCCCTGGACACTATCACTATGGGAGTCTTTTGAGAACTTTGCCTGGTGTGTCAGTTGTGACCATAACTGGACAGGGAGGTTTTGGTGCTAGTAATGCATGCCCTCATCACTCAAATCTAGATTTCTGGAATATTTTTCACAGGGAGGTACTTTTGAAGCTGCAATTGTTTAAAAAATGTTGATGCAGTGTCGCACATGGTGGATGAGAGCTTTCACAGCCATTTGATATGAATTTTGCTAGTTTCTCATAGGCTTCTGAATATGGTTCAAAGTGTGAGTTTCAGCCTACTATGCCCTACACTGTTCATACAGCTCCAGATGTCCCCAGGAATGTCTCCTTCAAGCAAATCTGCTTCATAGTGTACCTTCCTTTGCTTAATATGCTCTTCCCCGCCAAAAAAACAACAACCTGGGTACCTGGTGAAATGAGCCAGTGTTACTCTTTCCCTCTGGAATAACATCTTCCAGAACTTTGGTGCTTTTCCTGCATTTCTTTAGAAAGGCTGCTAAAACAGTATTGTTTCACAGAGTAATTGATTGCTACCCCAGATACAGGGTACCAGCAGAGATGCTTGCACTTAACTGTTTTAATTGTTTATTAATGGAGTTACAGATTACTGTTTTTATTGTTATGTTAACCAGTAAAAGTTGCAGTAGAATACAGTGATGTATAAACATTCTAAATAAAGTAAGTATACATTATGGAGTATTGTATAAATTATGAACCTTTGGAATAGCAGAACTTCATGAAGACAGAATGAAAAGAGACTCTACCCTGGGGAACTTAAAATCTGAGTTGAGTTGAATGATGCACATCCTTCTTTCTTTCAAAAGCAAGGATAGCGATAGATCTTACATGTTTGCAACTGTTCCATTGCTATTTTCTTGGATATCTCACTTTTTTAGCCTATTGCGGAATACTACCCTCTTGACAGCATAGATAGAACTATGTGTATTTATTAATAATATATTTTTTATTATTTATTCACTGGGAGGACAACATTGGACTTGACTATTTCTAATTGTTTCAGATTCATCTTTATCAATTTTCATTTGAATGATTCATATTCACTTTGAAAGTTCACATCAAGAAAAACTATCAGGTGGACAATCATGATTTATTTTTAATGAATAATAATAATAAATAATATTATGATATTATTATCAAGCAAACTTTGCAAATCAACATATACATATACATCATCCATATATATTCCTATATTTAAGTGTTTTTGATCGATGAGTTAAAAAATCCATATGTTAGTGGAATTATATTTCAAGGGTACCATCTAATTATTTTATTTTATTTTAAATCAATAGAATGTTATTCAATAAATTTGTCATTAGTGTCTAATTGATCCCAATGCCCACAGCAGGAGGTGAGTTTTATAAACATAGTACAGCTCTAAGGAAATAATCTGTGGCAGATTCTACACATCTGTCTAGGTCTGAATCTTCAAACTATGATAAAATATATCTAGCTGGCTCATTTTTAAAATTCAGTGTAATCTTGATTACACTAAACTACAGAAGTAAAATTGGCCCTCTTTCAAGTTTAGGTGATACGTTAATTGGTTTCAGACTGTTTAAAATATGCTAAAGTAAAAGTTGTCAATTATTTTTCAGGGATATTAAATTTTCAGCCTAGATTCTTCTCTGTCAGCTGCTTATTTTTTATGTTAAGAAGAAAAAACAACCCATAAAAAGAGAAGCTTCTTTGTTTTGCTTTTCAGGCTTGGATTACGTGGGCTTTTGGCCCAAGTATCTTGTTCATTTTGATCAGCCTTTGTTCCAAGTTTTAAAACATAAAGTTCATTTTATATATTCCATATGCTAATGCATTTTATATTGTTTTGGGAAAAAAATCTTTCAGAATATTTTCTTCAGGAGATGTAAAAGTAAGCTACAAGGCTGCTGTTTCAAATAACTCTGCTCATGCTGCTCCTAATTTGTCTTGAGAGACACAATTTTGAATTGGAATTGGCTCATCCACTTCTGTTTTAAGTTCTCCACAGTCCTGCAGATCAGGAGAGTTTGTCAGACTATGTTTGATGTAATGCTGCATCAGGCCTCAACACTCTAAGGATAAATCTCTCTCAGCCAAAGCAGGGTTTGGAGGTGCACAATTCTTATACCCCCTCATTGTCCTCCATGGCCAGGAAGAAGAGTGAACAAGATTTGGGTTCTATCTTCTTGGCATGCCATTATGCAGGAATCAACAACTGTGACTAAAGACAATATCTGGTCAACTTTTAAACAAGTCAGTTTTAAACCTTAGAGTGTGGGGGGTTTTGTTTGGTTTCAACCAAGCAGAATCTGTTTTAATCCAAAATGTTCAACCCTGCATTTGGATTGAAGAGGAGAGGATCATAACCTCAAGACTTAGCTGAGAGTCTTTCAAAAAGACTGAGCTTGAAGAGCAGGGAAATATCTGTAGCTTTAAAATATACTTCATTACCACTTGCAAACATGGCTACCAGGATAGCACATTTGAAATACACGTTTCTAAGTATTTTAGCCATCTGAGCTGTATGTTACCTGCACATGCACTCTCCTTCTGAAACAAATCGAAATAATGTGTTTTCTTGAACATTTAAATTTATAATCAGCTCCACTTTTATAGTTAATGGCAGTGTGGTTTAATGCATTAGGGGGGATTAAAAAGTGCACATTGGTGCCGAATAAAACTCAATGGTTTATGTGACCTAATTACTACTAGGTCTGGACAAAGTTTCCTCAGATTGAATTTTTAAAAGTTTCCTCATTTTATACAAAAATCTATATTCACTCATTTGTATGTGCTTGAAATGGAATTTCAATGTAAAAACTGGGTAAAAATCACAGGTGCAAAATGCCTTGAATAATGAATTCCTGTGACAGAACCTGTAGTTTTAAACAGTGCTTTATTCCAATAAATAATGCAGTACATTTATCCTCTCTTGGAATAGACTGAAGGTTAAGTAAATTCACCTTTCCTGTAGATTTTTTTTTCCTGTGGATGCTCAGCTAATTGTTGCATATGGGCTGAGCACTGGGGGATGAGCAGCTGCCTGAAGCAGGTGTTGAGTAGTATGTGAATTATGTGTTTGTGTGTGTATGTTTATGTACATGTGTATAGATAGACGATAGACATATATAAATATATAAATATAGATACAGATATAGACAGATAGCTAGATAGCTAGATAGCTAGACAGACAGACAGACAGATAGATAGCTAGATAGATAAAGATGATAGATAAATGGATATAGACATTGATAAAAAGATACCAATACTCATACAGCTGTGGATAATAGATATAGATACAGATGTTATAGATACAAATACAGACTAAATATAGATGTAGATGATAGGTATAGATGATATAGGTATAGATGATATAGATATATAGATAAAGATATATAGATGGTGTACAATGCATTCAGAAACTATTCAGATTCCTTCACTTTTGTCAATTTTGTTATGCTGCTGCCTGATTCTACTGTTGAAATTCTTTTTTTCTCATTAATCTACACTCAGTACCCCATAATGACAAAGTGAAAATAGAAGTTTAGAAATGTCTGTAAATTTATATATATCCATACCGTTACACATACATGCACATACATATACTACACACAGACACATACAGTGCTGGGATTTAAATATGTGAACAACCGGTTCTCTGTGTGGATGCTGCTTCTGGAAATTCATTCCAGGCCTGGGCAACAAATGTAGATAGAGATAAAGGTGATATCAATATAGATAAAGATATAGAGATGATATAGATATAAAGATATATAGATACTACAGTTAGAGACAGAGATACAGATATATAGATGATGATATAGATATAGATAAAGACATAAAGATATATATATATAGATGCTAGAGATAGAGACAGATAGAGATAGAGATAGATATCCCACCAGCCACTAGTCACCAGCTGCAGTCATCTGATATTTTTACAGCCTCTTTCTTCTCAGTGAATGAATTAATATGAACTATGGAGGGATAGAGGTTGTCCCATTTTCGATCAGGGAATAATGATAAAGCATGATCAGCCATTGTACGACTACACTACACTGCAGAAATGCTGCCAGATTACAGCTTTTTAATTATGAAGACATCAATTTTTTTTCAAAGTATCTTTGTGTAGTATCAGCATAGAATCTCTTTCTATATCATTCAGATAAACTGCTGTTTTTAAATCCACTTTTACGTCAGTCTCAGTTTTGTCCAGGAAAACCTGTTCCTCTTCCATATCAATTTTAAGAACAGTCTACTTATATAGGAAGGCACTCTTAAAATTAAAAAAAAACCCCTTCTGAATCCATTGTTGACAAATATCCTTCAATATTTTACATTCCTCTATATCATTAAATTAAATTTAAGTGATTTTCCCATTTAATAGTGATTTTTGTTGTTGTTGTTAGTTGTGAAGTTGTGTCCGATCCATCGTGACCCCATGGACAATGTTCCTCCAGTGATTTTTAGTTCCTTCTAGATCCTTTAATGTCTAACCTTCAACGTTCCATCATATCATGTTGCTTTTTTAAAAAAAAATGAATTTTAAATAAAAGTTTTTTCCCATGGGAAGAATTCTTTAATTCCAAAATCTTATTTCAAATCCATCTGGACTCTTAGCCCATTTGTAACTTTTCAAAACCCCAAGTTCTAATCACTCTTTTGATGTTTATCCTCCTTCCCAATTTTTTTTTTAAAATAAGTCTTTAAAGTTGCATTCAAAACTTCTTTTACTGGGAATTGAAGGAAACTCACCCAATGTTTCCAGACTTGCTGATCTAAAGGTTCCTAAGTAGGTAAAAAGTAGTTAACAAGCAATTTCCAACAATGATTACAAAAGGAAGTATAGAAACCAAGTGTCCTTTTGGAAGCATTGACCATGCTTTGAACAAGATGGTTATTCGCTCATCTCGTAGACCTCTAAATCCACATTAGACTGCTGGTCTCCTAATGATGAGCAACTTTCTGGAACACTTTTGGGTGATCTCAGTTCCTGTCTTCTTTCTGTCAGTGTCATTGGCTCTGCTTTTAGCACAGCCATCTTTATTTTACCATTTCTTTTCCAGAAGACTGGAGCACAAACATTAAAGCAGTACACTTACTGTCTAATGCTGGGGTGTCAAACTGCCAGCCCATGGGCTAGTTACATCATATGGAGACCATGCCCACCACAGCTCTGGCAATGCAAAAACGTCGCGATATGTCACAACACATCACGTGATGTGGCGAGTTTGACGCTTATGATTTAATGGAAAAGTATTTCTTGGAAAGTGGAATCTTTCTGCAGTTAGTATATCATTAGAAAAGGCTTGCTGTTGGATGCCAGAGTTTTGCTTTACAGAAATGATGCTGGTAAAGATTTCCAATATGAATATAACTGATTTAATAAGGATAGTAAAGTTTGACATTAAGGTACTTGTGGCTCTTAAAATGATGTTAAACTCCAATTCCTATCAGCCTCAATCAATATTGCCAATGGTTATATATTGAGTTCTAGTGCAATTATATCAGGATGGAAAATGCCAATGCCCTGGTATAGGAAATAAAAGAAATACAATTTGTTGAAAGAGGAAAATACATTTCTTGCTCTTTATCTTATTAACACTTTGGATGACCAACTCCTTCTCATACTTTCAACTAAGAGTTAGCACCAAAGATGTGCATCAAAAATATGCATCTGATTCATTTAAAACAAAGGACTTGGCCCTGGAGGGTATTCAGTAGTAGGAAATACATGCAGTTGGACAGAATATAGAAATATAGAAATTTCCAAATTAGCCCACTTGTTCTTCTCTCTCTGACCACAATTTATACTAATACTTAATCTGGTTCTAGAGCCAGTTCAGTGTAGTGATTAAAGCATCAGGTGAGAATATTCTAGTCCTGCATTGGACACACAATCAGCTGGGTGACCTTGGGTCAGTCACTCTCTTTCAACCCTAAGATGGAGGCAAAGGGAAACCACTTCTGAAAAGCCTCACCAAGAAAATTGCAGGAACTGCTCCGGGCAGTCTCTGAGAATTGGACATGACTGAATGGAAGAAAAATAAGATCTGGTTTTGCCTGTGATCTCTTCCTCTGTAGGCCTTTGGTAAGCTCAAATCCATGACTGCTTCATGGCCTATAGTTCACACACACTGTCTAATACCATCCGAGGGTTTGTGTCCCAGCCTTGTTTCTGACAGGCAACATTTAGTAGTCCCTCAGCAGAGCAGCAAGGTTTGTTACCTGTGACAGGACATGAGGTTTATCATCTGGCCTGGTTTTCCCTTTATGTTACTTTATTTTTTTGGGGGGAGGAGGGGTTGGCAGGGAGGGTGTAGGAGATATTGAATTCAGAGTGCTGGTATTACATTTCAAATTCCCACATGGTTTTTTTTTGGGGGGGGGACAGGTGATATGGATAAACTTCTCTTCCTCTTTTACAGTTCACTTTAACTGATCATCTTGAAAAATCATGTTTTTACAATACAATATGGATTAAGCATTGATAAAAGTCTTGTGAGGTTGAATTTGTTGACACTTGGAAACAGTGATGGCTGAAGCTTGGGAGGAATCTGTGGAAAAAAGTGAACCTTGAGGGACCCAAGTACCAAACTTTAAAGCTGTGTTGAACTTTGACGATAGTGCCAGCCCTTTAAATTATGGCCAGAAACCAAATGACGATGGAAACACTATTATGACATTTCAAGCCCATTGAAGCTTGTTTAGTATGTACCTTGGTTCTTTATGGTGCCTGGTGAAATCTTTTTAATGGTTCCTTACAGTGTGATTAAGTAGACTTGTTGGCCTCTGTTTTATTTCAAAGCTATTTTAATCTGCTTTATATATTACAAAGTTGTTCCCCAATGTCTTTGGCCAGGTCATAACAGGAAATACTTGGGTAGTTAGAGGATTATTTCATTCAGTGGAAGAGCATTCTCAAGTCTTGTAAGGAGGCAAAGTGGATTTCCTCTGTGAAAACAAAACAGAGATTTTGAAAGGTTCCAAAAAGAAAGAAAGGGATTTTTCCCCCTTGTCATGGTCAAATTCATATTTTTCATAGTGCAGATCATCCTAATGAAAAGTTACTGGCTGGTTTCTGATCTAGAAAATAAAAGAGGGAACATAAGGAAAACCAGGAGATGGCTTGGAAGAACAGACTTCATTTTAAGAAGGGCATCTTTAGTGGAGATGCTGTAGAGTTGCCAAGCTGTATCCAGACTTAGAATTGTTACCTCCAAGAACAACTTTGGATGTCCTTTTATTTGTTTGTTTGTTTATTAAATTTATACAGTATACCACCCATCTCCTTGATAGGGCAACTCTGGGCAGTTTACAGAAAAATAAAAAGATAAATAGAAGAGCAGTTCTTTTTTAAAACAACTATGAACATGAAAAATGTAAAACAACACAGAGCCAAGGAGATAGATGGGATAGGGATGAGGTCTTACTCTGTCAACCACCTCTTATGTGAACATCCCCTTCAGGGTCCCAAGACAACCATCTTCATCCAAAAGAGTGGATATACTCTTTTTGTTTTTTATCACCTCCAGTGATAGAGTGTTCTACAAGGTCAGAACCACAGAAGAAAAGGCTCTTCTCCTTGACCCTGCCTGCTGGAATTCCTTAGTAGATGGGATCTACTAACAGGACTCTTCCACTGGCACAATTTGGGCAGGCTAATCCCATTGTGGTAAGATGGCTCCTCAGATAAATAAATAAATAAATTTATTTGTATACTGCCCTTCTCCCGAAGGACTCAGGGTGGTGAACAGGGCAAACATATAAAAATACAAAATACAAAAATTAAAAAGGAATTAAACAAAATGCCCAAGTTAACAATAGATTAAAATGCATTTTAAACAACAATAAAAAACCAAACCCATCCCCCATCAGGCCAGGCCGGCTTGTTCAAACAAATAAGTCTTCAGATCGCGCCGGAAGGAGCGAAGGTCGGGCGCCATCCGGAGCTCAACCGGCAAACGGTTCCACAATTCCGGCGGGCCCACAGAGAAGGACCTCCCCCTGGGGGCCACCAGGTGACATTCTCTGACCGGTGGCACCCTGAGGAGGCCCTCTCTGTGGGAACGCACAGGGCGGAGGGAAGTTGACGCCGGCAGCAGGTGTTCCCTAAATAACTTGCATTGGACCCTGTAAACAATGTATTTCATGCAAGAATGATATTACTGTATATGTGCCATCCTATATGCCCCCAAAATTGTGCATGCCACTGCTTTCCACAGCAGCTGGAGGTTCTGAATACTCTTCAAGGGTAGCCCCATGTAGAGCACGTTTTAATATTCATTTGCTACTGTCTATGCCTCACTACTGTCTATGCCTCACTGTTGCCCATGCCTAGGTGTTACATTAGTCTAATATGGACCAATTTCTGGGATAGTTATGTAGAGCAACTATATTGCTAACAAGTGTAAGTCATAGAGAACAATTAGCAATAATTGTTAATTTCTTAACAGGTAAAATTGTTAAGGAATTGATAGGAATCCTATCAAAGCCCTAGATCCTGACTAAGGGTCTACATAAACAATCTGTTCAGAGCTCCACTTGAAAATTGACATAGTAAGAACAGAAATAATGAATAGAGTGTTCATGTGCTATTTCCATGTTGCATAATTCCCACCTTTGGAAATTCCATTTGGTCCCTACACTTCTGCAAGTCAAAACATGCATCTCTTTCACCAGGCTTTTCATTATTAATTTATTTTAGTGTTTCTTTTAATTTAATTTCTTTAATTCTAATTTTGTTCACTTGATTTTGTTAGTATTTGCCAGAGTAAATAGGTAGGAGTAGTATAAATCAAACGCCTAATGCATCCAACCATCTTCTTTCATCCTCAACTCATCACATCCAGGTAGATAAAAATCTCCTCTTTTACTGTTCCATGATTTTCTAACCTGAACAATAACCAAGATCTTCACTATTTACAAAAAAATCTGTAGAGACATTTCTCTTGCATATTTACAACACTACCAAATCTCATTTGACACTAATAATCAACAATCCCTGTATATACTACATGATGTGGAAAGAAGAAGAATTAACTGGAATCCAGAATCCTGTTTCTTATGGTTTTGATCCTCATATGAGCTTTGATTTTCCCATAGCTCTTCCTCTTCTTCTGGTGGATTCTAGATTATTCTAGGACAGAATTATTTTAAAAAAATATATTTTATTAATTTTTTTACAATAACATTCTTTAGTGCTTAGTAAACAGCATATTGTCTGGGTTCATATGTTTTAAAAACACAATCAATAATAATTTCTACAGTTCCATAATCAGTATATTAATTAATGATATATTTCTTTGATCTTCTCTTCATCCCATATTATTCTCCTTTTGTCAAGATTAAGCAAATATTATTCTTAAAATTCAATACATATAAAGTTAAATATAATAATTCTAATAATACTAATAATACCAATACCAATACTAATACTAATACTAATACTAATAATACTACTAGTACTAATACTAATAATACTAATAATACTAATAATACTAATAATACTAATAATACTAATAATACTAATAATACTAATAATACTAATAATAATAATAATAATAATAATAATAATAATAATAATAATAATAATAAAGTTGGAAGGGACCTTGGAGGTCATCCAGTCCAACCCCTTGCTCAGGCAGGAAACCCTATACCATTTAAGACAAATGGCTGTCCAGTTTCTTCTTAAAAATTTCCAGTGTTGGAGCATTCACAGCTTTTGGAGGCAGGTTGTTCCACTGGTTAATTGTTCTAACTGTCAGGAAGTTTCTCCTTACTTCTAGAATTTTTTCTTTTTCTTGTAGTTATGCAAATAAAAGTAACATCAGCATATAGCATCTTTTCTTATCAATTTATATTTCAATTGTGTTTATAAATCATCTTGTTAGGTTAATATATGTCCTGATTTCAAGATTTTTATTTAAGCTTAATTTCCCCTCTGTATTCAAACCATTCTTATCAATCATAATTTTCTCAAATTTAATAACTTTTAAATATCTAACCTTTTCATATGCACCATCCCAATATTTTTACATTTCATACTGTATATTATAGAATTTGCTATACTACTTATATATCTTGCCTCTGTTACTGTGAAACCCCATTATTATTATTATTATTATTATTATTATTATTATTATTATTATTATTATTATTATTATTATTATTATTATTAATTTTATTTATATACCGCCCTTCTCCCGAAGGACTCAGGGCGGTGAACAGGGCAGATGTATAAAATACAAAAAAATACAAAAGTTAAAAGGAATTAAACATAATGCCCAAGTAAAAAACAATAAATACAAATATTAAGAGCAATAAAAAACCCAACCCACCCCCTATCAGGCCAAGCCGGCTTGTTCAAACAAATGCGTTTTCAGATCGCGTCGGAAGGAGCAGAGGTCGGGCGCCATCCGGAGCTCAACCTGCAACCGATTCCATAGCTCTGGGGCGCCCACAGAGAAGGACCTCCCCCTGGGGGCCACCATAATCTATCTATTCTTTTAACCGTATTCAAACAGGTGTTTGATCATATACTGTAGTATTCCATCTGGTAAGTCACATCAAATCTCTCAGATCTAATTCTAGCCTTCTTCTTTTGCCAGGTAGCTTTCCAAGTTAGTGTGTTTGACTTATGGAATAGTGGGAGTATAGTCCCCTCCCTTCTTACTTTCAGAAGATTTCTTTCTTTGGGGATCTTTTCCAGGGAATCAATTGCAAAATAGAAGAGAGAAGATTGATATTCTCACTCAGTTCCAAACATGCTGTTCACCGTTGTTCTGGTTCGTGCTTTTAGACTTCGGCTGCTGGTAGCTTGGGCTAGACACTGATGTGCAGCTAGACTTTCTCTTGTCAGGTTGGAGGGCTTCCCCCAGATCAAACGGATCGACCACCTTCATTCCATGATCATCGGGGTGCCCCTCCTTTTTCATTACCTCTCCAGGGCAACTTTTAGGGTTCCTTGGCAGGGTGAAACCAGCCGTGCGGTCCGAAGCTCCGCCATCCCTTGGCTGCATCACTATGAGGCAGAACTGGAAGTCCTAGGACAGAATTATTGTGATGGAATGTGCACCTGAAGAAATAGTAATGGGGAATCCTGGCAAGAGAACCGCAGTTTTCCAGTGAGGAGGCAGTATGTTCCAGAATAAGAGACTGCACATTCTTAAACTGCAGGAGAGAGCGAGGAAGAGGTTCAGGATAGCCACACTCTAGAATGTGTATAATAAATTATCCACTCTAGAATGTGTATAATAAATTATGTGTATAATAAATTATGTGTATAATAAATTATTAGGTTAGAAGTTTACAACTTTAGTCTGGCAAGATTCTGTCTATTAGGTGTAAGCAAATGATGAACTGGACTCTTGGATTCCACAGTGACCTATTTGGGCATTGGCCTAACATTTATTCTATTCTGTCCCAAGGCTAGGACAGGAAGTCTGCCTCATCCCTGACTCTAACTTAGATGTTTTGGGTGCTGTTCAACATATTCTAGATCCAGGAAGCTTGGATGGCAGAGGATGCAAGATTATATACCCTTCTTGTTTTCTGAGACTAAATCCATACAATGTGTGCCCCAACTATTTGTCAATTTCATTTCTTCCATGTTTCTTTCCCTCTGTTAACACACTGAGTAGTGCCTGATTTTGTGGCATTCGTGTCTCCCTGATTAATTATTTTCCAGGTTTCCTAGCAACAATCAGACCACCAGAATTTTGCAATAAAAGAAATGCTCTTTATTACATGGATAGTGTGTTACATTTGGCACACTCTCTCTGCCCCTTTCTCACTTCACATTCTGCCCCTTTCCCAATGTGCCTCTTGTCAAGACAAATAAAAGTAATAGCAGTTTTTTTGAGTGCTATTCCCTTTTGAACTGTCTATTTCTTAGATATTGGATTTGGGAGAGGAAGTAATAAGGGAGAATTTCTTTAGTCACCTAGCAAGAGAAATAATTTTAAGGATCTTGTTTGGTTTTGAGTTTGTTCTTGGCATAGTGGCATAGAATGCAAATTTTGAAACAAGGGTAAGGGAAGATTTTCCAGGTAGCTTTCATTGTTAAAAAAAACCTGTGACAGTCATATTGGGGGAGAAGGCAAAAGAGACAGTTTGCATTAAGTCATGAAATACACATTTGTAAAGTATGAAACTTACATAAGGAGAGGGAGAAATGATTTAAAGGAATGGGTTACTCCATACCCATAATTCACCAGACTAGAAGATATCCATAGGCTTACTATATGTACTTAGGGTGCAATGACTCAGCAGTTAAAGACATCAGGTTTATCAGCTGGAGAGCTGACAGCCTGGTTCGAAACCCAAGCTTCACACTATGGGGTGAGCTCCTGTTACTTGCCCCAGTTCCTGCCCACCTAGCAGTTCGAAAGCATGCAAATGCAAGTAGATTAATAGGTACCACATTGGTGGGAAGATAATGGTGCTCTGTGCACCTTTGGCATATAGTCATGCTGGTCATATGACTGCAAAAATTGTCTTCGGACTGCGCTGGCTCCCTCAGCCAGGAAATGGAGATGAGCACCGTGCCCTAGAATCAGACATGATTGATAGGGAATCCTTTTCCTTTACTATATATACAGATAGTTCTCGACTTAACAACCACAATTAAGCCCAGAATTACAGTTGTGTTATGACCCAGGTTGTCTAGGCAGAGGCAGTCTTTGATAGAGTCCTTTATTGCTCTGCTAATTTCACCACAAATGGTCCTGCAACAGCTAATATAGCTCCACCATAAAACTTCCCTGAAGGGCTTTGTTCCGTAAAGATAGCGAATAATCACCAGAGCTAAATCTCAAAGCCAGAGAGGAAGTCCAAAAACAAGGTGCAAGTCCACACAGCAAGGGTCCATAAGTTGTACACAAGTTTCCAAGTCCACAGGGCAAGGGTTGAATTCCATCAGCAGAAACATGATACAAGCAGAGTTTTTCCAAAGCCGGGGAAGTGCATCCCAAAGTAAAACAATTGTTCCTGACAAAGACAATCTCTCCTGGCCTCTCATTAAGTCAACCCAAGCCAGGTGTTCCTTGTGAGCAGGGGTGGGGTGACCTTCTCCTGAGCAGCCTCGCAGACCTCATTTGAGCTTGTCTCCATGCCCTTGGATCAAATGGGGGAGGCAGCTGTTCCTCATCAGAGGGGATCTGTTGCCTCTCGACACCATGTCTCTGAGGGCAGGCAGCTCCCCGTCTGGTTGCCCGCCTCCTCCAATGCCTGAGGAACCTGGGACAGCATCAGCCTCAGCCCTTGGCCTCTCCAAACATTCTAAGGGAGATATGCCATCCCCGTTGGATGGTCCCGGTTCCAACTTCTTCTCCTCCTCCAAACCGGGATCTGATGGGCCCATGGTTGTTAAGCAAGTGCTGCAATCTTTAAGCAAATGCTGTGGTCATGATAGCTCTAATTGGGGTCCCAGTTTGTTTTTACTATTGTTTTTCACTATTGTCCAATCTGTATACCTACCTTATTCTGTACACCGCCCCGAGTCCCTCGGGAGAAGGGCGGTTTATAAAAACAAACAAATAAATAAATAAAGAAAGAAAGAAAGAAAGAAAGAAAGAAAGAAAGAAAGAAAGAAAGAAAGAAAGAAAGAAAGAAAGAGAACTCATTGTTCACAATGGGCATTTTTTTGCTGGAAACATAAATCACGTCCAGGTACCTCAGGATGTTGCAAAAGGCCATAAATGCAGGCTGGTGGCCAAGCATTGAAAATGTAATCATACGACCAAGGGAAGGGGCAAAAATTGGAAGTTTGAAACCAGGTCATAAGTATCTTTTTGGGGTCCTGTTGGCCATGAACAATCAGATCCTCATGTTAAGGTCCAATTAAACTGATTTCTTGCTATGCAGAGGAATATTCCCAACCTACTGATAGCCTTGCTATAAATTATGTAAGGATCAATGGAATTCAGCGGGTGGTAGACTTAGTTTGCTTGTGGCTACACAGAGATTCTAGGCTGATCCCTCTTTTAATTCACCTCCAGGTTCTGCCATTCCTTCCCCTATCATTGTAACCTTGAATGCTCATTAAGCAACCAGTCATTAAGTGAGAACTACCTGTAACAGGATTGCAGAAATTCAGGTGGAAGCAAAGAAACAGAACAACAAGTCTTTGGTGCTATCTAATGTTCATCCAGATTTTTTCAGCCCAGACATGACAAACCTAATAACAGGGCCTAATGAAGAAGCCATGCTGCAGAAGAAAAAGCCCTTTCTCATGCCATTTCCCCACTAGGGATTTATAGCATCTTCTAGCATCATTCAATCATTGTTGAACTACCATAATAGTAATGAGGACAGGGTTTATATCATCTCAGTGATGGCTGTGTGACACTAGAAGATGCTATAAATCATTAGAGAGGAAAAGTTTTTTAAAGAAATCATAAGGCAGTTCAGATAAATGTCTTCAACTATGCTAGGAAAGCAAGTATATGAGACGGAAAAATCTGAACAACTACTAGAGGGCGGTAAAATGTACAGAAAAGTCTAAAGTCACATAATAGTCATCCAGATTTTTCCAGCCCAGAGGTTAGTCTCTACTGCAGATTGTTTGTTTGTTGTTTGTTTGTTTATTTTCTGCCTTTATTATTTTTATAAATAACTCAAGGTGGTGAACCTATCTAATATTTTCCTCACAACAACCACCCTGTGAGGTGAGTTGGGCTGAGAGAGAATGACTCAGCTAAAGTCACACAGCTGGCTTTCATAGCTAAGAAGGGCCTAAAACTAGACTCTAGAAATAGGTACTAGTCTCCTGGTTTCTAGGCCAGCACCACCAGCAGACCAGACTGACACAGTATCTGCTCATGCCCCAACAGGCCATGCTTAATATCACTGTAAAACATACACACATACAGCCTAAGGACATGCAAATATTTGCAGATAAGGCTGACATGTACATTGTTGCTTATCTTGAATTTTATGGATAGATTGCACTGTTTGTTAATTGTTATTTATTTATTTGTATCTATATTATTTTTACAAATAACTCAAGTTAGCAAATGTATCCCACACAACTTCTTCCTCCTATTTTCCCCACAACAACAACCCTGTGAGGTGAGTTGGTCTGAGACTGGTTCAAAGTCACCCAGCTGGCTTTCATGGCTAAGGCGGGACTAGAACTCACGTTCTTCTGCTTTCAAACCTAGTGCTTTAAGCACTAGATCAAACTGGCTCTTCAACCTGAAGAAAGAAATCAAATGCACAGGTATAGTATAGTATAGATCAGGGGTCAGGAACCTGAAACAGTGAAAGAGCCACTCGGAAACGGTTCCCTCACAAAAGGAAAAACTCGGAGCCGCAAAAATATGTGTGCACATGCGTGTACATGCGCACATGTGCAGAACAGGGTTTGACTGAAGAGTGGAGCCAAGGCAAGATATGCACCTACCCTGCATATTTGAATTGATTGGTTGAACCTTTTTAGTCCCACTTTTTTTTTTTGGACTGCGCATGGCAGAGGACTGGGAGCCACAGGAGACGACTGAAAGAGCCGCATGCGGCTCCGGAGCCGCGGGTTGCAGACCTGTGGTATAGATGGTACCTTGCTCAATACTAGCAACTGTGAGAGGGATCTTGGAGTCCTAGTGGACAATCATTTAAATATGAGCCAGCAGTGTGCTGCAGCTGCCAAAAAAGCCAACACAGTGCTAGGCTGCATTAATAGAATAGAATCAAGATCAAATGAAGTGTTAATACCACTTTACAATGCCTTGGTAAGGCCACACTTGGAATATTGCATCACGTTTTGGTCAACACGATGTAAAAAAAGATGTTGAGACTCTAGAAAGAGCAAGGCTTTCTTTTGTCATAGAACGCCCAGAACGGAGTTCTGCCACTTTTTTGGATGGAACCTTGTAGGGTAGGCAAGGTGGGTTGTATGACTTGTCTGAGTTCCAGAACCTTTTTTTTTTTAACAAAAAAGGCACTGAGAAAGAGTGCAGAGAACAGCCACAAAGATGATTAGGGGACTGGAGGCTAAAACATATAAGGAACGGCTGCTGGAATTGGGTATTTCTAGTTTAATGAAGAGAAGGACGAGGGGGGATATGATAGCAGTGTTCCAATATCTCAGGGGCTGCCACAAAGAGGAAGGAGTCAAGCTATTCTCCAAAGCTCATGAAGGCAGGACAAGAAGCAATGGATGGAAACTAGTCAAGGAGAGAAGCAACCTAGAGTTAAGGAGAAACTTCCTGACAGTTAGAACAATTAATCAGTGGAACAACCTGCCTCCAGAAGCTGTGAATGCTCCAACAATGGAAGATTTTAAGAAGAGACTGGACAGCCATTTGTCTGAAATGGTATAGGGTTTCCTGCCTGAGCAAGGGGTTGGACCTCCCTTCCAAATTTATTATTGTTATTATTAAGCATTGATCTATACTACTGACAATATGGCTTCTGAGAACATTTTGGGATGGTATATTCCTCCTGTGGAGGACTCTTCACCCATAGACCATTTGTTCCACTGAACTACTTAATGAACATCCTGAGCCTGTCACTTCAAATGGCTCTCTTCTTAGCATGGTTTAACTCCTGGCA